>NW_020537324.1:53783081-54126088 GCF_003426905.1 Ctenocephalides felis
AGAAAAGCAAATAGAAGTTTCTACTTTCAATTAGATCTAAAACAAGAACCAAGGAGGTCTGTTTTCCTAGTAAAATATTGTCTCGGCCAAAACGAAATTATGTTTTGAACCCAACATGGTCGAACTGACGTGCTGTGGACCATCCTTGACATAATAGACGCCGTCGTAGAGAGGACATCGAAAGTGTAGGCATCTGTATAGTAATTACGTTATATCATTATTTCATTATTAGATTGTAATAAAGAATTTTGACAAGTTCATTTTGTATGCCCCATTATTTAAGCGATCGGAATAATAATTGAAACCATTTATCATTGTTATTATGGGATAATAAGAACTTTTCCACGATTTATGCGACCGGTGTGAAGGTGTGATCAAGATTTCAAAATTTACAATCAAATGAAGAATGATGTTTACAGCTTTAGAATGTAAGATACAATTAATGATTGAATACCTTATAATGGGACGTTTAAGGTTTATGACTTGAACTCAAGAGCAATTAGTAAAGTAGTAAACCTATGATTAACTTCCCGAAGGAGAAATAATTTTTCACGCATAAAATCCGATTCGGTAATAATATATTGTGAATTATGAACATTACGAAGGCGAACATTATGTTTCTAGAAAACAATTCGACCTGCTAATTTTATGTTTACTCGTAATTTGAGACAAAATTTAAAAACAGCACGTGTTAAATGTGAGGAAATTAGCCTTCACACCCTTTTTCAACTTCATCTAAAAAAACGGCTGAATCGATTTCAAACCTTTTAAAGCCATTCGATACAACTTGATAAGGACCAGCGTTGATTAATTTTGCGCGGCCGAGTCGTATTTTAATGAATAATAAAAAAGTGTAAATCTTGTCAACCATGGTTTAGCCCATAATGCTGAATCGATATTAAAAGTTCAAAAAATTGAATGAAATCGAATCGAATGAAATCATTTGGAGATCATGCAGATTAGGTTTTGGTATAGATCCGCTAGGTTGTTTCTTCGCCATTAATTGTTGAATTTTTTGTCAACTTCAATGCAATTTTGCATGGCCAAAGAGTTCATGATCTTAATAAACAGAATAAAATATTTTAGATCTAAGCCAATGGATTTAATTTCAAAAATTAATTACAGTTCAGATTAATCGGGCGCGCTTTTAAATATTCCGTTTAAGTGTTAGGCACGTTTTAGTTTTTTAATAATGTTTAATTTTTAAATTTGTCAGAATTATATAACCCGTAATAACTTCTCACATTATAAGTTCACACAGCAACTCAGGATACTTTTAACACTTATGAATCACTATTGATTTCTTATTATTTATGTCGATTATTTATATATGTCGAAAAGTTCCTTAAAGCAAAATTACACTTACATTATGTTTTAATCTTAAACTTTTAAGATATTATTAACGAAAAAAATATAAATCTTGTTTTAATAATAATTACTTGTTATAATAATAAGTATTATAGCTTCTAGCCTAACATAATATAAAATTATGACTGAGTTATTAATATTGAGCAATAAAATTTGAAATAAATTCAATTATAATTAAACGTAATCAGCTGTAAGCTTTGCGTCAAATTGCAAAAATTTTAATTTATCATGTTGCATGAATACGTATTCATATGTATAAAATATCCAAAACGACATAAAATACATAAAAAGATTTAAAGAATATAGATTTAATCTAATATGAAATGAACATTTGAAATAAGTCGTTAAGATCGTTAAGAATACTTTGATACTAGAGAATGTTAGAAATCAATCTTATGTTTTATATATTTCTCTTTTTTTTCAGGTAAGTCACTTGCATTTTTTATCTTGGTGGTTAGTTAGCATGTTGCAGCATCTTCTCAACTGGATTTTAACCCTTCTGAGCACGTATTCAGGTACTCATTATTCTTTTCCATTTTTGCATCTAAAAATGTCGAACACACAAAAGCTTTTTAACAGTTTTTCATTTTCTGCATTATCAAATGTCAAAAAATTTCTTCTTACACTAACTTGATCTGAGTTTCTGCCATCGAGCAGATCAGCCAAATATTTATTATATAAGCTCATTTAAAAAATCTTTCAACATAATATTATGGAAACAATGATCGATCTTGCAATTGAATAGAGATAAAATCATAATTGAAATATACCGAACGCATGAATTCTATGTTCAGAAATCCTCGGTGTATATCAACATCACGATTTTTCAAATCGTTTATAATAAATGAAACGCATTTGACGATTTGGGTCATACTCATATCTTGACAGCTCTTCAAGGAGATCTTTCCGACCCACGATGGCTCTGTGATGTTTTCTAATACCTCTATCTTTTCAGACACAGAAATTGTACTATGAAAATAAAGTAATCATCATTATATTTATATAAGATTTTTTTTTGTTTTATTGACTTGAATCTGTTTATTTTGAAATTTCAGTATGTAGGGGAGACGGTTGTGCCACTCTTTTTTGATCAGCAATAATTTTGTTACAAGTTAATCAGTTAGTTAGGAGAGAAGTAAATTAAATAGTAATTTGAAATTTTTCTGAAAATACTAAAATACTGTCCCTAAATACGACGGAAATTATGTAACAAGGAAGTTCCGCGCGTTGCTTCTCTGAGATTTTTATTCATATTTGGCATAATGGTAGATTTTATGCCCAAACTGACCGTGGTAAAATATTAGAGGTCTATGAAAAGCGATTTAATTATAAAAATTTAAAAATTAATTGCTGATGAATAGCTAATAATGTTCAATTTACAGCAAAATAACAAACAAAGTGATCTGTCCGTTCGAAAAGAATTCGAACATAAAAACTTACGTTTGACTCTTTAAAAGCAATGCGGTCAATGCATATTAATGTCGAGCGTTGACTCAGAGCAATAATGGAAACTTGTTCCAACAATATCATACTTCATTTTTCTCCCTTTGGACCCTAATTTAAAATCAGTATATTAAACTATTATGACGACTGTCACTTGAAAAACCATAGCCAGTTTCGTACAGGATTCCCAGGTGGTAACTACGAATATCAATTGCTACAAAAGTAGTTCAAATGCATTTATTTGACATAAAAATGAAAAGCTGTTCAGTAAACATTGGATCATTTTTTTGCAAAATAAAAAAGACTTTACAAATTTTGTAGCAATTGATATTCGTAGCTACCAATTGGGAATCTAGTACGGGAGACTGGTATGGTGAATAACGATGTGGTGATTACATCACACATTCATTGAATATAATTAGGTGTTCCATATAAATTTACCGAATGGTATATTTTTGTTTGCATCTGTTAATTAAATTCTTATCATTTATAGTTGATTTTACCTTACATTGTTCATTTTTTTACAAGGTAGTAGTTTGTGATCCCAGAAGCTTTGCATTACTAACTATAAGCAAATATATTACCTGTCGAAGGAAACGTATTGCAATTTCACTAATACCTTATTACCGAATAATTAATCCGTTAGATTCTGACCCAAACTCACTTATTAATGTGAAATTGTATATACCTATAAAAATACATTTATTTCAATATTTACTAAAATTAAAATTATATATTTACATTATATTTACAAGTATTTAATGAAACGTGTAAAACAATATTTCAATACTTTCCAAAAGTTTCTTATCTTTAATAAGCAGTATAATTTGTTCTTACATATTTTGCAAGATATTGACATTATCTTTAAATTACTTAATCAATGCGCGTCTTTTTTATACTGCTTTCAAAAGACATTTTTAATGTTATATAATGCACTTATGGTGTTTTATGATACAATTAAATTAGTAAATCTGTTAATCTTGGAATCTTTCAAATTGCATATATTGCATTATGCACACTCATATTAATGTGTTATAGGTATATATTTTGAATAATAATAAAAGGCTAGAGCTGTAATGCATGAAAAATATGAGAATACTATATTTTTATGTACTCGAATAACTTAATAATTATGTAGTTATGAGATAAATTAATATAATAATTTTAATATATATACATACGATCTTAGATTGTAGGCATATATAATTTTGTAAACTTATTTTTAAAAAAATACAAAACAATGCTGATTTATTGTTTGTCTGGAAATAGTTGTCAAATAAAACTATTAAATATATAGTCGAGCAGAATGATTTTCTGATTTATATCGACACTAATTTAACGACATTTGTATAAAACATGGTTGTTTACAATAACAATAAGACCGAAATGAAAAATATGAAATTATACTGCATTTTTAGATTCTAATGTATAGTAAAAAACAAATAGCCACAATATAGTTGCTAGCAAAATTAAAAAGATTAAAGCTTCATAAAAAAGCTTTATAGATATTATTAAAATTTCAGAATTAATATATTAGCATTTTCCAAAAATATGTCTTTTCATTTTTAACTTCCCGAAGAAAAAGCTTTTGTTTTCATAAAAAAATCCGAGTTGCTAATTTTATGTTATCTCGACGTTTCAAGCCATTCTGAATCGAATGAGACTAAATTTGGAAAAAATATGTGTGTGTGTGTGAACAGATTTTTTGCCGTAAATCGACCTTTTCTCAAAAACGGCTGGACCGATTTCAAAAATTTAAAAGCCATTCGATGTATCTCGATGAGGACTAGTGTTTCTCAGTTTCTTTTGTGCAACGATCGGCTAAGCCATTTCTTTGTAAATCGCAGAAAAGTAAATAAAAAATTGTCCACGTTTTAGCCCGCAATTCTAAATCGATTTTGAAAATTCAAAAACTGTTCGAAAGATATTAGATGAGAATGATACTGATTAGTTTTAGGTGAAAATCTACTGAGCCGTTTTTTTGTAATTGGAATGATACTGATTAGTTTTAGGTGAAAATCTACTGAGCCGTTTTTTTGTAATTAACGATATATATCATGGCTTTATAGAACTTACTGAAATATAACGACTTTACGACAAGTAGTTCAATTTAAAAAATTCATCAAAGTTTGAGAAAATGAGTAGTTTTTTTGACGTTTGTTAAAATTAAAATTAGACGATTTACTTGGTATAGCGATAGAGTACTTGGTCTTAATAAACATACTAAACTATTAAAGTTCTACAGAAACTGGTTCAATTATAAAGATTATTGATTTTTGAAAATTTTCTTTTAGAAAATACTGCGAGTTAACATGTTCGTTTTCAATGATGTGTGATAAATCCACTCGAAATACTTTTGATCACTCATACATTAATTTATGTTTTATTGATTAAGTCGATTATTTGCACATATCGGGAAGTTCATTAACTTGCCTCAAGGAAAAATACGAATACCAACTAGTTTTTATATAAATCATGTATAACGCTCTGTTATTACTCATGCTGTATAGTATCAGATATTTTTGTACAATTGGTAGTACGAAACAGTACCCATAATTTTTTTTTACAATTAATATATAACTTATAGTATTTTGTGTTTAACTTATTGAAACTAAAATACATTTTACAATTACATTCGACATTTAAAAAAATATTAGGATGAAAAGTAGTACTAATAGTTTAGTTAAAGTTATAAACGTTTCGATCATAGCAATTTTAATCATTATAAAAATACATATTGTATAGGGAGAGCAGGGCTTAAAGGTCTTGTAATATATTGAAAACCACTGTTCATATTATTACATCCACACAGATCTGAATATATTTTTAGCTGAAATTAGACAAGTTAAATAATATTCATTTTATCAAACTATCAGATTTTTTCTCAACCCGACATATCATTATATATTAATAACTATAATGCATATGATCATTTCGGTGTACAATTCTTAATTAGCATTAATGAAAAAGCCCGAGTCGCGGTAAAGCTTTGCTGTAGCTGTAGTTGTAGCATAAGAGCCGGGCCGTGCCGAGTTGATTATATGCACGATGCCTTTGCGGATGCAGGAACAACGGGCGACTTCAAAGCGCGGGAAGCTTAGCGAAGCCGACTAACAGCGCGTGCTTGCCATGTGGGTGGTGTAGAAATATCTACGGGGTGCACGACTCATAAGTAATATCGAAAATCGTTTAATTTATATAATAACATATTGATTACGAAATAAACTAGTTTCTGGCATCGTGCCCTAGGGTAAATTGTTGGAACTTTTGGTACCGAAAATTCGGTATCTTTAAAAACGGTTTAAAACTTTGAAAAGATGAGTTTTTTAAGAACTTTGAAATTTTTAAAAAGTCTGATTTTTTTTTAAAAAACTTGAACTTTTATTCAAAGCAATTCGAGTTGCGTGGCTGTTTTAGAAAAAAATATCGAATCGCCGCGTCGCACTCTAACGGTTAAACATTGGTAATATCTGATAATTTAATGTGCATATGTCTAATGAAAATTTTTGGCTGTCAAATGGCATTTTTTCAAAAAAATGTTCATCCCAAGTCCGAAAGTTCTTCATTTTGTAAATACAAATAAAATGGACTCTGTATAATGGACTGTCAAAAACTGAATTTCTATTTTTGGCACGTTTTGACCATAATCTGCTTTTTTATTCAAAACGGCTGGACCTGCTTTGGCCAAAAACTAATCTGCTTATCAAAACGGTTGAACCGTGTTGCCCGACAAAAAATCGTATTCGAGTATACACAAACACATTCAGTTTTGTTTGAAATGTAAAGATATATAAAAATTTTGATTTTAGATTTTTATACCGTTACTATAGCTTAACCTACGGGAAGTTAAAAAATGTATAACGGCTATATCTCTCTTATTTTACACAAAATTGAATAAAATATTTAAAAACAAACTTATGATTTTCTTTTTAATTTATTTATATTTGTTTGCGGTAGGGTACAACAAAGCTTAAAGGTTTGCGGGAAAAAAGAATCACCGCAATATCCTAGAAACAAGAGAAGTTAGAATTTTTTAACAACAATATTTAAAAGTAGAGGAAAAAAGAAGTATAATTCTCAGCCAACACTTCAATTCCTACGTCGCAAATCGGAAGATAAATTTTTGAAAATTCCTAACAAAAGTATTTTTTTTAGTTGTTAGTTTCTTTCGTTGTGAACACTATTGTTGTAATTTAAGTGCTTTATTAAATATATTGTCAATTTTAAGTTAGGTTTAACCGTTTTTCATATGGCATTTATAAGAGCTTACGTACAAAGTAGAGTTAATTAAAAAGTCCGGGACAGTCCTGGATTTCCATCTTGTGTCCCGGGTTTTTCTAAAAGCAATACTTGTAGCGGATTTAGATCTTTTGTCCCGGATTGTCCCTGTTTTTCGAAAAGTATAGGCCTAAATTGAATCTTCGCTTTTACTTGATAATAAAATTACAACAACCCATCAAATATATGAAAATGTTATGTATAACTAGTATGCTTATATAATAGCCTCTCACATTCATAATTTTGATCTTTTATTTTCAATTTTATAAACATTACCAAAAATTATGAAAATAAACTTCTCGATTGCTTGGAATAAGTGCTAATTATTTTTAAATAATTATGAAGTTAGTTGTGAGCACGGTTGTTTAGTATACGAGACCTTAATATAATTTGTAGAAATACGGTATTTAATTGTTTTATAAGTTGTATTGTTAATTTTAAATTAGATTCAACAGTTTCTTTATATAACCTCTGAAAAATTTAGGAATTGATTGTGATTGCTTGCTTTTTGAAGGACCAATTGTAAATACTTTGATTTTATAACTAGTAATATTTATTTTACTTTAATTACATAAATTACATTGTATTTATAATAATTTAAATATGATTTTATTACGTGTTGATTGATCTGATTGATTTGTATATTTTTCGATAGATGATTTTTTGTTTATATATCAATATAGCCGCATGCTTTGATTGGCGCGAACAACCTCTATAAAAGCTCATACATGATGTAGATGAGGTGAATAGGACCAAATGAATCTCTACCTTGGCTTGATTAAAATAAAAATAGTAAGTAAAAATGTAAATTAAGTTAGAAAAAGTAATTTTACAAGTGATAAATTAAATGTTATTTGAACGATGCTGATGAATATTTCTGATAAATTGCCAAATCCAGGATATATATGGTGTTAAAAAATCTATAAAAAATGTACTCATAAAATTTATATTTTGCATTGATTAAATAATGTAGCTATTATTTTAAAATTCTTTTGCAGCAAAAATACATCTATACTATGATGAATTGACTCGGAGTTGAACTAAACATTGTCAGATAGTTAATTGTTCGATATGTAAAAGAATTGGCTTGGTTTTCATAATATAATTGCTCAAATTTAAATTGGAACTTAGTGCCCCGCCCTACCCTATATATTTATATATGTATATTCATTTATTTAATTATATGATGTTGTTTCGATAATATCAATAAATTTTGTGCATCCCTATCAGAGGATAATACGAGAGTCGGACTTCTCCTTCGAAAGTTGGAGTAAGCAATCCATTGTCCTTCCACGTTCTTCCCCGTAATAACGGCTGGTGTATCTGGGGAATTGTTCGTTCAATGATTATACGACCAGATTAAGGATTTAATATCATCAGATATTAAAACTTTTCCCTTACGACTTAATTCGAGGATTAATTATTATTTTATTGTGATATTTCTGATTCCGAATCTTAAAAGATGAAATCCTATACAGTAATACAATCTGTATTGTTTTAGAGTTGAATTCACGATTAAAATTCCATGAAAAAACTTTATTAATAGAAATTGCATATTTATTTGATTTATAATTTGTATTATATATATATTCAAATATATGTATTATAAATAACATAAATTATAAGAACTTGCAAAAATAATTCGTTAGTGTTTCAAAGATTATTTAAAATAAAATGAAAAAAAGCAAATCAATCGCGAAGCAATTGAATCAATAATGTATATATCAAAATTGTTCACTAAAAACATATCGAAAAATAATATTTATTTTTACCATTCGTACTATTCATAGAAAATTTCTTTTTATAATAAGTTACATGATTCAGATATAACAAGTATGATATTTTTAAAAAGTTGTAAAAATTATTATAAAAACAAGCTGTAGCTAAAGTATGTAACATGTTTATATTTATGGACTAATTAAGAGTTTCTTTGAAAAATAAGTTTGTACTTTTGTTTCAAAAATTTTAAGGTCAATGTAAAATTGAGATATTTGATCCACTTAATAGTATTACATAAGCATTAAATCAAATGTACAAAAAACTAAAACATTTATTATCGAAATCAATAGATGGACAATTACAATTTTGCAATTTCTATAGAATTGATAGATGACAATATTTTGCAAAATCAATAAACAAGAGTTTAGACTCCTAATATATAGTATTCTTATCATTTGTAATATAGTAATAGTAATAGTCCGAAAATCGCAAATGAAATTGTTTGCATAACTTTACGTTTCAGAGGTTTCTGAACATTTTTATACCTCAGAAAAAATGGATGTGTGTGTATATGTATGTGTAAATACAATTTTTTGTCCACGTTTTTGAAAGCACGCATCAACCGATTTGAATGATTCAAAGAGCATTCGATTTCTATTGATAGAAAGATGTACTGATTAGTATTTGTCAAGCCGTTACGGAGATACGGAGTAAAAAGTGCAGAAACTGCAAACTAGATTTTTGCGAGAACCGTAAATCTGATTAGAATGATTCAAAAAATTATTGGTTTGTATTGACGCATAGTAGTCCTGAATAGTTTATTGCAAAGGATTTTTCAACCGTTTTGAAGATACGGAGCAAAAAGTGCAAAAAATAGCAGTTATTAATAGAACGGATCATATAATTAAAAAAACATTTTGCTTGTATTGACAGTGTGAAGAAATGATTAGTTTTTGAGGAAGATAATTTTTGATTTTTCAAAAATTAAAAAAAAATGTTTTTAATTTTCAAACTTTTTTTTTTAAATATTTAAAAATATTTGGATTTCAATTATAATTCAGGCTAAAAACATTCAAAATTTTTTGAAAATTTTATTTCAGTACCGGAAGTTCCCTCCAATTGCCTTAAAGCACGATGCCATGTACACCTAATCCAATCTCTTTTGAGTTTATTATTTATAAATTGCCTATAATCCTCCTTAGGCAACTCATTCACACGACATTATATTATATTTTACATTACAATAAAATAAGCCGCCTGTTATATCGCATCATTCTATTTATTTCTTCAAAAAGAAAATATCTTATTTAAAACCTTCTAACAGGCTGAAAGCATAATACTTTTTACTTGTAATTCTACGGTTTACATAAACGTTTCCTGCAATTTGCAACCAGAGCACAATGTCGCCACTTACCAAGATGGCGCGAAAGAAAAATGTATAAAAATCGTTCTTCCGCATCATTTGATGGCAATTTTCTAGTCGCTAAAAGCATATTTCTGATGTTGTCCAACATAAATCAATTGCTTCAACAAAACCAATAAGTGAATTTCAATATTTAATACAATGTAATAAAATATATGAAAAGAAATTTATTTTCGGGGATATTTTATTAACTTCCCGTAGGGTATATTGTAGTAATCGCAAAAAAATCTATTATGAAAATTTTTAGATATCTTTACTATTCAAAGGTGTTTGATCATTTTGGCATACCTTAGAATAAAATAGGTGTATGTGTGTGTGCGTGTGTGTACGTGTATAAGTATGTGCGGATACAATTTTTCGTCGACGATTTCGAGAACCTTTTAAAAAAATGCCATTTGGCGAACAAAAATGATCATTAGATATATATATATATATATATATATATATATATTTATATAGATATTTTAATAATAAAAACAAATGTTGTTTACATTTTTATGGGTTCCTTACCAATGTTTATCCGTTATACGACGCGGCGCCCACGCGCTTGGATATTTCGTTTGTACGCAGCTAACATATTGCGATTGCTTTAAAAAAAACTTCAAAATTTTCAAAGTGTAAAAAAAACAATTTTTCAAAAAGGTAAATTCTTTTCAAAAATTTTAAAAATCTCAAAAATGTATTTTTTTCGAAGTTCTAATAAAAAGTTTAATTTTTGGTACGGGAAGTTCCAGCCATTTGCCTTAAGGCACGATGCCATGCTAGTTTGTATATGTTATCCATACAATTATCAATATCTCGCGTTGACCGTTGACTTGACAGTAATTCTCTGAATAATATTTCTCATTAAATTGGTTCCAGCGGAACTCTGGCACAATTCTCTGGTAAGTGAGGTTGGGTGATCTTTAAGACGGCTTTTGTACATGCCTGAATAAGTTCTTATTCTATCGTTCCTGATGTTGACATTTTCATAGGTCAAACAATTTAAAATATATTATACTTTGCTACATTCATGTTTTTTAATTTCAAATTACAAGTCCAATCTATAAACTCTTGTTAATAGTAAAACATTTTTAATAATTATCACTTTTGATTAATGTTATAACAAATAACTAATATTTTTCATCTGTAGCATGACTTTCAAAATGGATATAGTATTTCAGAGCAAATATTATAAAACACAATTAAAATTTGATGTTATAGATACTGCTGTACTCTATATTATACAGCTTGACTTGAATCACACTTTTATAATTTTTTAAAATAGATCAGAATAAAAGGTAAAATATGTTATATTGTTAGTTGAAATCAAAGGCCTGCTCTGGAAGTTCAAGCGTCATAAAGTTGCATCTGACCTTATCTTATCTAAAACATCAAGCTCTTTTGAATAAATGTTAATTGGACGATAAATATTTATACGACGAATTTCCTCAATTAAATTTTGTACACCGGATATATTGTGCAATTTTATTAGTTATGATCTCCAATAATATCGGACTAACTACCGAATCTAATTCTAATATTTTCAAGCACTTTGATTATATGACACAGTTATGCATATTTGGTCCCCATATGTTTTAGCTTAATTTTTGTCATTAACCACATATACAATTTTGTAGTAAATATATATACCTGTAACTTACAATATATTATTAATTGAAACCTTTGGAAAATTAAACCAAAATAATACATTTTTTCTGCTTCTAATGGATATTCTTCAACGCGAATTTCTAATGAAAATTAGTATTTTTAAAGTAGCCAGAGCAAAACTACTGCTATTTTTATTTATTCTGAAAAAAAATATTGATTTTCTAGTTTATCTTTCAAAATGTTAAAATATGTTTGAAACGCTGTCTTGGGTTAAAAAATGTTGTTTTTAATAGTAGGGCAGAGCAGGTCCTAAAGATTTGCGGATCAAAGTATTTTTTTCGTTGTTAGTTTTTTTTCTTTGTAAGTTCTATTGTTTGATTTAGAAGGCCTTAATATAATATTCAAGTATACGTTATTTACTTGTTTTATAAAATGAATTGTTATTTTTAAGGCTTTATATATAACTTCTAAAAAGTTATATAAAATATATGTGGCTAGAGTAAAAAGGACCAACTGAACCTATACTCTGGCAAAAGTGTAAACATTAAAAAAATAGTGAATAAGTAAGTAAATTAAATAAAAAAGTGACTTTAGAAAAGATAAATTAAATAAATAATTATTTCAATATTCCTGTAGAAAAACCAGATCAAGGTTGTATACAGTGTTATTTTTGTGAAAAATGTACCAACTAACTTTATATTTTGCATTGGTTGAATAATGTAGCTATTGTGTCGTACATGATTTTTAATTGAAAATAAAACATCGGACATGTTTGCTCCCTGGCTGTTTCATTTTACCCCGCGTATGGGGTAAAAAGGGACATATGACCATTTCTCGAAAAATAGTAAATAACACATTTCTATAATATAACTGGAAATTTCACTGAACATACTTGATGTAGTTGGTTTGGTTTTCACAGTATAATTGCTAGAAGTCAAATTGGACCTTTGTTCCACGCCCTAAATGTTTTTTAACACCAATCAGGAAAACATGTTCTATTAGCTGTGTTTTGCTATCGTATGCAATATATATTAGATATAAATATTTAATAGTGTTGGCGTATATATATATATATATATATATATATATATACAGTGGTGTTGTCGAGCCGGAACGCGCCGGAACGTCGTTCCGGCAAATCATTTTTGGGACGGAACGCGTTCCGGCAAAAAAAGATATAAAAAAATCGCTACATACAGAAAATGATTTCATAAGTAAATTTTATACTATACGTTATTATTCAACTAATTTTTATTAAATGTTAATATTGTAATAAACATACATACATGTGCACAAAATGGGTTTTGTAATAATTTTTGTTTCTTTCCTTTTCGAACGGAACCGGAAAAAACATGAAAACTTGTTTTAGAACCGGTTTTTAAATTTTAGCGTTCCGGCAAAAAATATTAGCACAACACCACTGGTTTTATCAAAGTCGTTTTTAATTTAGTAACAAATTGAGGTGTATGAACTGAAATATTAATTACAATCCAGTAGTGTGTTTCAAATTTCACATATGTTACTTTAAGACCGAAAAGTGTCTGACACCCTAATATTGCGGATATAAGTTGGACTTGTTTCGGACATAGCGGGCGTTAGTCGAATAAAATAAATAATTTAAGACATTCATATAATGGAAAGTGATTGTAGCGAAAAAAGCAATTCTATAAATACAAAAGCATAAGAACTCTTTTGCTTTTAATTAAATTAAAATAAAATAATATTTTAATAATTCGATTAATTTTTTGCCATCTAAAGCAAAAATATGAGCCGTTCGATCGCTTGTAAATTTTTACAATCCAAGATCTATTGGTAATTTTTTTTAATCATTGTTTTATTGACATTTATTTAGTGGTAAATTAGTTGACAATTTATAGCAAAAGAGTTACCCTGATATTTCAATAGACTTATCGTCTCAATTTCGGCCTACAATTTGAGATTTGTATGCATATTCATAGAAACTTTGATCTTTTGAAAATCTGATGAAGGTTCTGTGGAATTGATGATCACTCGATTATTTTGATAGATTAAAAAATTGTACTCCTAGACTAGTAATTCCCAACGTGGGGCGCACGCCCCACAGAAAAATCCATTTTTAAATTCAGAGGGGGGAAGCAAATTAAAAAATTACACGACTTTAACCCACTTGCTTTGGGTGATTTGAATATAATTTGTAAATGCTGTTAAAAATTTGTTAAACATATTATGATCAATTTTTCCATATATATTTCCATAGCTTAGGTAAATACGGATCCCTTTTTAGGTCTAATGCAAACTTTCTCAATATTACGGATTATAGAAAAATTCCAAATTCTGTATATATTAGTCTGTATATTTATAAGTTGCCATACCTCCCAAACAGCGGTATAATAATTTTTATATTATATTTTTAAATTTAGAATTTTTAGAATTCAGTAAGTTGCGAGACTAAGAACACCTTAAGGGGGTATTCTACTGTAGAAGCATGAATTTTGGCCGGTTTTTGAAGCGTTGTATAAAGGAAACAATATTTTTACTATCGATTTTTTATGATTTGTTTATCGATATTTTATTATTACATAAAAAAAATTATTAAAAAAAAATAGAATTCACAAAGTTATGAGCAGTCAAAGTGGGGGCTCAAAAAAAAAGAGAGCGTCCTGGGGTGCATGGTTCCAACCCTCCTGGTGATCCGAAACATAAAAAATAGATAGTTTTTTAATTATTATAGATGCCGCTATCGTATGAATCTGGATAAGTTAAAAAAAAATTTTGTTTAAATGGCGACAGTTTGAAAAAAAAATTTTTTTTTCATGTTTTTTTTTAACAATTCCGAATTTTCTAAAAATACTAAATGAAAAGTTATAGTTTTGGGAAAGGTCCATGCGATAAAGCGAGGTATAGAGAAGATCCTCTCCAAATTTGAAGTAAATCGGTTCATTAGAACTCGAGATATCCTTACCGCCAGCTCGAAAAAAGTAGTTCCGAGAAAAACGCGTTCAAAGTTTTGAGACTCGGTCGGAATTTTTTTTCGATTTCTTTCAAAATTCTACAGTAGAATACCCCCTTAAGCTCGCACAAGTTACTCAAACATTTAATAAAATTTATAGTTCTATTGTCGCATAGTGCACACAATCGTTCAAAAGTGCAGTAATTAATTTTTTATGAAGTGATAACGGCAAAGGCAGCAGTAAGGTGTAATCGACGCCTTAACGGATATTTTAGATATTTAATATCGAGATAAAATTTCTTATAGAAAAAATAATATTTATATATTAAATCTTATATCTTATCTTATAATTCTTATCTCATCTTATAATCTTATATAAATTCGCATTTCTTATACGCTAACACCTACATCATAGGTTCCTATTCGTGTATTTCTATAGCCTTACGTATGCTTATACGTTGCATTCTGTACTACATGCCTTACATCTATATACCATGCGCTATATTTCATCACATACTCTCAAATCCCTACATTGTATACCGAATACACCTAACCTATATCTACTATATATCCTATAACCTATATTTTTTTTTACACGCTACATTAACCCTACCGAGAATCGAACCCGGGTCCGCCGCGTGGAACGCGACGACCTTAACCATTACGCCACCGTAACGCTACAATCAACCGTCTTTTTTCGCGTGTCGTCGCGCCACCTCAGTATTAATTATCTAATTAATTAGAAAATGACCCACGGAAACAACAGTGCGTCCCATATTATATTATTAATGGGGGTACCCGATAGGGTAGTGGCTAAGGTGCGAGACTTCCACGCGGAGGTTCCGGGTTCAATTCCCGGTATAGACAATAGATAATATATATAATAGGTAGAGATAATACATAGGGCGTAAGGTAAACCTATATAATATAGGTGAATATATAAATTAGACAGTAGTATTTATAAGAAGTAAAAGGTATGTAGGTATATAATAAGTTAATGACGGTATAGATATCTCACGGTATGATAGATAATAGATATCTATATATGATATACAATAATATAGTATGATAGGTAATAGGTTATCTATCATAGTATTAATAGAATATATAAATTAGACAGTAGTATTTATAAGAAGTAAAAGGTATGTAGGGTATATAATAAGTTAATGACGGTATAGGTATCTCACGGTATGATAGATAATAGATATCTATATATGATATACAATAATATATAATAGTATAGTATGATAGGTAATAGGTTATCTATCATATTATTAAGATAAGTCTTATAAAGTATTGTAATAAATCTTGAGTACGTTTATATAGTAATAAATACATGTAGGTACTAATGAATATAAATTATACCAGAATAAATATAAATAATGTCATTGAAGAATACAAATTATGTACTCAATGATTCCCTCATACTTATACAATTTAATGTATAGACTAGCTGTATATAATAGAGCTAATTATATAATAAGTCAATATATTACATTTGTGAGTTCTTATCGAAATTTATCAAATTTTTTGAACCGGTTTATGAACCGGATTTTAAATTTTAGCGTTCCGGCAAAAAAAATATTAGCACAACACCACTGTATATATATATATATATATATATATATATATATAGAATTTTATGATATGAGTGGAACGAATATTAATTGTTTAATATGAACAAAACAGCACTCAGATTTTTTTATCACAACTTTATTTTATTATTACAAACGTTTCGAGACTAAGGTGTGCCTCATCATCAGTGTAATTTCAATAACAGTTATTTATTATTATTAATAACTAATTATTAATTATTATTAATAGATAACTGTTATTGAAATTACACTGATGATGAGGCACACCTTAGACTCGAAACGTTTGTAATAATAAAATAAAGTTGTGATAAAAAAATCTGAGTGCTGTTTTGTTCATATTAAACAATTAATATATATATATATATATATATATATATATATATATATATGTATAATGCCACGAAAGGCAACTGAGATTATATTTGAAATCTATAACCTAAAGTGGAAATTTGATATAATACCGCTTGATATTGAGTCTGATCAACTCGGGACCAGTTTGTGCTAGCCCACGCCTTGACTATACAGTTGTTTGCAACGAATTTTATTATATTAGTAAGAATCATTATATTATTGGTGAGTTTAATTTGTGAAAAATACTTTCACAACACCATACTGCGGGTGTTTTTGACTGTCGATTGTGTCGATTTTATTTATAACAATCTAATTTCAATCAACAATAAGAATAGCAATACATGAAGATTGTGATATAATCTATAAGTCTGCTGGACCTTCTTCCGTCATATTATTATTACATTTTTGCTTTCAGATACCAATCTGAAGATTAAATCGCGGTTTAGCTTTGTTCATCTGCATAAACAACCAGTCTAATGTTAGTATTCGAGGTGTCATTGTGATATGACAATATTAGACAAAGCTGGCTTTAATAGATTCGATTTGCGAAATTTAATGCAAAACCCATTATGTAAAACAATGACTTTCTAAATCTTAATCTCTCAGCTGAGTACAATTGCTAAATTAACATGTTACATTTATAGTATTAGATATATTTCGCATACATATTATTAACATACGTTTAAACGCGGCTGCATTGCCATTAGCTGATATTGTAGAAAGCTTTGGTGTATATTTACATATAAATTATTATTATCGAAAATTTATATGTATATAGAATTTTAAATTTGGCCTTCCAACATTTTTCATCTTTTTTATTATTATTTGACATGCTGTTTTGATTATAGATTTGACTTAACTAACCACGTCGGTCAACAAAAACAGTTGTCCCTTCTCGATGAATTATCATTATTACAATTTCTGTAATAGTGATGAAATTTTTATCGACTACTTTTATAGCTATGCTGGGTATAGGCTATTTTCACTTGAAAACATGTTGCTATTTATATTTTTTTTAATTAAAACCAATATTCTTACTGCTTGACATCAGGCTGCTCGAGGCGAGTTCGTTCCCAGCTTTGGTCAGTTTGATATCGCACAGTATGATATGAGTTGTCCACTTGTAATCGCCTGAAGTCATAATAGTCTTTCGTGGACTTTGCTAAAGCATAAGCTAGACTAATATACATACAACAGGACGGGGCACAAAGGTCCAATTTGACTTTGAGCAATTATTTTCTGAATATCAAACTAATTATATCACAACAAATAACACATACCAAACAAACAACTATCTGACCATGATCAGTAAAGCTGCTAGCATTTTCACCATTGTAAAATTGTGTTTTTCTTTGCAGTTTTTCAAAAATTTGCACCTGGTCCTTTTCACACCATAGGCGGGGTAGAATGGGAGGGCCAGGGGGCAAACCGATCCAATGTCCAATTTTTAATTTTAAAGAGATTTTACGAAATAATAGCTACATTATTTAACCAATGCAAAACATAAATTTATTGGTTGCATTTTTTACAGAGAAAGCACTGTAAATAACCTTGATCTGGTATTTAATCAAAAATATTCATTAGCAGAGTTGGAATAGCTATTATTTTAATTTATTTAATGTAAGATTGATTTATAATATATATATAACTTAATTAACTTTTTATTTACTATTAGACATTATCTAATAGATATAAGAGATGAGTTGTTGACCGCTGGGTTGCCTTCTCGAGAAAAATACCAGATTGGGATCTACTATAGCAAACACATATCTGTTGAAAAAATCGCAAATATTAGAACATTTTTGCTTTACCAAGAAGAAGTTTTTGCACACTTTGCAAGGGTCAGACCCTTTGGTATTTACAATAGGATTATTATTGTACGACTACAAAGTGTTATTTAAGAGGGTAATAAATATGAAATAAGTTTCTGAAAATGTTTGGATTACTTCAGGGTTGGGCAATATGGAAAAACAAATTACAATTATAAAAATATATATAACTATAGAATTACTTTTGAAAAGAAATTCAAAAAAGTTGGGTGTAATTTGTTGCTTTATTTTTCTTTCAAATTTTATAAGTAGTTTTTTTTACAAAAATTCAAACACTCACATGTTACTAATTACATTCAAGCAGAATATAGAAACACATTGTTGAAAATTATTCATATATCTATAGATGTCCTAAATTCATGTATGCTTACAATCAAAAAAATTAAACAAATTATAATAACAATCACAAGTGCAATTTTACTCAATTTGATTCATCAAAAAGCTGCAACTTAATACACAGTGTTTTAATTTTATTGATCCTTTCATTTAATTCATTATCTAATCTTTGCTTGATGTTGATTTTTTATTCTTTTATTTCAAAATTAATTTTTTCTTACAAAAAAACATTTTTATTTATCGAAAATAATTCAGATTTTAATTGTAATTCTGGCTAAAGTTCTAAAGCTCACGTATATACTTTAAATAAATAATTTTAACTTTGTAATACAGTTTATATAATTCTTATAAATATTAGGCAATGTACTTCATTTTAAATCTTATTAAACTTACTTATTCAAGTTTTGTTTATTTACTTTTTCTGTAATACATATGTAAACGTCGTCATCTGAATCATAAGCTCTTATATTTTATCTATAAAATAACAATAATGAATGTTACAGTATTTATAATAATCTAATAGAAAATATTTAATACTTCTCGAATATTTCATAACGGTACGAAAAGTTCCTGCAATTTGCCTTAAGGCACGATGCCATACACCACTCATTATAAAAATTAATTTGTAACAAAACAAATAAATCCAATTTAAATATTTTATTATTAACAACCAGAGAAAGTTGACTAATTGAATCAGCACAAAAAGTGATACAGTTTGCATATGATAGACATTGCTACGAAACTATTCAATATATCATTGGGTAAATTAGTTTTGTGATTGATGACAAGCAAAAAAACTGACGCAATATAATTAACTTCGTGGACCATATAATATTTTATACATTTTGACATATTCTGGTTTATAAATTTATGTTAATTATGCGTCCGTGAGTCAGATCGTTATAGATGTGTTAAAAACTGTATTAATATTTTTACTTTCATCCAAAGAATTTGACTTGTAAAACGTCCCAGGTTGGATGAATAGAAAATGCCACTACGCATGATCGGATTCAAATTTGTGTTAATGTAATTAGCATAAATTTTGATAAAGTAAAATAATTGTATATAAAATTCAAGAATTTAAAATAAATTTCAAGTTCGCATCAATATGAAAATATTGTGATATTTGAAATTTTAGTAAATTAGTAATATGCTGCCGGTACCATTTGTAGACATACTGGCGTCCAAAACGTTCTGTGAGTTGTAATCATTTCTGAAGTTTTTTGCATAAGTATATATCAAAATGATTTATTGCTGATAGAAAGTTGGATTATTTATTAATTCTTATTTAAATAACAGTGCGGACAATATAGGCTGGGTTGCTTTTACAGAAATGACGGGGAGAAGTGGTAATTTGTTTTTTTGCAAAAGCAGGTTCAGCAGTTTTGAGGGAACTGATTTGAAGCTAACTAAGCATTCGATTTGAATTATTCAAAAAACTTTCTGCTTGTGTTGACAAAACAATTGCTTTAGGAAAAAAAATCTTATCGAACACCATACCGCTATTGAATGAACTAACTTTTAACTATTTTTTATGCCTAGTACCCATTTCTTAGCCTAGTATAATTTTGCTAAATATTCTAAAAAGAAAATTAAACATTCATTGCCATATCTTCCCGGTGTATTCAAGTCTTTACCATGGACAGAGCATCCATCAATTTTTGTTTTTTAATGTAAAAACTTGTATACTTATCCTAATGCTAGTTAAATTATTAAGTTTCTTTTTGATAGTTCAATAAAAAAGATTACACGTTTTGTTCATGAATTACTATTAACATTCAAAGGTTAAATATTGTTCTGTGTGAGTAACCTAAAAATTAAATATGAAGTGGGGAATAAACCTAGATACATAGCTATTCTGAAGACTTGATATCAACAAATTGATAAACTAGATTTATGTTACAACTAGATAGAAATGCAGTAAAATCCATTTTGCTAATTTTTAATAAAAATAATAAAAGTTCTTTGCAGGTGTATCCAAGCCTTTTCCATTGATAAAGAATCAATTGAGAATTAAACAAATAAAAGTCAAATCTAATTATTCAGTTTCTTTTTGATACTTAAATAAAAACTGTTAGACATTTTGTTCATGAATTTCTAAAAATATAAAAAAGTTAAATGTTGCTTTGTGTAAAAAAACAAAAAAAATTAATAGTGTGTAACAAAACTAGACACCAAAACTATTCTGGAGACTTCATATAAACAAATTGATATAGGTAACTATGTGAGTTACTACATCCCAGTTATTTACGACAGAAAATCAACTTTGCTGATTTTATGATTTTTTTATGTTTTAAGTCATTCTATGATAAAATGATCTGAATCGATTAATATCATAATTGGAAAAAGTGATTGTATCAAGTTGTATATGTTGCAAGACGATCGATCATCCATATCTTCAGAAAATTCTAACAATGTTCGAAAGATATTAGCTGGAATTAGTTTTGGCATTGATTAGCAAAGAGTTTTTTTCAAAATTGTTGAAAGTACTAATTTTGGCGCTTATGGAGCATGCTTTATAATGATAAAGTTTATGATGTATACGTGCATCCTAAAATATTGCAAGTCTACAAAATTTGGCTTAATTATAAAAATTCATTGAAGTTTGGCATCATGAGCCAAATCAGAATTTTATCCACAATCTAGGTATCCACAATCATGTTTGTTCGAAGAAGTTTTCATCATTGTATTGAGTCAGCTCCTTACATTAACATGATCTGTAGACCGCTTTCTTTTTAAAGAGGTAAAAAAAGTTTATTTGTCCGACTTTTTTAATAATAACTGTTGTATACATATAGATCAATTTGTACGTTATTTTTCAACAACATTAATACTTTATTATAACAATTACTCGTATTTTTTGCGTAGATAAAAAAGTGTGCTTTGGGTATGGTTGTGACATCTGGTTGTGGATCTAGTCCTTTTCGGGTGAATAAACAGATGAAGAAAAATTTACATAATTTAATTTTTAAGACAAAATACGAAAGAGAAAAGGAAAGAAAAATTCTATACTAGAAAAAAAAAATCACAAACATTTCTATTTAACTTTGATTAAAAATTTATGTTTTGTTATATTGTTATATTATATTCATAAGCTTTATTTAAATAATTATGTTGTGTTGTATTACATATTTCTCATAATAAAATGATTGAATTAAATACCAAGTTATAACAATTTGGCAAGAATAGTAATTTTATAATAAATTTTCAACACATTCATCCATCCCTGAACAAAAATCGAGTGCAGGTACTGCCTTCCGAAAGATCTAATCTTGAAAATATTGACTATGTTTATCTTTGTAACAAGCTTATGAAGGATTACGTCGAAATAAGTTCGCCGCACGCATTTTCCAATGAATAGGGTATTTAAGGGCACCTTTCATTGTGTCATTTCCGAATAATAATAACAAACGGAAGTGTGAACATATTCAATTTCGATTCAACAAAAATATTACTAAGATTTCGTTTTTGACAATAAAATAGGCACTTCCTTTCGAGTGCTTTTATAAAACTACGCGCAAGTCTTTAGACTTTTCAAAATGCTACGTAATTATGGAATTTATGTTGAAAAAAAGTGTTTACGCTAAACTTTTATGCAAATCTTGAGCAATGATTATAAAAAATATTTTTATAGGTCGCATATGAAAATGTTGTATTAAAAATATAAATATAAATAAATAAAATTGTCAATATTTGTAAAATAATTTACAAAAAAATCTGTTAATAATACGAATTTTAGAGAATGAATTCTAGGAAGTTCTTTTGTACGGAAGACAAAATGAAGTTTGGTAGTTGCACATTTTTTTATTCAAAAATTTCCTTGGGCTGCACTATAGAACATACTAAAAATATCATATTTTTATATATTAATAAATATTTAATATTTACTTTAATATGCACTAATAATATATAGTTGCTTGTACTTTGCTATAAAACATATATCGTATAATGCGCTCAATTGTCCTAAGTTTTATTGAATTAAGACTTCAGACTGTTTGTTTATGTTTTTTATCTATGATATTTGTTAAACTATAAATTTAAGATTTTGAGAATTTATCCACTTGCAAAGATTCCTTTAACAAAAATGTTCTAGAATACCTTGACAATTTCTATTAAATGTTTGCACATTTAATCAATATTGCAAAATTATACAATATGTATTTATTTACATATAGGTACTTAAGAAATACTTAATAAAGAGTAAAAATCTAAAAATAACTCTATATTTGGTAGAGCCATTTGAACTGATGCTACTAGATAGATTTGTATATCAGAAATATGTTTTTAAGTGAAAATTTAGACAATGACTTGAGCTTTAGTAAAATAAGCTTTCTTTAGTGAAAACATAAACTTTCTACAATAAATGTTTTAAGACATACCGAGTTCTTTAAATAATTAAAAGCGTTTTAAAAGTTGCTAAAGATATTCATACAGTAGTAAACTGATATTACTATTAATTATGTTCAAAAATTTAAATCATTTTTGCAACTACCCAAGACACATGAAAAGGGTATTCTTTTTTACTGCCCAAAGTTTTTGTTAAAAATGTGCAAATTTTCTAAAAAAAATTACAAGTTTTGAAATATATTTTATTGCAATGATTTACCTTAAGAAATGTACAATATACTGTACAGTGATGCTAAAAATGTATTTTATTTTATTTCGTTTATTTGCTTTAATTTTTGTTTGTATGCACAAAAATGCACATATGTATTGCATATTAAAGTGTTAAATTGATGCTAAGTTTTATATTACTGAACCCAACTCAAAGCTAGGTTTCAAAATAGAAATCATAATTATATATAAGGCACGTGTAAGTTATTAAACCTTCGCACCTAGAACAAGTGTTAATGGATGTGTAAAAATTTAAAATTTAATACAAAAGCATAGCCATAAAAATAAAATTTATAAAAGTAGCATATGTTACACAATATTAACGCATGCAAAGATTGAAATATAGAACAAAAAAAAAAGAAATGATATAGACTCTATATCTATTACTCTATATTATAGAGTAACAGAAAATATAAACTTAGCGAAATGTTTGGCCATATATTTTTTAAAAGTAAAAAATAATTATTATTTTTTGTTTTATTATATATTAGTATAATTCAGGACATAATTTTCATATATGCAAGATAAAAAATATTTTTATTTCAACTTTATTTATTAAGAAAATTTCTAGGCCATTAGGCTGAAATAAATAAATATAATAATATATAATAATATTAAGAAAATGCTATGACTTACTAATTCAATGTTGTAATTATAGCCCTGTTATTAAATTAACCTTCAATGTATAATATTTGTGACATTTTTTTTCAGATTAATAATGATTCAAAACTATTTTTGCTTGTAATTTTTTTTATATTTTTTTATTATCTGCTTCAGTATCATTTATGAAAGGATACGCTATGCATACATTATTTATAAAATAGTACGTTTTGAATTTTATGAATTGTTCGATCTTTGAAGAGACGATAGGTAAACCTAGTAGTTTCTATAATTCTGAAAAACCGGGGTATACTTAATATTATAATTAACTTTATTAACTTTCCGTGAAGTAAGTTATAGTAAACACAAAAAAATCGAAAATAAAATTTTGTTTACGTTTTGAGCCCTCCTGAACTGGATGTATGTAAGTGTGTAGTATGTTTTTATGTATGTACGGATACATTTTTTGGTCGACGATTCGAAGCACGGAACAAGCGATTTGAATAGTTCAAAAAACCATTCGATATCTATCGATGAGAATATCGCAGTTTTGGTAAACGGCATGTCAAGCTGTTTAAAAAATCTGGGGAAAAGTGCTTAAAATGGCCATTCAATTTTTGAAAAAACGGAGAATCCGATTAGATTGATTCAAAAAGCGTTGTACTTGCATTGACCAAGTGAAAAATTGATTACATTTTTGAGGATGCCCAAAAAACTGACATTTGGAAGTTAAAAATGGTCATAGGACATAAACACATCAAATTAAATGAAATTTTATAGAGATTATAATAATAAGTACAAATTTTGTTTTCAGTACTTTGGTTTCCGTAGCAAGAAGTATAATGATTAGAATTACAATACCCTTTGTCGCCTAATTTATAATCTCTAACATTTATAATGCTTGAAAAAATGCTTAAATCATTGATTAATTTTCTTTGGTTGTATTCCTTGAAAGTTTACCTACCAGGGAGGTTCAGGCAATAACACAATGTTATGCACCACTGATTATATTACTTTTAGTACTCTTAGCTATTGATAAATAATAATAGCAAATTTAATTACTGAGTTTTCCTACGCCATCGATTAGTATTCCTATTTGCTGTCCTCCACAAACTAATATCAAGCGTGTGAATCCGAATTGGTAACAGAAACTGTATTAATATTTACTTAATAATGATTGTTATATTATATGTCAGCTGACGATTGTCCAATACAAAACCCTGCTACATATACGCACACATTTGGAAAAACACACATCTCGAATAGTTTTATGTTTACTTATTTATTTATGTATATCCCAACACATTATATTCGAATAAGGTTCTAAAATCAACAGACCGGGTCAACAAGTATGGGTTTAAAAATCAGCAACCGTCTCATTTTGTCAAAATTTAAATCGACATGGGTCAGACAAGGAAGAAACTCGATGGTTTTCGGGGCGAGTGCTCAGGGGGTGATTTTGTATTTCGAGTATCAATGAAGGGCTGCTGTTAAACCAACAAGGTGTGAAATTTAATAAAGACCTCTGAGGGCACTCGAGTGCGGAAACACTGAATAGTTGAATTAAAATGGCATTTATGTCCATTCTAACCGGCGTCCACTGTAGGCACAACCCTCTGTCAATACAGTGCTTGGTGGTATGTAATGTGCCTTTAAATTATGCAATTTCAATGCATTAATTCATTGCGGTCCGCCGATGCGAGTAATCAGATTATGGGGATATTTGGCGATACAGCGCTCAAATGTATAACACGGGCGATGATTTGATGCATATGCGTCCGCGGTAATGCAAATTGTAAATATTTCTCTCTGTGCGTTTAGTGTAATGGAGGGATTGTGATTTGTTGATATGTTATGGCAGAGCAAAACTCTATTGGAAATTTTGCTAAAATTAACATCACATAACGCATTAATGGAATGGAAAGTCTAAAACATTTTTAATTATTTGAAAACCCTCTTAAGTAAAAATATTTTATTAGCTTCCCGTAGGGTAAGTTATTATAATCATCCGAAAATAGACAAATGAAAATTTTTACATATCTTCATGTTATGCATACCTCAGACGAAATGAATGTTTGTGTGTATGTGTGGATACACTTTTTGGTCGACGATTTCGGGCGTATAGATGAACCGATTTGAATAATTCAAAAGCCAATCAATTTTTGTTAATAGTGAGATGTGCTGATTACGTTTTGGCAAATGTAGGTTCAGCGGTTTCGGAGATATGAAGCTAAATGTGCAAAAACGACCGTTTTTTGAGAGAACTAAGCATCCGATTTGAACTATTCTTAAAACTTATTTCTTGTGTTGATGAAACGATTGCTTTTGGGGAAAGATTTTTTTTATTTCCTAATTTTTGTAATCTCTAAATTTTTTTTTTTAATATCGAAAATAATTCGGAATTTAATTCTTATTTTAGCTAAAGTACTAAACATTACTTATATACTTCAAATGAATAATTTTAACTTTGCAATTCAGTTTATATAATTCTTATAAATATTAGACAATGTCCTTTATTTTAAATCCAATTGATCAAGTTTTGTTTATTTACTTTTCATACAACCATATATAAACATCGTCGTCCGATTCACAAGCTCTTATAATTTGTCTATAAAATACGAATAATAATCTAAGTTACAGTATTTATAATAATCCACTTGAGAACATTTAATATTCCTTGAATATTTCATTACGGTACGGGAAGTTCCAGTAATTTCCATTAAGGCATGATGCCATATACTACTAGATTAGATTATTTTGATCCCCAATGTCAATCAACTTAACCAAGGATAAAACTTTTTGCCTTTATTTGCTAATTTGCCTTTATGAGTAATTTCTTTTATTTTAGTGTGAATGTCTTTTTAATTTAAAAGGAGTGATGTGGGAGGTCATTATTCGTTGATATATTTATGGCACAGCAAAAGTGCATTGGAAATTTTCTTAAAATTTATGTCACGGTGCTTTAAAAAGAATAGAAAGCATAAAATATTTTTAATCATTTGAAAACTCTCCTAAATATTATATAAATATAATTTATTTATGTAATGTATTACTGGATTATTTTTATCCAGTAATATATTGTATTACAGGATTTTATTTAAACAATTTATATAAGAATAATTGTTTTTAATTTTCCATAAGTTATAGTAATCGCAAACAAATCGAAAATAAAAAAATGTGTATACCTTGGCGTTTCAAATGTTTCTGAACATTTTGGCATACCTTATTGTTAGAGAAAATGTATGTGCCAGTGTCCAAAAGGCAGTCCCAGCCCTTTCGGAGATGCAAGAGACAAAATATGTTAAATGATAATTTGGTATCCAAAAGTGATTAGAGGACTAATCTAATTTAGCTATGTATTTATTAGAATGTTTAATAATACACGTTATTTGTATGTTTAACTTACCTTAGGGTAAGTTATAGTAACCGAATCGAATATAAACATTTTTATGTTTCAAAGGATTCTGAACATTTTGACAAACCTTAGAAAAAATTAATGTATGTTTGATCGGATGCAAACTTCTATCGATCAACCGATTTGAATAATTCAAAAACCATTCATCCCCAGACATGCTAATTAGTTTTTGACAAAGGACGGTCCAACTGTTTTGAAGATACGGTGCAAAAAGTGAAAAAAAATCTATTTTTTCAAAGTTAAAGAATTTTAAAGCCTTTTTAAAAAATTTGCCTAAAGACACGATGCCATGTACCACTAGTTGTTAATTTGATAAAGATCGCATCTTCATGAAATAGCAGTATCTTTAATTTCAAAGTTTTCCGATATTTCAAGCTATTCTGAATCGTTTGGGACCAAAATTGGAAAAAGTATGTGAGTGTACGATTGCGACGATTTTTCAAAAACGGCTGCAGCAATTTCAAAAACTATAGGGTACGCCAAATAACTTATTTTATTTTAAAATGCTGTATAAAAAGTACTGAATATTTTTTCTTATTATATTCATATACAAAAAATGTTCTTTATTAATTTATCATTTATTAAATAGGTGAGTTAGCTTAATAGTCTATCAATTATTTCAATTCTTTCAAATTATTTTTTTGAACATTCAAAAGTAAAATTGTTATCACATATATATAAATCCACACACTTTTTTGTAAGCCTCGACCAAATGGAGCAAAACAAAACTAGTGGTGTATGGAATCGTCTCTTAAGGCAAATTGCTAGAACTTTCCGTATCGTAACGAAATGTTCGAGGAATATTAAATGTTTTCAAATAGATTATTATAAATACTGTAACATTGTCTAATATTCATAAGAATTATATAAACTGAACTACATAGTCAAAAATATTTATTTAAAGTATATAAGCGAACTTTGAAACTTTAGCCAGAATTAAAATTGAAATCTGAATTATTTTCGACACACAAAAAAAAATTTAAAAAAATGAAATGAATTTTTTTTTTCAATAGCAATTGGTTTGTCTACACAAACAAAAAGATTTTTGAATGATTAAATTCGGATGCTTATTTTTCTCAAAAACTGCCATTTTTTGTACATTTATCCTTGTATCTTTGAAATAGCTGGGCCTGCCTTTGCCAAAAACTAATCAGCACATCTCCCTATCAATAGGAATCGAATGTTTATTTAACCATTCAAATCGGTTGATTCGTGCGCCGGAAAACGTGAGCGAAAAAATGCGGACATAAAACACACACACACATCCATATTTTCTAAGGTATGCCAAAATGTTCAGAAACCATCAAAACGTCGATAAATGCAAAAATTTTCATTTTCGATTTTCGGAACATTACTATAACTGCCCTACAGGAAGTTAAAAAAGAAATCAAAATCGATTGTGAAAGAACTAATTCATTCTTCTCAATTGCAATACAAAATGTAATTAACGTGAAATTACTGTATAATTTATAATAATTTGGAAAAAAAATAAATTTAAATATCTAACATATTACAAAAAATTAATATTTTTTCGAGAATATTTTCATATTTTCATACAATTTTAACCCCTTTTACAAATAAATTTCGAATCTATACAATAATATTTTCTTTGAATTTTTTTAAGTATTTTAAGTCATAATAAGATTATCTTCAATTTGTAGCAAATCCATACTCGGACATATTCGGTTCAGTGGGTACTTTGCTCTTTTTTGTAGAACAATAAATCTTACATGCCGGATTTACGAAAAGGCACGTGAGTGGATTAAGAAAGCAATTGTTAACCCTTTCTCAAAGCGTTTGTTGTGCTTTCATCAGGATTTAGAATATTTTCTTTGGCCAACAAAATCTGTGTTAAAACGTTAAAAATTACTAGTTAAGATAAGAACTTAGACGCTATTTTAGAATGAATTGCTTTTAAGTAGATATTCCAAAATTCTTAATGCCGGATTAAATTTAAATATTTGAAACTTTTGACACACAATATTTATGTTTATGAAGGAATATACATGAAATATTTGTGTATGAATAAATGTATTTTTGTAGTATTTTTTTCTTAGCTGAAGTATCAAATATATTTTAGTTGAAATATATTTGATATAATAAAACAGCCAATTTATCTCATAAAAATGTAAATCTAATAGTTGTAAGTGGCATTATGCCTTCAAATAAATTGCATAAACTTTGCGATTTATGTAAATTAATCTTTCACTAACAATTAGTCAAGAAGACAAATTGACATTATTTAAATACACTTTTGATATATGTAATTATATATAGCTCACAAACGAACTTGTATATCCTGATAGCGCCAAATTTCAAACTTTAAAGTATTTTTGTATGCTTGTTTTTAGATAATGAACTCTATAACCACATTGAGTTTCATTAACGCCATACATATTTTATTAACTTCCCGAAGGAGAAGTTTATGTATTCATTAAAAAATCCGATTCGCTAATTTTATGTTTTCACGACGTTTCAAGACATTCTGAATCGAATGAGACCAAATTTGGAAAAAGTATGTGTGTGTGTGTGTGTGTAAACAGATTTTTTGCCGTGAATCGACGTTTTCTCAAAAATGGCTGGACCGATTGCAAAAATTTAAAAGCCAGTCGATGTATCTCGATGAGGATTAGCGTTTATCCATTTTGCGCGACGATCACCCAAGCCGTTTCTTTGTAAATAGCAGAAAAGTGAAAAAAATGAAGCAAATTTAAAAGCCATTTGATAAATCTCGATGAGGACCATAGTTTGTCAGTTTTGTGCGACGATCTGCCAAGCCGTTTCTTTGTAATTTGAAAAAAAGTTTTAAACTTTTCGTCCACATTTAAGCTAATAGTACCGAATCGATTTAAAAAAATCAAAAGCTGTTCGAAAGATATTAGTTGGGAATGATACTGATGAATGTTTTAGGTGAAAATCTACCGAGCAGTTTTCTTGTAATTAACTGTTGAAAAAAAAATTTGAGCCGATTTTTATGAAACTTTTTTGATGATATATATCATGGTCGTATACAACTTATTGAAATATTACGACCTTACGACAAGTAGTTTAATTTTAAAAATTCATCAAAGTTTAAGAAAATTATTAGTTTTATTGACGTTTGTTAAAATTAAAATCGGACGATTTTACTTGGTATAACGTTGGAGTATTTGGTTTTAATTAAAATCTTATGGAAACTGGTTCAGTTATAACAATTGTTGATTTCTGAAAATTTACTTTTAGAAAATACTCCGTGTCAAAGCGTTCGTTCGTTTTCAATTATGTGTAATGAATCCACTCGGAATACTTTTAATCAATCATAAATTAATTAATGGTGTATGGAATCGTGCCTTAAGGCAAATTGCTGGAACTTTTCGTACCGTAATAAAATATTCAAAGAATATTAAATGTTTTTAAATATATCATTATAAGTGTTATTTTAAGTATATAAGTGAGCTTTAAAATTGTAGCTAGAATTAAAATTAAAATCCGAAATATTTTCAATATTCAAAAAAAGGCAGGTCCAGCCGTTACGGAGATACGGAGCAAAGAGAGCAGAAAATAGGAATCGAATTTTTGAGAGAACGAAGTATCCGATTTGAATGATCCAAAAAAAACATTTAATTTGTAATGATTGGGAGCAGTGGTGATTAGTTTTTGCCAAAGGCCGGTCCAGCCATTTGAAAGATTCAGAGCTCAATGTACCAAAAATGACAGTTCTTGTGAGAACTAAGCAACCGATTTGAATGATTCAGAAAAATTTCTGCTTGTGTTGACAAAACAATTAGTCCAGTCATTTGGCATACCTCAGAAAAAATGGATGTGTGTGTATGTATGTATGAATACAATTTTTCGTCCATGTTTTTGGGCCCAGGGATCAATCGATTTGAATGGTTCAAAAATCATTTGATTCCTATTGATAGAGAGAGGTGCTGATTAGTTTTTGGCAAAGGCAGGTCCAGTCGTTACGGAGATACGGAGCAAAGAGAGCAGAAAATAGAAAACGAATTTTTGAGAGAACGGAGTATCCGATTTGAATGATCCAAAAAACATTTAATTTGTAATGATTGAGAGAAGTGGTGATTAGTTTTTACCAAAGGCCGATCCAGTCATTTCAAAGTATCAGAGCTAAATGTACAAAAACAAATAATAGCAGTTCTTGAGAGAACTAAGTAACCAATTTGAATGATTCAGAAAACATTCTGCTTGTGTTGACAAAACAATTGCTTTTTGAAAAAAAGTTATTGAAGATTTATGATGTATCAAAAATAATTCAGATTTTAATTTTAATTCTGGCTAAAGTTCTAAAGCTCATTTATATACTTTAAATAAATAATTTTAATTTTGCAATTCAGTTTATATAATTTATATAAATATTAGATAATGTTACAGTATTTATAATAATCTATTTAAAAACATTTAATATTCCTCGAACATTTCGTTACAGTTCGGGACGTTCTAGCAATTTGCCTTAAGGCACAATGCCATAAACTACTAGTCCATTTTTGTTTCAAACAATTCGGAATGACTTTTAGAACCGTTGTGAAAGCATAAAATTGCAGCAAGTCGGATTTTCTAGCAACAGCAGACCTCTCTTGCGAGAATGTAAATTTGAATTAAAATAGCATAATTTTTTTATGTAACCTTATAAAATGTAAGGCAAAAATCTCAATTTCTTTCTCCTAATTAGTTCAAAAGTGAAAGAAATTAATTTAACGTTATTTTTTTTCTATATATGTGTGTCATCTGTATGAGAAATAAATGCACACTAAAAATCATGAGTGTTGCAATCTTCGCATAGAAGTGTTATTGTACTTGACCCAACAGAATGCGCAACTATTTCTCATTCAAAAATAAAGTCTTGGTAATGGTAAAAACTTAAACTAAAAGGCATATAATGCAAAAAAAAGTTATTACTGTTTATTTTATATTATCAAGCAACTTTCTATAAATGCATATATACAGAAATTAAAATGAAAAAAAAAAAACTAATCATTGTTTTATAATTCAAATTTATTTATAAGTTTAGTAATAAAGTATAAAGATAGTGTATATTTAATTTAATTCAATTATATTGAATATTTGTTTGTATACATTTATACGATATATGCATATATATAAGAACATATATACATATATCATGCACACATACATACATAAATACATGGGCATACGCACATACATACATGCATGCATACTCATAATAACATTTTCATACTCATCGAGGACATCATTTCAAAAATGTGATAACGCTTATCTGGAAAACAAATTTGTCATCTTTATGAAAACAAAAAAAAAATTCTATTTTATAATCTTCTCAATTTTTTTCTAATTTTTGATAACGTTATAGAATTTGATTCAACTTCATACAGCCACCATATTCTTAAAACATTACATACATCTTATTTATTAATTTATATTACACACTCATATGATACCTAATTTTTTTTTGAGAATGGAACATTATAACGCTGTAACTTTTCGATTATTGTCTGAATACCATCAATTGTATCCCAGTGTAAGCTTAATGCTAACATTTTTGTTCTCTTAGATGAATCAGTTGCAAAACAGTTTTCCACAACACCCCACTTTGCAAATAGTTTCAGTGCATTTCGTACACTATCTGAAGATACGCTCTCACCTGTAAGAATAATATAAAATAAAATACACAGATCTCGAAAACAAGATGCTTAAAGAAATTTGAAATAAAAGCGTAATATGTTAAAAAAAAGATTAAATTGAATAGGTCTTAAACAGTTTAAGATATATCTTCAATATCATCTTAAAAAAAAATCAATCATATGTATAGATTCATATTGATTAACTTCATAAAGATCGATGCTTTTTTGTTTAGTAGTTAATAGCATTACCTCTGTTGTCCAAATATAAAAAGTAAAGTAGAGCATTAATAAAAATAATCAATTCTCCTAAAAATGATCAGATCCTTTCCGTTATTCAAGAATGCAAAAGATATGATGAAATCTTCTAAAAATGATCAGATTTTTGTTGTTTTTTGAGAGTAAAAATGATATTTAAATAAAAATCCAAATCATTATAACATCGAATCAATGCTTTCTTATCAAGCTTATAATATATGTTATATATATATATATATAGATATATATATATATAAATGTTACATATTATGGCATGTATATTTACTAACCGTATTGACAATAGTTATTTTCTATTTGTTGCTGAATTTCTTGAAGCGTTAGTTGGATAAATTCTGCCTCAGCCACTGGCCCATCCAGTAATTTGTTTAGAGTTTTTGCTGTACATAAATAAGCATTCATCAACGGAGATAAAACTGACACCAAACTTGCTCTGCAAAGTATAAATGAAATATAAATAAACACATATTTTTAATTTTGAAATAAATCACTCAATTCAGCTTTCATATAATGCTCAAAATTATTTTCTTGATATGTGTAAAATTTTAGAGTTCTGTAAAGATTGTCTTACATATACATATTACTAAAATTAAAAATACTATTTATGGTCTCTATTAATTGTGCTATTTTAGAATTAATGCATTACCATACACTGAGTGGTTTCATACAAAAAAACGTCCATGTAGAACCTATAGCTAAAAATGTAAAACCATGGTATAGGGGTATAATTTCCATAAATGTAAAACCATGGTATATTATATAGTATAATTTCCAATATATTTCTAGGAGAAAAAAATGTCTTCTAAATCATTTAACAAATATTTAAATAAATAGAAGTTTATTACTCCGTTTGTATTATATTTGTATAAACCATTAAAAAAAAAAAAAAAACTTTAAAATTCACCTGGATTGCAAAGCTTGTGCACTTGTGCCCACTTTTATCTCATGAGAACTAGCATCTCCTCCTTCATATCCATTATATGAATCATCATCTGAATTATCACAGATATCTAAAGTAGCTGCACACCTTCTACTCCACTTCTCATCATCTGTATAAAATTTCTGCACAAAAGAGATCACATTATAAAAATCAATGTTAAAAATAAGCTATAATCACATAAAGAAGGAAGTGAAATTGATACATCATTATTATGATTATATTTAAGAGTTGATTAGTAGTCAAAGTCAAATTTAGTATATATCACACATTGATAAATCGTACATTTATAAAATTTGTATTTGTGCTTCAAGCTATGACAGACTTTACTACTTAAAACTCAAGCTGAACAAATAATTTAAATAATTGCATGTCTTTGTATTAAAAATCCTAGGCTAAAATATTTTAAAATAATATTTTAAATTCAATTATTTACTTAACTTTCTTAAAACAATTCGTCAAGAAACATGATTATAATAACTGTATATGTCCGTGAAAGGAAAACAAGTCATTTGCAAATCAATAACATTAATACTTTGTTATAAAGTTTTGGACACAGAACCAAAAAAATAAAGCACAAATGTACAAATACAAAACAGTATGATAATGGCTCCATATTTAATTAAATCTTATATTTTGAAGTTTTTTCCTAAATGATGACACACATCTAGTGTCAAAACTACTCTAATAAAAATTTATACTGTTTATTATTTTTATATCGGCAACTTAAAAATGAATATCGTACATCAACTTTGAAACAACTATTAAGAAGATATATATATATATATATATATATATATATATATATATATATATTAAAAAATAACATGAGTGCAATTAAGTATTACCTGTGGAACAATCAAAATATCGCTGCCACATAAGTTATCAATAGTATCAAGAAGTAACCTCTCCAAGTTTTGGCACGGCTTACTAAGAATAAACTCATATCGCAGCATATCACAAAGTTCCAATGAAATATTTATGAGATCATGCTGCATCACTAGCCCATTGTTATGATTTTGAAGATACTCCATACAAGTTACTAGACAAACATTGAAGTGAATTTAAAATGTAAGACCGAAAATAATAAGTATTGATATTTGTCTCAAATAATTATACACTGTTATTTATCTACTTGTATCCTCAGTATTAAAAAAATATAATATTAAGTTTGATTGTGTAGTACCAATATTATTTTGTAGTAGCTTTCGAGAATATTTTAATAACTAATGATGTTTTTGTTAAAATGTACTACATTTTTATAGCTCTTACAATCTATTAATAATATCTGCACCGCTATATATTGCAAATTAATAAAATTTCTGACAAATATAGATATGTAAGAATCACTATAAATCTATTTAAATTAAAATATATCTTCACTTACCAACAACTGATTTCAGTGCATAGAATGGAGTAAGGCTATTTGAATAATATGATAGTTCTATAACATTTGGAAGGGCAGTTACTGGTTTAACATAGACCTTATCATTTTTTATTCTCTTTTCTATCAAATCTGAACCTAGTAAACTCACCTGTATAAATTACGTTAATTATTTTCTTGATATATAGTTTATATATTGTATATACATTACTATCAGATACTCACAGCATAATCAAGAACATCGATTGATTGTCCAGAAAACCCTAAATTTCTAGAATCTGATTCTAATTCGATACGCAACTGGTCCAGTTCTGTAGCTAGTTCTTCCAAATAACACCCATCTCTATGTCGAGTTAGTAGAAGAAATGCTACTGCATTCGTTGACATAACTGCTGTTGCTTTTGCACTATCTAAAAATAGATAATTTTTTAAAATATACATTAGAAATCCATAATTCAAAACAAATTTTGAAAATTGTCAAAAGTATATTGGAATTCAAAAGAAATATATAGTAAAATTTGTTTAAAATGGTACTAATTAAAATAAAATCATCAGTAAATAAATCAGAGATTTCATTTACTGCTTTATTACCATAAACAATGTGTCTTCCAATAGAATCAACAAGAGTTCTAATTTCTTCCTGAACAACATCTGTTCCATATAAGCTAGTAGTAGATGTTTCATGACGTAAACATCTATCAGCAGGGCTAATACTTCCAATTTCTGTCAGTTGTCTTTGCTGTTCTAATTGCTGACGACTCCTAAAAGCCTCAATTAGATCCTGTGTTAAAATAAATTATTATGAAAGCACTGAATATGTTATAAAACCAATGCAATCAACCACCATCATGATCAGTACAGATTTATGTAAGTTTTTAAATAATTGTTTTAGTGATACTGGCTGATTAATAAAGAAATAATCATACCTTAATTGATAAAGGTTCATTAAAATCGATACGCATTACTCCATAATCACTGTGTAGCGTAGTCCAAATGGCACGAACAGCAGAACTGAAACTTTCTGCACTTTTGCTACGTCCTAGCTGTTCACTAATAAAATTACCATCGACCAGTCTTTCATAATGCACTGAGACTGGAATTAAAAGGGCATCCGGAATTGTTCCATCCAGATAAGCATCAACAATGACACTTAAAATACCACCTGAGAATAATTAATAATTATTGATTTCCCAATATTATTTAGGATATAATTGTGTGACATTCAATAATACCTTTTGGCATACACGGTTTTCCAGTTCTTGTTCTGCCTCCCTCAATGAAGAACTCAACATTGTGTCCGACACCAAGACACTTTTGCAAATATGTATGTAATACAGCTCTATAATAATAATTTAATTATTATACATATAATTTTTTTTATTCAACAAAATCTCTATTTATTATTCTATATAATTGCAGTTGTTAATATTAATATATTTATATCTTGTATTAAATATTTCATTGTAGTACAAATCAATGAATTAAAATTAAATATACCGATAAACATGATCTTTCTTTCCATCTGCTGGATCAATTCTTCTTTTTATGTAGAACGCTCCAAGACCTCTCAATAATGATCTAAAAACATATAAAATAAAAGTAAATTTAATATGTATTCTACAATAGATCATAGTAAACAAAATTGAGAAAAACCAACCCAAAGAACGGTATACGCAAATTGTTGCCAGCAGCCACAAGTGGTGATCTAATGTTATTATTTAAAAGAATAAAACTGATAAGAATATAATCAAGATGACTTCTATGAAGAGGCATGAAAATAAGTGGTGTGTCTTTTGCAGATTCGGCAACATCCCGTAGCATATCAATTTGTGCTGGGTGAGCTGCGACACCACGTAAGAAACAAGGCAGTAATTTATATAGCATCCAGGAAGTAACTCTAAAATATAGATTGCGTTATACTAACTCAAATACATTCATATAAAATATAGCACATGTGATAGCACAATCAATTGTTAATGATTTCTAATAACAAATTAGCACCTAAGCATAATATCAGAAAGTTTGCTTCTCATATCAAGCAATATTCGCTTTGCTCGTTCCTCATGCTTTCTCCTTATTTCTTTAATTCGTTTATTGTTGAAATCTAAATAATTTGATGAAAATGTAGAATCGTCTGATGAGCTATCAGCATCGAAACTGCTATCTTTATCAGTTGGTTCCTTTTTCTTAAGTTTTTCTTCATGTAAAGTGTCCAAGGTCGCTTGATCTAGAGCACGATTTAATCGCTCTGTTCCGAGCACCTACAAATAACAAAAAAGTTACATCAAATAACTGGCTTTCAATTTTTAAATTTTTGCTGTATTTGTATATAATATGTATTATTAGGTTTCCTGTATAACTTACCATTCCAGAAACCTGTGGATATGGAAATTTTCGGCAAGCTAAAGCTTGAGCTATATGGGGTGCCCATGTCGCAAAAAATGAGTGAGAACCTTGGGTACTATATGGTACCCCATTACCAGCACCACGAAGAACATCCCTTACGACTTTACTATGCCTTAGTATTGGGTCGACCCGTGATTTCTGTGAAAAAAAAAAATATAAAGCATAAAATTAAATAAGAAAAAACATTGGAAGTATTAGAACAGAAGAGTTCATTACTCACAGCTGTAGAAGGGGAACAATCCTTGCAAGCAAATCCAGTTAAAGGCTTCGAAGGTAAACTATACCGTATAGGAGGTTGCTCTTTTATCTGGTATAAAAGATTTTCGCGTATCTTCAAATCGCAATCCTTGTCCATCATCCGCCTCTTCCTCTTTTGATCAGAAATATTTCGTAAAGCCGCAGCAGAACGCAATTCATTGCACTCCATGCTGGCATTCCCAGAAGGAGCAGACCACATTCGCTCCGCCACTACACCTACCATTGCTGTCGCTCTGAGAAAATATTCGATAATAAAGAATCAATTGTATCAACTGATGTAAAACCTATATAGGATAATCGGTTTGGATAATAATGGTTTTGGAAATTATTATTTTCAAGAAAATATTCTTAAGCAAAAAAGAAGGGAATTATTTTAAAGCTCTATCAAATTCGGGTAGTGTCTTGCAGAATTTATTTGGACATATAGACCGAATTTGTCTTAAATGGTTCGTGTATTCTGTGTTCTCAATTTTGTATTTAAAAAAAGCTATTTAAGAAGTTATTAGCAACAGTTTAGTGTTACGTGCAAATAATATTTTACATTTTCGTACTATTATTGTAGGTAACATAGGTTAAAACGTCTGGAATATTAAAGATACTTCAATTTTTTTCTTATTTAGTTGATGTCATGCTTTTCTAAGTACTTATCCATAGATAGCAACATCAAAAGCTATTATCTATTGATTGATTTAGTCAATTAAATCAATCAACTATTGATTGATTAATTAAAAGTAATTAATATGACATTCATGATACAATGTTATCTAGTTTTTATTCTCAAATCCAGCATTATTAATTGAGTATATTAATTAATTTAGTTTTTTAAATATTTCTCGTTATACGAGAAGAAACTCATATATTGAAGAAAACTAAACTATTGAAGCATATCATACAAATATGAACTATTGCACTTTAATTAATAATTTAATTATCATTAAATCCAAATCCAAAAATCCAACCAAAAAAATATAATAGTATAGGTTATCATATTTCAGTAGTCAAGAAAATAATTCAAACCAGGTGCAAATTCTCAGTGAAAATATAGTTTGCTCTCTAAAGTTTGTAACATTTAGCATATGATATAATTTTGTCCCCAAATATTCCCTATCAAAAAGCTACAGATGAGCCATTTTCATTACAAATACTAATTTAGTATATAGTAGAATATATAGTTAGTATATTTTAATACATAGTTATGTTAAATTCATATCGTTAGCATTATTTCTATCAAAAAGAGTTTTAATGGCCTTACAGACTTTTCATTGCCTGTAAGGCCACAGTGCCTAAACGCGCTATTTTACAATACAAGCATCCTGGATAAATATTATTAATGTTTGATATATAATAAAACTATAAATTTAAGTTACCTTGCGTTGAATAGCCAGTAAAGAATAGCCAAACATATGGCAACTTCTATAAATCCAGCCATTCCGCAAAATGCGTTAGCAAAAAATAATCGAAATTAAGTTTAGCAATTACACGATAAAAGTTTTTAATCACAATTAAAATAAATAAAATATTTATTAAATAATATAGCAAAGTGTACGGAACTTAATCAACGCAATAATTCATAGCATGTTTTTTATGTAGTGATAAATATTGTTTAAGCAAAATGTTATTGAATTTTTAGGTCATTTCACCAAATATTATTTTATGATCAATAATTAACTAATGTTCGATGATAAGGTTTCATGTTTACTTTGATCAACTTAACATACACCAGAGAATTTAAATAATTTTTAATTAAAGAAAATCACATTATAAACACACAAATTTCATTTAAGTTTTTATCACTAGTGCCAAAACAATGCACCCAAAACAACAATAAATTTCCTTTTCATTCAACAAACATTTATTGAAATAGCATATATGCACGTTATAAACATAACAAACTCTATTGGAAAATTGTAATGCCAATTGATATATTCATTGCAAACTGATTGTTCAATGTTGAACTTGCGGCAACCGTATGTTATGAATATGCAGAAACAAACCATATAGTAACTGTATGTTGCGCAAGGTAGAAGAATATCTGAATAAAATATTATTTATAATCTTTATTCGAGTTCAAAGTCAAAAGTTAAAGGTCGCTAAAACACATGATAGATATGCGATACGCGATAAAAACGATAAATAAAAACAGTGCATAAAAGATTTGAAGCGATTAAAAACCATATCAGAAATAGAACTATTAAAAAATAATTGGGGAATATTTAATCTTAGAAAATGCAATCTATTTTAGATAATTTTGTGTTATCAGTAATAGAACTACAATTAGTGCCTCATTAATATGTGAAACTTATAACAATAAACGTATAAACAAGGTAATTAAGAAAATTATCATATCAGACGGTAATTATTGCCAGGATTGGTATTTAACTTGCAACCGCGCAAATCAAGTTCAAACTTAACGTTTAAGTAGAAAGTGATACGGCAAATTTAATTCAATTCATCTAGCAAAGCTCGTAATAATTTAGTTCAAGTTGTAAAAAAGAAAGAAAAAATTACAAAACAAAACTCTTGCAAACTGTAATCAGACTAAAAAATAAATTTTTACGTGAGATCAGCTGAAATTCAACAATTTTTTATGGACGCTGTCTGACGACAAACAAATAATACTTTTATACCCTTAATGATCTCAAATTTAGAATTTCTGAAACTTATCTACATAATCAATAGAAATTAAGATTTGAGATAGAAACTTGAGTTATTATTCCAAACTTTAATTTATTTTTATAATTAAATAATTAAACCAATTATTTCCTAGGTTCAAATATCTAAAGATGTTCGTTAAGACCATGACCTCTACCATCATAATTTCTTTTTAATCAAAATCACATTTTTTTCAACAATTAATTAAGAAAACTAATTGGTGCCAGTAATCAGCACAAATTTCCAAACGATATTTTTTGTACAAATTTTCAAAATCGGTTCAGGATTTTTTTACTAAAACTTGGACAAAATGGGATTTTGCGCTTTTTTGCTAATTCCAAAGAAACGGCTCAGCTGATGGACTCGCAAAACTAACCAACGAGAGTCCTTATGGAGTTTTAGGAATGGTTGTTAAATTTTTTAAACCTGTTCAGGCGTTTTTGAGAAAACGTTCATTCAAAAACACAAAAATTCGTACTTTTCTCCAATTTTAGCGCCAACAGCTTGAAACGTCGAAATAATATATAACATTAGCAAGTCGGATTTTCTGGAGTAAACAATTCTTATTTGAGTAATTAATCATAAAATCTTTCACAAGAGATCAGCTCAAATTGATCAAATTTTTATAAATGTTGTTTTGACTGCAGAGAAGATAATACTATGCAATTGTTATCTTAATTGTCTAATTTTAAATTTGGAATTTTTTAAACTTATCTGAATAACTGATAAATTGTAATAAATCATCATTATCATCGATAAATTTTCCTATTGATCTTAAAAACGATTAAATTAAGGGGGAGCCTGCTTTAGTGGCTTCAAAAAATCGCTTTTTTTGAGGAATTTTAGGGAAGGAAATAAATATTTAATTGAAACGAAACTTTCAGGATTTATTGTTATATATTTCAACATTCTTCTGGATTTTTTTCATTGGAATATATGACATAATATGCTGGGTATGCAACAGATGCAGGTCACTATTTCCATCCCTCGCCCGTAGGTAAGCGGTTAAGAGCGACGGGGCTTATTTCAGAAGTCCCGGGTTCGATACCCACTTCGAGCAGCCTGTTGTCAGGCAGCAGTGACAACGATTTTCACTTGGTAATATAGATAGCAATATGTTTCCAAGTGAAAATAGCCCTTGCCCGGCATTGCTGCACCAATAAAAAGTCAGCCCGATTAGAATAATTCTAATAACAAAAATCATCAAATATGGATGGATTAACCATTTGGTTACCATCTAAAAATACGAAGTAAGAAGAAGTTTCAACCCAATAGCTCATAGGATGTAAGGTTCTGATTGCTGTTAAAAATATATAATAAAAACTATTTCCATCCGAAACAAAAAATCAAAACAAATATGTATTTTCAATAGTATAGATTCTAGTTGAACCTAAAAAATCCAGACAAAAATGAAAAATTCACCAATTTTTCACAGCTTGAAAAAAAAATCACGTTTTTTGATACAAAATTTCACTTTAGATTGTTTAAAAAGTGGGTTAATTATAACTATTTTTTAGTTTTTTTTAGGTTCAATTAGAATAGAATTTAATCCCAAATATAATGAATTTTGTCTCGTTTCGATAGGACGTTTAGTTTTTCTCCTATCTTTCCCGCCAATTAGGAAGAATCGAAAAAATTCAAAACCGAAAAAATTCAAAACCGAAAAATCGCGCGTCGAAGTTTTCGTTTTGCTCGTATACATGCTTGACGCTTGATCACTATTTCTTCTGTAATTTCGAAAATAATTTGAATTTGTTTCTCAAATTTTAGGAATATATTTTTTTGACTAGTTTTGGAAGAAATTTCTGCAATAAAAAAAATCGATTTTTTTAAAGCCCCCCTTAAACAAGGAGTTATAAATTTAACATATAACAGGTGCTTTTCTTTTCTGATTTTTTTTACCTTCACAAAGTGTAAAACATGCGCGGTGTGTCATGAATAAGCTAGTCACTGGCCTATAATTGAAATGCTTCATCCATACTGATGAATTATTTCATTGGTATTGGAGATCTTTTGTCTAGCATTCAATGATAAATTTCGCACCATGTTACAAACTACTAATGCATATGGTGAGGTTACTGAAATGTTTGATGTGTATTTACAGTTAAAACGTGTTGGGAATCTTTAAATCCTAAGGTTATTAGAGACAATAATAAAAAAAATGCTTTGTTAAATACATTAAAAAATTGATAATCTCTGGATATCTCTCCATGATATATGATCATATAAAAGATTATTCAGGTTATTTCACCAATTATTATCTAATTGATATATTATTTCATGCATTGACTTCATACTCACTGGAAAATTACATTTAGAATTATTAATTTTAAAATCACATTGCTGTCGTTCACAAAAACATGTAATATGTTAGGAAAAAGTAAAAATGTATGTATTATGTAAGAAAAAGTAAAATGCCTAGATCATATAATATAGTAGACAGTAAAACTACATACTAGATCTCAGAAACCGCTAGACCTGCTTTCCCAAAAATTTGACCCGTTCTTATCTTGTCAATACAAGTAAAATGTTTTTTTAATTATTAAAATCGGACGCTCCGTTCTCTTAAAAACTGAGTTACCGTTTTTGGCACCTTCTGCCCCGTATCTTCGAAACAGCTAGACCTGTCTATGCCAAAAACTAATCAGCACGTCTCCTTATTAATAGGAATCGAATGTTTTTTGAATCAATGAAATCGGTTGAATCGTGTTCCCGAAATCGTGTCGACGAAAATTTGTATCCGCGCACACACACGCACCATTTTTCCTAAAGTATGCCAAAATGTTCAGAAACCTCTAAAACGTAAAGATGTATAAAAATTTTCATTTTCGATTAATGGAAGTTAATAATGCTTCCGCTTGGAAATACCATAGTTTGCAAAAAATATTTAAGATATTTAAATGAATGAAAGAAAAGTAACAATAACAATAATGATGATACCAGAAAATGGTAGATTAAACATTGTTATTTGAATTGTTAATACATAAAGACGATGACAAACACAATAAACGATAAAATACGAATACATTCAGACAATTACAAAAGCCGCCTCAAGGATCATCCAATCCTACTTTCCAGAGAACTACACGACAACAATACCAGGGCAAAATTTACCAATTAATTAATTAATTATTATTATTAATTTACCAATTTTCATAATCTCTGACAATGGTCAAAAAATTTCATATTTTTCCAGTATTGTTTCCTACAGTTTCACTTATTGGCCATTTCAGGTCAGATGTAAAGATTACTATATAAGTATATAACAATGAAAATAAAAAATCAAAAATCACATTGTAGTTGTTTATATATAAACAACTACTTAATATATTAATTATTAATATATTAATATTTTAATTAATTAACTATTAATATATTAATAGTTTCCGTTTTGATAAACCATATTTTGTAAAATAAAAGTGGTAAAAACAATGATAACAATGATAATTTTAATGAATGATAGAATTAAACCATGCTACTAATTGATAGAATAATTTAAATATAATTTTGAATGTTTCATATGCTTGCTAACGAGTAAAATCTGGCAAATATATACAAAGTAAAAAGTTTGGATATGAATTTTAATTTTTTTCTAATAATTTTTTTATATAGTTAATAGCAATCATAACTCAATGTGTCCTATAAGATGTTGTGGTAAACTCTTAAACAACCTGATTTTATAGATGTCAACAAAAATAATTGTCCTAGCTATGAATGTAAAAATTTTATAAAATTTATGATTTTTTTTATTGATGCAGCAATGCCGGCTAAGAGCTTTTTTCACTTGGAAACATATTGCTATCTATATTTTCAAGTGAAAATCGACATCATTACTGCTTTACACCAGACTGTCCGAGGCGGGTATCGAACCTGGAATTTTTTATTCAAATCCCGTAGCTTTATCTACTAATAAACGGGAGAGCTCGATTTACGAAAGAGCCCGAAAATATTTCATTTCAGAATTTCATTCAATTTTCTGAAATTCCGAAATTTGACATCAATATAGTATCAAAATATTGTTTTGATTGGAAAAAATAAGTGAAGATTTTAAATTGTTCCAGTCATGTATTGTACAATAAAAACGTGCTAAGAAGATTCTTATTTGTATTGCATTTAGTTGAAATCTGAAGATATTTCCAGTATTCAAGTTAATTCATATAACAATATGATATATTACAAAAAATGCACAATAAGCATACCTTATAAAGTGCTAGTGAGCAAATTTGATTCACATCTAAACATGATTTTTATTAATTTTTGTACATGCAATTTCTTTATGTTGAAAAATAAAAATAACCATGATTTATGTAATGAACATCAATTTTATTCAAAGTGAAACAAGATTTTTGACATGTATGAAATTTAATAGCCACAATCACGCAAGCAAATTATGAATAGCGTTAATTGAAAGTAAAATATATTATGTTGCATATATTTCTATGCAAAATTATAATCTGTGTGGGATTTTGCGTTGTAATTCAAATTTAGGTTAGGTTAAGTTAAATGATACCTGACATTTTTCTTTCAAACTTTGACAACTTATACGTTTGCTCTTCATTGTTTTCAGTACTTAAATATGCACAAGTATAAAAAATATGTTGAGGATAAAAATTATAAAGGCTTCTGTGAACTTTTTGAAGTATCGAAATGTATGACATTAAAAATTATTATTAAATGCTCACCAATAACTTGATGTATGTATACTTTGCAGTTTTGATCGCATGAGTATTTGTACACTATAATTAACAATATAACCAAACACTTCACTTTATTATTTCAGTTTCCTTAGTTCAGTCGAAATGAAAAAAAACGTAAAAAATATTGAAATTATTGCCGCTTGTTATTGTCATGAATTTTATTTAGTAAACATAAATATACAAGTAGATTAAAAGGCACATGTAACGTTACTGCAACTGTCAAATACTTTAACCCCTCTCCATAGAATAGACATAACGTCATAGATCGTACGTGTTTGACTATTTGACAACCTATAGCGGACCTCTGTGGAGAAATGGCGGAACTATGGTGAAATTGAATCAAAATTTTTCGAATCTGCAAACCGTTTTCGCGTCTTAAAATATAAAAATTATTTACAATATCACTTGAAAAACAAAATATTTTGTAAAATACACTTCAATTATGTGTTTTATTTTCATCCAACGATTTCCATCGTCGACAGATTTAGCAAACGGCCAACAGATGGCACTATTATATATGGCGCGTAAATTTTCTTTTAGTATCCCAGCTACAACTGTCACTGAACAGTTAGTAACTTTTATGAATTATGATCGTTAACAATATTTACCAGTATGTTGATAGCAATCCTATAATAATATAAAGTACTAGCAAAAAATGATATTGAATAAACTGGAAAATCAAACTATGTACCGTATTACTATATAGTTTTTAGCCATTGGAACTTGGCCTTTTGATGGGGTATGACCACACGTCGAATGGAGGCCTTTTCTTGAGACAATTAAGATGATCTTAATTTTTTGGAGATGTACGATTATCGTTTTACAAGACTCAATAGCAAGCGCTATCATGTTCTTACAGGAAAATAGATGACATTCTGCGTTTTAGGTAAGAGACCAAATTGGTGGCAAAACATTTGGAGAATAATCCATTTTTCTAGCCACCATGTTGGTTACATAGACATAATATTTGTATATATAATATTTATATAATATATATTACATTTGCATAGATACATATATTCATACACACAAATGCATTTTTCCGTATGCTATCTATTATCAATCACGTTTTAATAGGTAATTTTTACAAAATATTTTTGCAATTTATTGCTACTTCAACAAAATATATTTTTTTTGGACCACTACCAATATATTAATATAAGTGCATTATATCACCATATTGTCTATGATACATATATTCATACTCACAAATCCATTTTTGCGAATTGTATCTATTATAATCACGTTTTAATAGGCAAATTCCACAAAATACTTTTGCAATTTGTTGCTACTTCAACAAAATATAATTTTCTTGAACCACTACCAATATATTAATATAAGTGCATTATATTCTCATGTTGTCTATTATTATTACTCACAAATGCATTTTTCCGAATTCTATCTATTATAATCACGTTTTAAAATGTAAAATTTAACAAAATAATTTCACAATTTTTTGGTACTTCAACAAAATATAATTTACTTGAACCACTACCAATATAAGTGCATTATATTCTCAACTTGTCTATTTTTGGATCACTACCAACATAATAAGAAGTGAATTAATTAAAAAAGTAAATTCTAGAATCCAGAGTCTAGACTAGACAATATTAAAATAAAATTATTATTAAAATTATTATTGTTAAATTTAATTATTATTACAATATAATTCATATTGGCGAGTTGTAAGCAGCATTTTGACTTAAGGCAAGTTGCATGAACTTGGCGATATGTGTAAATTAATTGACTTAATCAACAAGAATTAGCAAAAGCTATTCATACAAAACGTTCAACTATTTAATTCTAAAATATAGATTTTGCTTTCATTAAATACATATATGTAATTGCGTAAATTAAATTTTTTTTCACACATTCCATTTCATCCTTTTCGTGTTCTGAAAATGTTTTTTAATTAAGTGTGGACGTGAACTGTAATCAGTAGCTTAATACAAAACACCACAGATGCTTTGGCGTAGATTCTGATTAGAATCGATCTAGAACGCGGCGAAATTCTAAACTTTGGTGATTCTTTATAATTCATCGAATTATTCTTCAAATTCTTTTAAACTTAAAGAGAAGTTGACCATAATTTTTGAAGTCAAAACCTGGACAACAGTTTTTAGTTTTGCCATTCCTGGATGGGAGCGGGAGAAGGTATTTAAAATAAATGCTATTTTAGGATACAATGAAAAAAATAATTTTTTATTGGAATCATTTGTTTAATCAGAATTGCAGACTTTTAGTAAGATCTTTATTATTCGATTACATCATATATTTTTCGATCCATATGTTTTCTTTTGCTTTAGAGTCTTGTTAAAAATTATATTTAATTTTTTTCATAATTAATTTTCAAAAATAGCACTTTTTTCTTTGTTTTCATAATTTTTGTTAATTTACCTATTAATTTTCGAAAAACCGGAACAATCCGGGACAAAAGATCTAAATCTGGGACAAATATTGTTTTTAGAAAAACCCGAGACACAAGGTGGAAATCCGGGATTATCCCGATCAAATCGGGTTGTATGGTCACCTTATTAAAGGAGGAGGGTTGGTTATTAAAAAATCACTATATATTACGACAGGGATTGAGGAGTCTAACAAGATAATACGTGTATTCATTTTCCAAATTTGGTGTCATTTGATTCAGAATGACTTGAAATGTCGAGAAAACATAAAATTGGCCAATCGGAATTTTTCGAAGTTAACAGTACTAATAACTAAATAGACACTTCCTAATCCAATGTGTTTCCAGTTTAGAATATTACATATATAAAATGCAACTAAAATACGAGTCAATGAACTAAAACGTGTGACCGAAAATATGGCGATTGTTTTTTTTATCATACTTTGTATTCGTTTTAATTAATTAGTATATTCAAAATATTCTTGGGTATTGTATGCAAAGCATTTAAATGTAGCATATTCATCTGTACTGATTTAGTTTTATATCATTAGAATAATTTAAAATCTAGCATTTAATTAACACATAATTCTAACATTCTATTCAGATGTTTTAATATTGTTTATGATTACAAAACAATATTTAATAAGCTATAATAAGAAATTTTTGATAAATTATTAATTTTTAGATGAAATAATTTTTTGCGTTTTTTTAATTTGTAACACATAAATAACAATCAAATTTAATATTTTTATTATGGTTTCAAGGAAGTGAATCATATTTAATTTTATATTGTACTTTGAAAAGAATATCTCCATAAGACGGTCGAATTAAAGAATTTTTATATTTTATCTATTATGAATGAAATATATTGCATTAAAAGAAATCATCAAGTTATATATATTATATCTCATGTAAGAAAAATGGAAAAATTAGCAATATATGCTTTTTGTGTAAATGTGAATATTCACGAATTTCATGCTTTTCGATTTAATCAGCATGCATATCTGTTTGTTAAATGGATTAGAAAACACCCTCCACATTTTTAAGATGAAATATATAAATCATGGGCGTACATATGGCGTACATGTATATGCAAAAACTATTAAAATTTATAAATTACCTAATTTTCCTACGGCATAAGAATAAATTGAGTGAGTTCAATTAAACTTACTTTGCTAATCACCGGTTGATTTTTTGTTAAATAGATTAATAAATAATAACCATAAGAAATAACTTATAATTATTGTAGATGTTACGAATAACTTAAAATGTTACGAATAGTCAATATTTTTTCCTATTATATATACAGGGTGACCCAGTCCTTGACGTCAAGCAGAAGCTTGGTGATAGTATTGACTTTAATTGTCCTAAAAAAAATCACAAAACAAAATTATATCACGTTGTTTCGTAATTATAAGCTTTTAAGTGCAACCTAGAGCTTTGGTAAAATTATGACTATTTTTGGTTATTGTGCTTAACTTTTATCCATTTTGTTCATTTAATCTTTGGAACCATAACCGTTACTAACATTTCTAGGACCGCAGTAAAAAATACTTCAATTGCCCAAGTCAAAAAATTATATTTTTTAGTTGAAATATGAATTTAATAGTTTTAAAATTGGTCGACTTTGAGACGTCCTTCTTTAAAAAAAAAACTGTACTACAGCGCGTTGGCAAATCTCATATCTTATAATAATCGTTGGCATAAATTATGGTCATCTTACCTACACCTCAATGAACCTCAATAAAAGTTGGCGCATTTAACTCGGAATGTAAAATGGTGAAATACTTTATAATTTTATTATTGAAAAATTTAGAGTAAAAAAATAAAAACCTATATATGGCATGATTTTTGCTAGTGCATTTTGCTCGCAAATGAATGTTTGTATTAGCGTTTAAATGAACAAAATTAGTAAAAATCAACCACAATGACCGATAAATGTTCATAATTTTACCAATACATAATTTCATAATTTCCAAACATTGTGAAGTATTTTTTTCCAATTTTTTTCAGGACTTTTAAGGACAATACTATCACTCTGTTTTGTTTGATGTTAAGTTCTGGGACACTTTGTATGGTGTGTGTACTTTTGGTTCATTGTTGGTGTGGGCTGCCCGTAATAATATTATTATAATTATTTTTTTTCATTTTTTATTCATTTATTATTAATACAGCAATCAGAACAGTAATTAAATTCTATGAGCTGCAATGCTAAAATATTTAAAACCAAAACTAAAAAAAGGATAAACTAAATAATAATGAATAAAAAATAATCCGTACCGTAACGAAATGTTCGAGGAATACTGAATGTTTTCAAATAGATCATTATAAATATTGTAACTGTCTAATATTTATAAGAATTATATAAACTGAATTGCGAAGTTGAAATTATTTGTCCAAAGCACATTAGAACTTTAGTCAGAATTAAAAATAAAATGTGAATTATTTTCGATATACAAAAAAAAATTTCTTTGAAAAAAAAAAGTTCAAACAATTTTTTTCCAAAATCAATTATTTTGTTAAGACAAGCAGAAAGTTCTTTGAATCATTTAAATCGGACGCTTAGTTCTCTCAAAAACTGCTATTTTTTACACTTTTAGCTTCATATCTTCGAAATGGCCGGGCCTGCCTTTGCCAAAAACTAACAAACACTTTTCCCAATCATTACTAATTGAATGTTTTTTAGATCATTCAAATCGGATGCTCCGTTCTCTCAAAAACTCGATTTCTATTTTCTGCACTCTTTGCTTTTTATCTACGTAACTACTGGACCTGCCTTTGCCAAAAACTAATCAGCACATCTCCCTATCAATAGGAATCGAATGTTTTTTGAACCATTTAAATCGGTTGATCCATGCGCCCGAAAACGTGATCGACAAATTGTATCCATACATGCATGCATACGCACACATCCATTTTTTCTGAGGTATACTAAAATGTTTAGAAACCTTTAAAACATCGGGAAATGTAAAAATCTTTAATTTCGATTTTTGGACGATTACAATAACTTATCCTACGGGAAGTTAACTAAATAATAATGAATAAAGATGATAACATAAAAATAGTAATAAATTATAATAATAATAGATAATAATAATAAATAATAAAATAATATAATAATAATGCAAAAAAATACATTAAATTAACTATTATATTTTGACGATTGTAATTACTATTTTTAGATTTAGTCTGTTTTCCAAGTATTTGCTAGTTTGAATATTATATATTAAACTTAGCATCATCTGCATATTAAATTCGGCATAACATATAACTGCAAATTTAATCAGTATAGTTATAATTTTTGTAAAGAGCTTTTTTGCATTTTTATGTTGAACCATTTATTTTCAAACAATATCTTTTACTAGATTTTCATGTAAAATAAAAAATAAACCGTTTCATATAAAATGTTTTATGCGCTCCTCTGATTTAACACATGGCAATTATCACAACAAAAAAGATATTACAAAACAGGCGCAAATAAAAGTATCACCCCCGGCACGCGTGCCTTCACATAATTCCATATATCTCCTAAAATATTCGAAAATATGCCTGTTATGTTAGACTTCTGTAATGACTTTATTAGAGCAATGTATCGGAACAGAAGTGGGCGGTGCAGGACACGTTCGGCGTTCGTTCTCAATAAAAACGTCAGGATAATAGGGACAAAAATCATTTGCAGATGCAGCGTGCCGGTCAAATGGTCATTTTCACCCTAAATCAGTTGGCCCGTGCGGTTTAGTTATGCCAGTGTATGAATTATGTTGATTTTGACTTGAATCAAAGCGGGATCGTTAAACATTTTTAATGTTAACATTTTTACTGGGGTATACAATATTATATTTGGAACTATGAAACAATTTGAATGCTTGCGCTTTGTCAGAATCAGAGTTTTTCTATTTTTTTTTTTACAAATAGAATAAATTTATTGATATATTAACTTCCCGAAGGAGTTAAAGCGTTTTAAGCCATTCTGAATCGGATGAGACCAAATTTGGAAAAAGTATGTGTGCGTGTGTGAACAGATTTTTTGCCGTAAATCGACGTTTTCTCAAAAACGGCTGGAGCGATTTCAAAAATGTAAAAGCCATTTGATGTATCTCGATTAGGACTATTGTTTGTGAGTTTTGTGCGACGATCCGCCTAGCCGTTTCTTTATAAATCATTCGATGTATCTCGATTAGGACTATTGTTTGTCAGTTTTGTGCGACGATCCGCCTAGCCGTTTCTTTATGAATCGCAGAAAAGTGAAAAAATTTTCGTCTACGTTTTAGCCCGCAATTCTGAATCGATTTTTAAAATTCAAATCAAATCAAAAACCGTTCAGAAGATATTGGTTGGGAATCGTGCTGATTAGTTTTTGGTAGAGATCGGCCGGGCAGTTTTCGTCGATTATTATTATTATTATTTTAGACGGTAGATACCATAGTCTTCTATATCATGCTAAAATATTACTGCCCTATGACAACTGGTTTAACTTTAAAAATTCGTCAAAGTTTGCAAAAATTAGTATGGTCTTTTTGGCATTTGTCAAAATTAGATCGTTCATCGACGTTTGCTCAAAAATGCCTGAACCGATTTCAGAAATTTAAAAACCATTTGATGTATCTCGATGAGGATTATCGTTGCTCAGTTCTGTGCGACGATCGGCCGAGCCGTTTCTTTGTAATTTGAAAGAAGTGGTAAACTTTTTATTCACATTTAAGCTCATACTACCGAATCGATTTTAAAAAATCAAAAACTGTTCGAAAGATATTAGTTGGGAATGACACTGATTACTTTTAGGTGAAAATCTACCGAGCCGTTTTTTTTTGTAATTAACTGTTGAAAAAAAATTTAAACTGATTTTCATGGAACTTTTTTTGGTGATATATATCATAGTCTTATAGAACTTATTGAAATATTACGGCCTTACGACAAGTATTTTAATTTTAAAAATTTATCGAAGTTTGAGAAAATGAGTAGTTCTTTTGACATTTGTTAAAATTAAAATTAGATGATTTACTTCATATAACGAAAGAGTACTTGGTCTTAATGAACATATTAAACAAATAAAGTCCAACAAAAAACTGGTTCAATTATAAAAATTATTGATTTTTGAAAATTTGCTTTTAAAAAATACTCCGACCGGGTTGGCGTGTTCGATTTTCAATAATGTGTTTTAAATCCATTTCGAATACTTTTAACTACTCATACATTAATTTATCTATCATGGATTAAGTCGATTATTTGCACATATCGGGAAGTTCATGTAACTTGCCTTAAGGCAAAGTACCAATACCAACTAGTTTGTTTATAATATTAAAATAAAATATCGATATAGAATGATATTGCTTCCCACAGATATTAAATCAATTCTTTATTATTTTTAAATGTAACAAGTTGTTTGAGAAGAAACATAATTGTAACTATATATCCTTTATTATTATTTCAAGTATTTTATGTATAACATCACATCAATAGGCAAGTCTAATTGGCGCAAAGCTAAATCAAATTGATGCTTTGAGTGAACAGTTTCGGATAACGCCTTTCGAATAAATGTTCTACATATGTGTTTAAGACTGAATTTATCTGACTCATTCGAAACAATTGGTTCTATAGCACAACTTTGTGATGCTAACCAGAATATTAGGTCTTCAGAAGCATCTGTAAAAGATATAGTCAAAGCATAAGGAGAGCTTTGAACTGGGCGTTCTATAAAAGGTATATCAATTCCAGCATCACTATAAGCTGAATCGTCTACAAAATGCACGTGAATTCCAGCATCACTCAAAGCTTGGACAAACTCTTTCACATAATCCAAGTTGTATCTAAGATTTGAAGCAATTTGAACAAATCCTGTAGTTTTCAAATGTTTATTCGAGTGTAAAATTTTAATTACCATTTCCGAATCAGTACACCACATATTGAACAAAAATTGTACATAATACTGAAATTCACCACCAAGCAAAGGGTTTATGCCTTCTTCAAGTAATTTTTGGTAAATATCCATTTTATTGGCAAGTCTAGCATCCCATAAAGCAGTATGATTATCACATGATACATTCAAACTAGCTCCTGCTTTTATTAAAATATCTATAATTTTTAAATCACAAGAATAACTAGCTTCCATAATTGGATACGCACCACGGTAATTACTTATATTAACAATATCTTTATCAGCTTTCACTAACATTTCTATAATTTCTGATGAAATACCCGGTACGCAAGCCAAATGTAATGCGGTATCTCCACAAGAATTTTGAATATTCACTGAAAAACCTGCATTCAATAACAATATAACCATTTTATTATATCTCATTTGTACTGCATTATGTAAAGCAGTATCGCCGCTGGATTCTGTTTCATTTAAATCGCAACTTTTGTCTATAGCTTCCATCAATGCATCGATATCATTTAATAACACTGCATCTAATGCACTAGGTACAATATTCTTGGCACCAGCTTTTAAGAGTGTTGAAGTTTGATACTAAACGCTCTGTGTCTACTATGTTTATGTATATATGTTTGTCTTTTGTTTTTTGTAAAACAAGTGATTGTTAATAATGTTTGCAATGAATGTCATTAGTTAAAGAATATATAATCAGTCAGTCTGTTTTTATCCTTCTGCATAAACGGTTGTATTATTATTCACATAAACTTTCAACATAACAACTTTCATTTACTATACGTATTATTGTTATTACTCCATCTTGCATGCCATAATGCAGTCAAATTCTCATTGTCAACTTTTTCAAGATCAGAGCCATATTCCAATAATAATTTCACAACATGAATATTTGAATATGCGCATGCTATCATGAGAGGGGTTTCTCCTCGCTTGTTAATAGTATGCACAGAAGCGCCTCGATCCAATAATTCTTTAATTATATCAAGTGATTCAGTTTTGTAGCATGCTAAAGATAATGCAGTATTTCCATATTCATTTTATGCAAGTAGATCGCACTGAACATCAAGAATAAGTTTGATCATTCGAATATTATTATGCTCTACAGCTTTGAACAGGGTCCAGTTTATAGCATTTTGATGGTGGTCATGATTTTTACAAATATCTGAGAAATATGTGATAATTTTACGTAACCCTTCTTGTACTCTTTCTTCATCATTATCATGGATTGCATGTAATGTATATTGTTTCTCCATTTTACACATCAATCAACTAAAAAAATATCATTTTGTATATTGACACTTGTGAAATGTTTTACCAGAAAGCTAATTTTGACATATATTTAAAATTTCTGAATAAATGTTACTGCCATTATTTATTAACAATATTGTGAACTTCAATTGTATACGGAAGTATGGATTCATATCTTACGTATTGCTTTTTAACCAAGAACCACCAACAAACTGTCAAAAATACAACGTGATAATTTAACGTATTTAATACTTAACCGTGGATTAATGGTTACTAGTGTTTTTTTAATGAGCTTTCAACTTAAAGAATCAGGTCCAATACCCGTATCGGACAGGCTGATGTCACGCAGCCGTGGCATTGGCTTTCACTTGTGAATATAATTATCAATATGCTTTCCAATAATTATTGCATTAATATAAAGTCATCAATGTTATAGTTGTTTTAATAATAAATTCATCCAAATGAGATAAGACCCAACTGTTGGTTTTCCTCCTAAAGCCACGTCAATAAAGTCACCACAACAAGCTTGAACGACTAAGTTCTGATTGCTGTAAATAGAATAAAAAAAGTTTTTTTCCATTTTATGTATATCATTGATACATCAAGCATTTGATATCCTAATCCATAATGTACTGTTTCAGCATATCATTCTTATGTTTGGCAGTAGTTTAAATATAAATAGATAGAAAAAATAGTTTTAAAACTTCCATTAAATTGTAATGATTTTTTTTTTGAATATTATAATTGTTATAAATTTCGTTAAAAAATAGTCAAAGCTATTGTGCTTTACAAAATATTGTCAGCAATTGATAAAGTTTTTTATGGAAACTCACGCCTAATAAAGATCATCGATAAAATATAAAAGCAATAATTTGTTTATTAATTTTGACTAATAAGTCAGTAAAAGGGTAATTAAAGAAAATATTCTCGCTATAGTAAAGATTTCTAGTAGGATAGATCAATGCTTGAAGATACGCGGGTAAAAAGGTCCACCACTAATATCTCAAAAAAAAGCAAAGTTAGGAATGTTTAACAACAATATTTGAAAGCAGAGGGTAAAAAATAAGTGATCAGTCATCACTTGAAATCAAGGGCGCTGTCAGGAGATAATTAGCCAAAACTGTTTTCTTTGTTGTTAGTTTTTGTTTGTGCACTGTGGTTTCATTTACGAGACATAAATGTAATTTTTAAATATTCACTATTTATTTGTTTTATAAGAAGTACTGTTAATTTTAAATTGGACAGAACTGTTTTTTATGTTACTTCTTTAAAAGCTTACATGAGGGTGGGATAAAAAGGACCAACTGAACCTTTACCCTTGCAAAGGCATAAACAATAAAAAATAGTAAATAGCAGTTTTAGAAGAAATAAATTAAATTAATAGTCATTCCAATTCTGCTGATGAATATTTCTGAAATAGCAAAGAAATACCAAATCAAGGTTATATACAGTGCCCATGAAAATTTAATTTTGCATTGGTTGTTTATTTTAGCTATTTTTTCGCAAAATTCTTCTATATTTAAAAATAAGACATTGGATTTATTTGCCCTCTGGCTTTCCCATTTCACCCCGGCTATGGAGTAAAAAAGGTCAGATGGCAAGTTTTAGAAAAATGGTAAAAAATACGTTACTATAATTAACTGAGAATTTTACTGAACATAGTACGAAAGTTGTTCATTTAATACGTATTATGTGTTGTTTTGAAGATTATTTGATTTTAGGCAGTATATTTACTGAAAGTTAAATTGGACCTTTGTGCTCCACCCTACTCTATAACTTGATATTTGATCTGTTATTGCACTAATTCATTGCAAATGGGAAATTGTTCGTAAAACATTATAATGACCTGGTAATTAAAAAAAATCATATCTGACTATTGGTCTGATTCTAAGAAAATAAAACGAGGAATAAAAAATATTTATTACATGCATATACAATTTTAATCAATTAAAGTGTATGGTGGTAATATTCTAATATGCAGTAATAAGGACTATAATTTCTTTCTCCAACATTTCCATTTCATAACCACTGCTCTCACGACTTCCACCAAGCAAATATTAAATTGAAATTAAATTATAATCAAAATAAATAAGTTCGAAACTGTGTGATTTGATTATGCAAATACTGCTTGTCATTAAAATTAAATATCAACTCCAGCGGAGCGTCGCAATTCAAAATATCAACTGTTTCGCGGTCTCTCCAACGTAATTCGGATTGTTCGTTCACACTTGGCTGACTATAATTATTTTATGCAAAATGAACATAACTCAATCACAATACCAATATCTGGTAGAAATTCTGTGTCAATGTTATGTTATTATATTCGGTGTGCGATCAAATCTATTGATACAAAAAACGAGGGGTTGCACGCACTGAGGATATGTGAACAACCAAAAAATATGTTTTATTTAAAAACGTACAGTTCTGTATGTTCTAGTTACTCAGAATTGATGTAATGATTTCTAATTTGAAACTCAATTCTGCATGCTATTGAAATATTTAAGATATATTTAACTATTTAACAAAAGTTAACATTCAATTAAAAGATTTATTATATTAAGTAGTAGACATGTCTCATGCACTTCACGAAGGAAGTTTGCCAGAAAATTTGATTTTATATTTTCTCGGTATTTCAAGTTATTCTGAATCGTTTGACCCCAAAATCATAAAATGTATATGTATGTGAAAAAATATTGACATTTCTTCGACGTTTTCTCAAAAACTACTGAACCCTTTGAAGGCCTTTCGATGAAATTCTATGATGACACTTTCAGTCAAACCGTTTCTTTACAATTAGCAGATAAGTGCAAATTTTTTTTGCATGTTTTTATTTCAGAAATCTTGAACCGATTTTGAAAGATATATGTTGGCGATTCTGCTGATTACTTTTTGGTAAAAGTTGGTTGGACTTACTAATTTTTTTTAAACTATTTTGATGATATTTTACGTGGTGATAGTGTTTATGGTCTTAAGAAACATTCTAAAATATTACAAACCTACAAAAAATAGTTTATTTAAAAAAAAAAAAAAATTTGGGGATATTGGGCTGTGTCAATTTTAAAAACATATTTTCACATGTTTAGAAATGACCAAATCTTATTCTTGGACATATCTATATTTTGCAAGTTGCTTTAAAGCAAATAGTCCAGTCAATTAAGCTTATGTGTACACCCTGCCATATGTAGTTTTGAGACAACTTTTTAGTGTCAATATACAAATTTACAGCTGGGTATCTAGAATTCCGAGGTGAACTTACTATAATGACTTACTGAAAATACCATTTACACCTAGTTATTGTCATATTTAGATAAAGTGAATTATAGCGATTATCTTCATAAATGAATATTTCAATAATTATAATCATTTGTTAGATATCTAGTAAGCCAAATTAGTCCTATTATCAATCTGAGAATGCACTACGTCTTCTTATTACACTTTACAGTTTTCCAAGTATATTGATCAGGCTGCAGAAAATCACTGATAATTTCTATTTACAATTAACTACAAAAATCTTTTGAAATTTACCTTCTTATTGTCAGTATAAATAATATCAGTACCATATTCACGCCCCAAGCAAATTGCACAATATATTGATCCCTTCTGTAAACCACAATTGGCACTATCATTAACACATCTGTCAATTTGGATTCTTTTGTGGCAGAGTGATCACACCTAATATAATTTTATTATTGTGTATTAACAAAAAAAATCATTCTGTGAAGTAAATTATATTTATAATTGGGTATAAGTTACAATTGACTAACAATTGACACTTAGCAGCTTATAAAATAGAATTTTTATATTTTGATATTCGAAACATTGATGAAATAAAAGCTATTTCTTATTTAATTTTTAAAACAGTTTGCTGTTATATATATATATATATATATATATATATATTATTGTCTATTCTTGGTAAGGATATTCTTAACGCGATATTAATTGTTAATTCTAAACTGAACATATATTTTTTTATTAAACTTTTACAACTGTCCAGGAACGGACAACAAGCAAAGTATTTTGATAAAAACTGTAGGCGTTAGAAAAAATACGAATTATCTGATCATTACCAGTGATTAGTCGAAGATCCTATCTTTTGAAGGATTAATACAGAATAAATAAATATAGAATATAACTAGTAGTGCATGGCATTGTGCCTTAAGGCAAATTGCTGAAACTTTCCGTACCAGAATGAAATATTCGAGGAAAACACGATAAACAATAAATATTGATCTATGATTAATAACAATTGTTTTTAAACAATTAAATAGATAAATATAATTACTACTATATATCGTTCATGTAATATACACTATACAGTGACGAATTCATCTGAGGCTATATTTTTTATTATAATGCATATAAAATACATACATTTTTGAACTGAATTGTAAATTTAAAATTTATATTTGAAGTATAAAACTTTGTTTATTTTTTGAAAATTTTAAAAAATCTTGGTATTGAACCCAAAAAATGTAACAATATTTGTACTCATTTTTATAATCTTTATAAAAGCATCTGATGCATATGTCTAGTAATCATGTTTGAAAAAACTAAATTACCATTCTTGGCACTTCAGGTCCCGTATCTTCAAAACAGCTGGACCTGCCTTTGCCAAAAACTAAACAGCAAACTAATTTTGAATCATTCAAATCGGTTGATTCGTGCGCCCGAAATCATGGACAAAAAATTGTATCGAAGCATACGTACATACGCACACACATACATTTTTTGTAAGGTATGCCAAAATGTTCAAAAACCTTTGAAACGTATATAAAAATATACGTATATTTTGATAAGATATATAAAAACTTTAATTTTCGATTTTTGCGATTCGTATAACTTACCCTACGGGAAGTTAGTAAATACAGAATATATTTAAAAACTAATCGAAGTTAGTTAGTAATAACTGTAAACACTAGATATTTTTAGATCAGCTCTAAAGACCTAATAGCACTATTATATTAAAATAGTCAGTTCTCGACTGTCTCGAAATCTAGATACTGGTTTCCCAGCGGTAGCGTGGCCGAGCGGTCTAAGGCGCTGGTTTAAGGCACCAGTCTCCTCGGAGGCGTGGGTTCGAATCCCACCGCTGCCAAATCTATTTTTTTCGAGAATGAAAGAATAAGAACAATTTTTAGAATTTAAAATAATGTTCAGCAAGGTTTAATGGCATAAACAGTTTTTATTGATAAATAAATTTACTTTTACGTTAACAAAATAAAATGTCAATTATGTTCAACATATCTAATCACTAACATGATTTGTCGAAATGTAATGTATGGATGTGTTAATTGTAGCTGACCTTAGCCATGGTCAGCTACTGCAATATCAATCTATTATATAAACAAAATTTTATACAAATATTGTAAAGTGTTTTTAGTAGACAAGTGTGAATTATCAAATATAATAATATTTTTGTATGACCTTATTATATAATCGATAATAAATAATACTACACATTTTAAATGTACAAATTCTATTAAAAGTGAAATTTTAAAATAGACTGACTGAACATCCAAGTAGACTAGCCAAAATAGACTGTTAGATCAAAATAACCAAGAAGTTACCAAGTGATCTGTTTCAAATATGTTAACGAAAAAATAAAATGGATTTTTTCTGTTTATTTTCCGTATTTCTTCTAAAAATTTGGATTTTTTTTTATTTATTTTATTAATTATAACAATCAGAGTCAGAATGACTCTATGAGTTACAGAGCTGATATAATTAAAATAATATATAACAAATTAAAATAAAAAGAGAAAGAAAAAAAATAACATAAAAAAAATAATAATAATAATAACTCATAACATAATTAAAACTAAAGGTAAAATTATAATATAAACTAATTAATCCATGAAACTGTTCCAATGAGCAGCTCACTATGTTATGTCAAGTCCAAAGGAATTTTTCTCTTCAACCTTATAGTAGACGGAGTCATAAGTAGAGGTGCTATAAGATGATTTGGATGGTTTTCTAGCTTGGAATGATGGATTGAACTTCTGCTACTAATTACATCCTTAATGTAATGGATGTGGATGATTTTATTACTTACATAAAAATTTGGATTTGATAAGTTTTTTAAAACGGCTGCACTGATTTAAAAAAACTAAAAGCCTAAAAGAAATTCGTTATGAACTCTTATTGATTAGTTTTGCGAGACAAAGGTTCAATTTGACTTTGAGCAATTATTGTGAAAATCAAAACAATTATGAAACAAACAACTCTCTGAATATGTTAATAAAACTCTCAGCTAATTCATTGTACAAATATGTTTTTTTTCTGTTTTATTTTTATTTCTATTTTTAAAAAATTGTTGTACTTTTTATCTTATCCATATGCAAGTGGCAAACAGATCCAATGTTTTATTTTTAATTTTAAAGCAAAATAATAGCTACAATATTCTCAACCAATGCAAAATATAAATTTCATGAGCACATTTTTTACAAAATTAACACTGTATTCAACCTTGATCTGGTATTTTGTCAGAAATATTCATCAGCAGTGTTGAAATAACTATTAATTTCATTTATTTCTTGTAATATGGCTTGATTACTAAATTTACATTTTTAATTACCAATTATTTATATGCTTTCGCCAGGGTAACCTGGGTAACCAGGCCCTTTTTACCCCATACACTTGCAATCTATTATAGAGTTTATATAAAAACATCTGTTGAATCTAATTTAAAATTGATACTACTTCTCATAAAACAACTACATAAACTAAACAACAGTTTTCACAACGAAAGAAAATACTATTGTTATAGAATTTCAAACAAGGTCATTTATCTCCAGATAGCGATATTGCTTGATTTGAGACGATGGCTGTTTTTTTTTTTAACTCTGTTTTATTCAGCAATCAGAAATACATAAGAATTCCTATAAGCTAAATATTTGAGAGCGATGTCTAAGAAGAATGCCAATGAGATCTGAGATGGCCAATGAGATCTTTTTTCCTCTACTTACAAATAATGTTGTTAAAATATTCCTGTCTTCGTTTGTTTTTGAGATATTATTGATGGACCTTTTTACCCGAGGACCTGTAAGCTTCGCCTTCTTCTAAGGAACTCCGAATCATTTCTTCGAAATTCATTATTGATTTTTTTTGCGACTTTGTTCAATATTTGTATGATGTAGAGTTCAAATTCAAAAGATATCATTATAAAATATTATTCTTTACAAGTTTCTGAAAGTTAATGCAGCTTTCCTTAATATTACATCTAGTTTCTTTTTGCACTATCATCAGTGTGAAAAACTGCATTACTGGACATAGTTTTCAGATTTATTCTTTTTGCACCCATAACTAATATGAAAAATTTATTTGACGCCAAATTTATTAATTTTGTTGTTTTTCCATGTTCCAAGTCATTCTAAATCGTATGACACCCAAATTGGTACTTAATAAACAATTGATTTTGGGGTTTATGTTGATAGAAAATCAAAATATATACATGCTTGCTATCGTCATCGCATAAGTAATAATGCTAATCTCGTAAGCAATTTAATTAATTATCGAATAATACTCCAGTCACAATATCCCATCAAAGTAAGCTATAAGTACATATGGACAGAACAGGCTAATGTAATTAGACATATGCAATTAGTAAATGCATTCAGATACATGCATTGCTCGGTATAGTTAAAATCAAATCACTGTGCATAAACGCGATGAATCGGATAGAAACTGTTTGACAAATATTAATAAATGATAATTAAATTTTACATTATGTTATTCATTACATTAAAATTATTTAATTGGTGATCAAAGCCGAACTGAAATTAAATTACAAATATACAGTCAATAAATTAATTTGATAAATGCTATTAATTATATGAAAAATATATACTTTATACTTAATATTTCATATACAATTTTTCAAACATTTGCAAATATCTAATTTCAGTACTAGGGATTAAATGCTTGCAAGATTAAACAGTAAAGATATATTTTTATTAAATATATATATATATATATATATATATATATATATATATATATATATTACATAAATTATTATATTTATAATTTTATATTTATATTTCTATTGTAGTGAATTAAAATGAATTATGTTGAAATTTTCATGTCCTGATGCTTTTCACTTATATTGTTGATTCACTGTACTGTCTTCGTTTTTCTAATTTTTCAACCCTTTCCACTCGGATGCCAAATCGCGAGTGGAAATTCACATATAAAATAATAAATAAATGCTGCAATACTTATGATGGGTATATCATAATTATTTTTCAATAATCTTTTTTGTATATCAGTCTTAGGAAAGTATAAGGTACTTGTTAAAAAATATTATTTTCATTTGGATGTTATCAGAACTTAAATTTACGATACATAACTAACCGAATCAATAACAAAGTTATAATTAAAATTAGAAAAAGTTTTGTCTTAAAATAAAATGATAAGATTTTTTTTAAAGATGATTCGAAAAGATAATCATCAAGAGTGATCAAGCAACAAATAACTATATTCCGATTTATAAAAGAATTATTCAAACATTGAGTAGGATAGGGTACGAAGCACAAAGGTTCAATTTGACTTTAAGCAACTATATTGTGATAACCAAACCAATATTAATATCACAACGAATAACACATATCAAACAAATAACTATCTGCCTATGTTCACTCGCATCATTGTAGAAATACTTTTTTTTGCTGTTTTTCAAAATTTTGTCACCGGGTCCTTTTTACCCCATAAATAGGATAAAATTGGACGGCCAGGGGGAAAACAGAACCGATGCCTTATTTTGAATTTTAAAGGGTTTTTTACAGGGTAATAGCTACAATATTCAACCAATGCAAAATATAAATTTGATGGGCACATTTTTTACAGAGATAACAATGTATAGAACCTTGATCTGGCATTGCTTTAAAAATATAATAATATAAGCAAAGTTGAACTGACGATTTATTTAATTTATTTGTTGGAAAATTGTTTTGTAAACTCAATTTACTTTTTTATTTACTAATTTTTGTTGTTTACACCTTTACCAGGGTTAAGGTTCAGTTGGACCTTTTAACCCTATCCACGTGTAAGGTTTTATAGAGTTTTATATATGAAAAAAAGCTGTTGAATCTAACTGAAAATTAACAATGCATTTTAAAAAACAATTAAATCGCGTATACTTAAAAATTATATTAAGGTTTCGTTAATTTAACAAGAGCTCACACAACAAAAAAAACTTTTGTTATAGATTTTCAAACACCGCCGTTTATCTCCTGATACCAAAGTCGTACCGGTTATATATCTTTTCCTCTCTACTTTCAAATATTGTTGTTAAAAAATTCTTAACTTTACTTGTTTTTGAGATATAGGTGTTGGACCTTTTTATCCGCAGATCTTTAAGTCCCCCTCTATTCTAATTTTTTTTTTTTGTGTATGTTTTACAAGTTTTTTTTGCATTTATTTCAAAATCAAAAGTTATTATACAATGCATATCAATAGGCTGTAGTGATATTCATATTCCCTTGAAAGTATAGATCAAAATATGTTTTATATTGAAAATGCGGTGTGAAATGACAATGGGAATGATTTCACACTATTCTTACTTGAATCGAGTTGAAATTTATTTAAAAACTCAGTTCATGGACCTGCCCTAGGGCAGTACTACCCATTCTCTAATATTTATGGACATCAATGACATGATTTTCAATAGATAAGCATAGTATTTGCAGTTGCGTTTACTGATCTACCTTGAAAAAATTAGTATAAATTCGATTTAATCTTTATAGTTAATAAATATATTGTTGTAGTAGAACCCCTATGTTTGAAGACATTTTACCAGTAGGAATGGTGTAAGAAAATTACATGTTAGACCGTGTAGGATTACAACTCAAACACATGACTTAATTCCAACAGCAAACAGACGACTGTCATTACATTCTCGTAATAACTCCGTTCCAGTTTCTCACGGCGTAGACGAAGGGGTAGGTGGTCCATGTGACTTGCGCCTTTTTAATCAATTTCCAACGTCCCGTAGAACGACCAACCAGATGTCGCAATTTCAACCCTAAGCCACACCCTGAAACAGTCAGCTGTTATTCGATTGGCTTTCCGGCAGACTGTAGTCAGAATTTCACCCCGCTGAGAACGTCAGCCCGCCCTTGTTGTGACGCTTATTTAGACGGGGGTGCGTGTTATTCAATTCGACTCATACGGGCTTTGCAATTACATCGAAACGAGTTCTCGGCTGTGTTTATATCGCGGGGTATAAGTCAGTACACGTCAAATAACGCGTCGCGCACGTCACTAGGGGATGGTTTGGATTTAAGAATGAATTGAGCACATTTTAGTATGGAAATAATATAGACGTATATACAAATTAACTTTTTTGAAAATTATTGTCAAAGTTAATAAGAAAAAATAATTGAGTGTTATGTTGGAGTGATTTAATTAACATTTGTTTTTCAAATTGTTATGTCCAAGTGAGTGTTTCTAGTTTAAGCTGGACAACAAAACTATCAAAATGTAAGTAGATATTTCTTTATATTTATCCAATTACTAAACTGATAAAGTAAAGAGATAAAGGCATTCGAATACCCGTTCAAGGATACTGTTAAAATAATAATAAAATTAATAGCATAATAATCATTTTATAAATAGGGTTGGAGGGTTAATCCAGAAAAAAACAAATTTTAATTACCTTTTATAGTCATCTCTTTTCCGAAGGTCTTTTTTTACAATGTGTGACTGTTCCCTTTAGGGTCATGTGTCATTTGCCAAAGAGGATCAAACGACTTCTTTGTAAATTGCCTTCTTAAAAATCAGTATCTTAGTATGTCCTTGCCCTATATATCATTTTGTCCGAAAATATGTTATTATAGTTCCTAGTTAATTAACGTTTCTGGTAGTCAATGCAATAATACAGCTTTTTTATTTAAAATAAGTAAAAACAATTGAGACTGGATTATCATTAAATAAATAAAAATCATTAACTAGTGATGCATCGTGCCTTAAGGCAATTTTTTTGAACTTTCCGTACCAAAATTATAATTTTTAGAAAAGATTCATTTTTTTAAAAAACTTGGAAAACAATGTATATTTATAAGAATTTTGAATTGTTTGAAATAATTTGAACTTTTTTTCATGCGCGGAGATGAAAAATTAAACTGCAAGGTCTAACGGTTAAATATTGGTACAGAACCCATAGAAATGTAAACAAAATTTGTTCTCATTATTAAAATATATAAGTTATCTGATAATTAGATGTGCATATGTCTAATGATCATTTTTGACCACCAAATGGCATTTTTTTACTTTTTTTCATTAGTTTTTTATTTTGTCAATACAAATAACACGTTTTTTGAATCATTCAAATCGGACGCTCCGGTATCTCAAAAACAGAATTACCATTTTTGGCACTTTGTGCCCCGTACCTTCAAAACAGCTGGACCCGCGTCTTTGTCAAAAACTAATCAGCACTTTTTCCCATCGATAAAAATCTAATGTTTTTTTAATTATTCATTTCTTTCTAACGTATGCTTAAATGTTCAGAAACCTTTCAAACGTAAAGATATATAACATTTTTTATTTTAATTTTTGGCGATTACTATAACTTACTTTACGGGAAGTTAAAAAACAAAACACCATGTTAGTTTGTCCGTATTTCCCTTATTATTAAATCAATGTCAGAAACCTGAGTGTCCTGATATTTTATTATATCTAGTGCACGCTATACAAATTTAGACTCTGTAAAAATAATCATTGTTAAGCAGCAAAATGATTTTGATGTTATCAATACCTACATATTTGGGAAATATTGACTATTGGATTATCTTCTATTATTCTGCGTACTCCCATTGGGTTACAGTAATCGTATTATATTTTATAGTTCGGTGCGTAAGTTATTATTACATACCAGATTACTTAACAGTATTAATCGTTTTTAGTGAATACGCAATTCAGATAAAATCTGGGAATTATAACTCGCCTGGCTAAAGTTTTTGATCAGTAGTAACAAATAACAAGTATATTAACATTTTTGCTTGGATAGCAAAAGAATATTTTTTTTATTGGTCTCAGTTTGCAAATAATTATAAATAAGTCAAGATATAATCTCTTGACTAACTGACTGATATACGAGCAAATTATAACTATAAATTTCATCGTAGCAATTTTTAATAAACAATTTGTTTATTGTTAATGATCACTGCTTTCGAATAGTTTTTAAAAAGATAGAGAACAATTACTTGTGGTCATCTTGTGGTATTGCATAATACACATCAGAAAGATCGATATTTTCAGTCCTTTCAACTCTGAATGTTTTTTTTTTCAAAATAAAACAGATATTTAATAATCTACGTTCTTATTTCATATTTCTAGTAGCTGATAATGATTTCTAGTAGCTGATAATGATTAGGTTTAATATAGCTGTTTATATATTAAGTAAGAACTCACTCTGTCTAAATCATAAAATTAAATACATTTATATTAATTTCTTTTTTAAAAACGTTGGAAACAGGCTCTTAGAAAATTTGATGATTTATCAAAAGATTGATTTTTCCTTCTATATTTACCAGTTTTGCTTTAATATTTTAATCTTTGTTATAGACTTTTAGATGTTCAGCGCTAAGAAAAATGACTAATAAATACCATTTAAAACCTTTGCAAATATTATGATATCTAAACGTTGAAATATGAAAATAACTTGCATTTAATATGATCACTATATTTTACATGGATTAAAATCAATGATGAACAAAGATTTGCAGTGAGTTAAAAAGAATAGTCGAGGAAATTTCAAGTCGAGCTGGCAAAGCATCCGTGGTAATAACGTGGATTGTCAATTACTGTTTTACGGGTTCGATACTCACTTTGGTCAGGTTTGATATCAAGCAGTTTGATATTGCTACATCAGATTTTTACTTCAGATTACGGATCTCAATTGTGATATAAAGTGTAAGTAGCTTTTCAAAGCATTATTGCAAAATATAATCACATCAGTATTAGAAATATCTGATATAATGTTATCAGAGAGAGAATGGTCAACCACTGATGGGTCGCCTAGAAACACTAGGTTAAGGAGGGTTCATCGAAACAGATTATGGAACACATAGTTTTCATTGCAATTCAAATATAACTAGCTGTAAGTGGAATTCTGTCTTAAGGCAATTAAGGCATCGTGCCTTAAGGCAAATTGCTGGAACTTCCCGTACGAAAATTTTTTTTTTTTTTTTAAACGATTAACATTTTTGAAAAAAATTTACTTCGAAAAAATAAGATTTTTGACAAAAATTACTTCTTTTTGAAAAAAAATAATTTTTTTTTAATTTTTTTTTTTAAAAATGTTTTCTTTATTTTGACATATTTTGAAAGATCTAAACTTTTTTTCAAAGCAATCGTACTGCTTTAACTGCATAAAGACGAAATATCAAACTGCGTAAGCGCCGCGTCGACGTCTAACGCGTAAACATTGGTACGGAACCCATAGGAATGTGAACCAAAATTATACTTATTGTTAAAATCTCTATAAAATATCTGATAATTTGATGTGCATATGTCTAATGATCATTTTTGACCGCCAAATGGCATTTTTTTATACTTTTTTCATTAGATCTCCGAAACCGCTAGACCTGCCTTTATGAAAATTTGATCAATTCTTCACCTTGTCAATACAAGTAAAATGTTTTTTGAATTATTAAAATCGGACGCTCCGTTCTCTTAAAAACTGAGTTACCGTTTTCGGCACTTTTTGCCCCGTATCTTCGGAACGGTTAGACCTGACTTCGCCAAAAACTAATCAGCACGTCTCCTTATCAATACAAATCGAATGTTTTTTGAAAAATTCAAATCAGTTGATCGGTGTTCCCGAAATCGTCGACGAAAATTTGTATCCGCACATACATACACACACGCACACACACACACACACACACACACATACATCCATTTTTTCTAAGGTATGCCAAAATATTCAGAAACTTTTGAAACGTCGAGAAATGCAAAAATTTTCATTTTCGATTTTTTTGCGATTACTATAACTTGCCCTACGGGAAGTTAAAAAATAGTGTATCTAATTAAATAATATATGATCGTTATTAGATAAATTCTAGTAATAAACATCTGTTAAATAGAAGTAGGTCAACAGTTGTGTTGCTATTTAAAAACAGCGAAAAAGGGGAAGTTCGAACACAACAGCTCATATAACTAAAGTTCTGATTACTGTTAAAAATTAGAATATAAAAACACTATATAAAAAATTGAAATTTCATGTGAGAAGGAAAAAAACACGATTATCCAATAATAATAACTATGCTATATAAATAGTGATAATACAACAGTAAACTTTCAATTCAGATGTATTATAAATAAATTCTAGTTCGAATCACGACATTTAATATACTCGTATAACTACAAACCTACATCTCCTTCATTGAGAGACAAAATACGAGTCAAGATGTCGTTGGAAGTGTACGAATTCAATTTAAATTTTAATTTAACAATTCCAGAGATTTGATTTAAACTCTGCGTCATTCTCAGTTGTTGTTTAATCTGCGAAGTTTAGCGAGCCGCCGTTCTGCATTGTTCGGCCCTAAGAGTTCATACATTTATAACGAACGTAATACGAGTCCTAACGCACAAGACAATGGAAAAGGTAAAGTTATGTCGCAGGACCTTTTAACTAAAATTTTCACGTCGAGTGCGTACTTGAAGGATATCGTTTGCGAAACAGGGCTTTAATTAAAAAAACATTCAAATGTAACTACAATTAATTGGTACTATGAATAATTTATTTCAATTAAAGTAGAATGTAATCTGAAGAGGTATATTGTGAATATAAACTCATTATTTTGGTTCATTGATAATCTTTATCCTTTTTGCACATAGCTGGTTATTGCAGATATTATATTGCATTGGTTTCAAATTTTTTCCCTTATCCTGTTCATATCATATTTGGTGCTATGTGTTGACACGTTTCCACTGTTTTTTAATACTCGTAGAGGTTTATGATTTCGCCAGAAAATCCGATTTCTAAAAATCGAAAGTATGTGTGCGTATGAAAGTGTTTGTTTTGGCAATTTTGATGAAACTTTGTATAAGTATAAAGATCATGGTTCTAATGAACATCTTGAAATATTATAGGCTTTCAAAAAGTGGTTTAAACATAAAAAATTATTAAAACTTGGAATAAAATGAGTTTAAAATTTGTTAAATTCAATTTTGGTTAAGTCGATTATATATATATATATATATATATATATATATATATAAATTTTTCGAAAAGTTTTTGCAATTGACTTAAATTAAAATTCCACTCACACCTATTTGGAACAAGCTTTTTATTTCACACTAAAGATAAATTTAATGAAATATATGAATGTTAGGAAATATATGATACCAGATATTTCAGTATAAAATCTAAATTACAAGCTTTGTATAATCGAAAATATAATATTAATGTAGTTAATAGAGTAATACCAATTGTTCATCAAGGATGCTGATGTTGTTTGAGGACTTAACAACTACTTCAACTGTTATTGTTAACTTTTATTGAATCTGTTATATTCCACACAGTTATCTTCATTGTAATACTTACTAATTTGTCTCATCTAACCCCAGGTGTGATTTTTCTACATTAATCAAGATAACTTAATTTTACAATCACAAAAAATTGGTACAAATTATCAAAGATTGATAAATTGGAAGTAAAATTATATATATGAAATTTAAAATTAGTCGATAATAATAATGCAATTTTATATTACAACAATGTGAAAAATGACAGACCTGCACTATACAAATATTTCGTCGGCCTGTGGGCAGTGGTAATGACAATATTATGCAGCAGGTTTTACTTGTCCAGTAGAGCCAAAAGTATTTTAATGTTTTACCCCTCAATAAATATGATTTCAAATTAAGCCTGGTATCAATCGAAAATATAAAATTAAGTTAATAGTGTAATTCATAGCGTTTATCAAGCACTCTGGTTTTGTTTAAGAAAGATTTGCGATATATATTTTATTTTCATTGTTTCGCGTTGTCTGATAGTTCTGGCAACCGAAAAACTACATTCAACTTTTTGTCAACTTTCTTTTATAAAGTCTGATAATATAATATAATAAATATAATTTATTGAATAAAATATATTTGATATACAATTGATTTTTTAAAAATGGGGTTATAATGAGACGATTGTGGTAGTTATCTATAATGACTTTTTATGATCTTCAGATGATAACTTTCATATTTATTGCTTTATTTCATATATTATAATCATCAAATTATATATTTATTATTTTTTATCCAAGTGATAAGTCTTCGCAAATACACGTACTTTTGAAAATGTCACTTGTAATTGAAACATCCACTGGTTTAAAGAGCGATCGTATGGGGGAACAGATAGACAAGTGTGGGGGGTTCATGTTGCGTAATTGGAAACGAACGCCCGTGCGGAGGATCCTCACTCGTAATCCGTGAACTGATGTTAATCGACCTGTTACGGCAAACAATTCTAAATAAATATGGGGCATCGTGGCACATTGTGCCTTATTTAAAATCATCATTAAATTAAACTCCGTTCTAGAAGGATTAGGTCAAGAAAATTACGCGAAGAAAAAATTATAGTGATTATTTTAAAATTACTTTATTATTTAAAATACTAAAAAACTAGATATTTGTATGCTTTTATATATATAATTTGCTTTTATATTTGTATGCTTATATATATATATATAATATTAATATCATTATTTTATTTAACTCATTAATATAAGATTTTTTTACATGAATCATGGTAACTGTATTTGATAATGATTATGACTAACATGGCGATTAACATGTTTAACATTATAGCTGAAAGTAATCATGGATTAAGTATCCTGTATAGAAAGAGTTGAGATTATTTAATAAAAGAAAAGATAAGTTAAAAATATTAATTTGAGCAATATAATAACACACAAAACTAAATGTTAGTCTTCACCTAAAATTTAATTTTTGAATCATTTATAATTGATAAAATGTATTAAATCAATTCAAATATATTTCATATATCGAAAGAAACTTTGCATTACTGGTTCTTATAAGCAGAAATTTTTATTATGAAACATTTTAATTTTTAATTTAAGATCTTATTCTATATTTTGTTATATAGTCTGGTTATTTAATCAAAATATTTTTTCGATGATTTTAAAATGTTTTTACAAATTTGAGTAAGCCAGTACCAAGTATCAAGACAGTACCAAACGGAGCTATTTTCAAACGTAAAAACGGGTTTAGGAAAAAATGGATAGAAATTTGTCTGGATAGCAAATTCAATAAGTGTTTTTTTAATGAAAAAAAACCAACTTATTCTTAATACAAATATAAAACTAAGACATTTAGTATGTTTCGTTTTCTACTTTTTAATGACATAATGAAGTTTGTGTTATTCTTATACGTTGATTTTATAATTTAAGTCGACAAAGCATCTATTAACACCGCGTCTTTCAAACGCTTATCAGTATTCTGGATTATTTTCAACAAAATGGTTCATACATTGTGTCATAGATCTACAAACGATGCTCTTCTTAAAAAGTTTTAGATTTTTTTTTCACACACTATCGGTTAATTGACACAGATTAGTTGCTCACTTATTATATAGACTAGTTTCTCTCTTTTAAACTATTTCTCAAATAACTTCTACATTCACCTCATCTAATCCGGGTATTTTTGCTAATTCATCTATTTCCTCCACAATTTTAATCATATTTTGGAAAAATTAACGAGCTGAAATACAAGAACAATATACATAAACAGGGATAAGTAAAACAGTATCAAATGAGATCTTATTCTATATAAAACGTGCGAGAATCTAATTGTACTTTTTTTACTCTGATATCTTTCACATTCACCTCATCTTCACCGGTTCGTTTTGTATTTCTTTTACTTAAATTTTAGGTAAATTTTTACTTAAACTGATGTAGCTCCTCAATGATGAGTCTCAATAAATTGTTATATGGCGTGATGGATTTGATATTAATTTGTCGCTCAACAAAAGCGTAATAGTATTTTTTGGTAATAAGTAAAATTTAAGAGCTACAGCTGTTTTAATGCAAAAAGTCAAGTATGCTCAAAGTACCCATTAGGTGGGGCAAGTTAAGCACTAACGATAAGAAAGTATAATGAAACCACAGGTTCAATGTCGATTAGTGATGAAATAAAATAAGTGTTTAATAATCAATTCTATATTTATAGTTTTTATTTATAGAGAAAACAAAACTCATAGTAATTTTCTTTGAATAATTAACCAAAAGTAGAATCAACAAAACAATATCGTATCTTAGGAATAATTTTATCATTATATTCAGTCTTTTTGTTTTGAATCATTATTTTTTTATATTATTACTCATAAACTTAGCTTTAATCTTAAAAATAATAAATAATTTTCAGAAGTTAAAGGTAATTGTCTTAGTGACAGAACAAGTTTAGCAACTATGCTCAACTACCCCCAACTTGGAGTTTCAAAATAAAAGTGAGTTTATAAAAAAACCATGAGAATTATACCCAGAATCTCTGTCCATATTAAAAGTACTATAACTACATGGAAGAAATAACATTTACCTGATTAAAAATAAATAACATTTGACTAAACCAGACAAAAACTCGCGATGAATGACTTTTTTACTTTTTGGTCTCAAAATAAACAAAATGCCTTACTCATTTGTCCAGCGGCCACTAGCGATTGCGGGATGTTTATTTTTCCCAAACCTATATCTTTCCGCCATATGATGCCTAAATGAACGGTGAATAGTTTTCGAGATATTTCAATTGCTGAACTTGCCCCTATGCTCAACTAGCCCCGCTCAACCCTACCGAAACAACGTTCAGTAAAAGAGTGTTAAACAAGATCTCAACCTATGTAAGATACACTCGGTCAAGTAAGAGCGTGGTCGGGTTAATTTATAAAAATAATTATTTTATTAAACTTTAATATTTATATATGCATTGTATACGTTAAAAGCAAGGATGCAATTTTAGTCAATATGTGTCCAGTCACCACCGGAGTCGACAATTGCCTGGCATCTCCGACGCCTGCTTTTTACTAATTTAACGGATTATTTTAGTTCGACGGCTCGTATTTTAATTTAACGGCTCGATGAGGGCAGTACATGCTCATATAGAACTTTCATCAGTGAAAATGACAATTTCAAAATCTCTAACAATATTATCATGTGCTCAAACGGAAAAGAAGCACATGTTTTTCAGTCGTCAGAGGCTTCCCCGTTGAGTTGCGCCATTTTAGATCATGAATACGAAGAAAGGTTCAGATAGTTTTGTAGATACTTTTGTAGATATTTCTAAACATTTTGCCATTAATTTTTCTCGTCCTTACTGCAGTGTTAAAGCAGGATTCCGCAAAAACAAATTCACTGTTCTTATTTTTTTTTATTTTATTTGAACCACGATCTGAAAAATCATCGACATTTTTAGCAACTTTATATAGGTGTATCGAATTCTGTACAAATGCCTTCAACTTTCTCATATATTTAGCAGCAGCTGATTGCTACATTTGGGTACCTTTTAGGTGCATGCAAAAGGGCGCAGCCTCGTAGCGCGACGCGTAACTCAGCACTCATGGCGTTTAACGTAATTTTTTCTCAAAAGATCAATTGCAACTAAACTTTTTTTGACCATGCATCAAGGACAAAGCTTCACTTTATTGGCTCACGAAAGAATTAGACCGAAATCTTTCATTAACTGTCGTTAAAGTCGACCACGCTCTTACTTGACCGACTGTATATAAAATACAAATTGTGGTTTAAATGATATTTTTATCATCAATGAAAGTACACTTAATTGGTACTTAACGATTTCTGATTGTCTAAGTGGCGCAACGCGGCTACGTGTACACCTTAAACGCATCCGGACGTCCGTCGCCGTCGCCGTCGCTGCCGCCGCCCGTTACGGTGCTCGGTCAGTGCGGGCAGCGGCGACACGTGAACGGAAATTGGATCGAACGCCTCTTTGACGTGTGTCGGATGTCTACGCAAACATACGTTGCGTCCCACCTCAAACGACACTACAAACACGCTAATGTGATTAATAATGTTCGCCCGGTTTTAATTATACGCATCGAAATATTGAATTAAGTATCTGCAGAGCCGTATCAACCTATTTAATACTAAAGAGAGCCCTGACCATCGTGATAAATTTATTGTAAATCTGAATTTTGTGATTATTGGAGACACACCCAGAGGATCATATATTTAATTCAAGACGAAATATAAAGTGTTGTGATTTAAATAATATGCCCTTATCGGTCAGAAGTGACAAGGATTAAACCAATCAAAATTAAAAAAAAGAAGTTAATGAACTTTTTGTTGGAGATGATAGCAATGTAAATTTCGAAAGTAGTTAAAAAAGTGCATATCATGTCTGCGAAAAAATATCCAACACATTTTTGAAGTAAAACTTCTTTAGGCGCGACTAGGGTGTAAATCCGTACAAATGCAACGGAAATGCGTTACGCCCGAACTGTACTTTATCCGCTCTCAATGAAATCATTTCAATACGGGTCAATTGTGATTAGTCGTCGTGTAAGTGAATAGAGATCTGTCGTTGTATACGTACCAGCATCAACGTTGTATGCGTACCAATATCACAAGGAAATCGGCATAGATAAATAAACATTTTAAAGTTACATCGTAGTACAAATCTTGAGTTAATGAAAAATCCCTGAATCAGAAGAATATTTTATCCTGTTCCTTGAAAATAATAAAACATATTAAACATTTATGCCATGCACTAAACGTAAGTTGATTGATTAGGAATTATTTCTAAATTCGTAGTTTCTATAAATCTTTGAAGTTATTAAAATGGAAAATATTTTTTAGGCAAGACAGATATTACAGCTGTTCAAAAAATGAGATTATATCGCCAGCGAAAAAGTAAAAAAATTACATGAAGATCTTCAAACACAATTACACGATGAGTGAAGTTGCGAAAACAATATTTGTTTAAGCGTTGTTTAACATAATCCACTGTGTGAACGAATATTATAAAAGTTACTTATTAATTAGCTTATATTAATCAAAAATTACTTCATTTCTCTAATAAAGGTTTATTTCTAAATGATAATTACAATGACAAACCGATCATGTCATATTTGAAGTATGACTTTAATTACATTATTGTTTTTAAATATTATACATATTTTTAATGCTATTATAAATATATAATTTATAATTTATCATTATATAAATGTGTATAATGCTTAACACTGATAAATTTATGCATCACGAGTGTTACCATATTACTAATAAACATTATTCAAAATTGTTATATGATGTATTTATTTTTACTTAAATGCTATCTTGTAGCAAATAAGTTTTACTTCAATCGCGTGTGAACCTTATGCGCACTTTTTTTTTTAATTAAATGAGTTTTCGCATATTCACCGAGTTGAATGCAGATTTGTTCTAGTTACATATATTATTAATCTAAGACCAAATATCCAGTTTTTTTGCTACAGTTTGAATTAAAAATTGCCGAGCTGTAATTCAAGTGGTCATAATCAGTTGAATTCCATAAATTTTATTCATTATTAATTTAAGATGATTTTGTCTGATGATTTGCATTGAGCACATCCAGAATTTTTTCCAGAGCCTATTTGCCATCAAAATTGCTGAATCTACATTTTGCAGTTCAGGTCTAGTAAATTTGCCAAAGTGTGCCAAAAAATGGCCGTACTTGGTTCCAGTGGTCATAATCAGTTGAATTTCATCAATTTAATACACTAACCTCTATAATGATTTTATTTGATGATTTGCATTCAGACTATTCAGAATTCGATGCCTATTTGCCATCAACTACATGTTGAAATTTGGATGGAACATTGGTTATTAGCATTAAGAATGTCTTAAGTATTTTATTCAAATAGGGAAAATTTATGCATAAAGTGATATAAAATTATACAGTTATAATTATTCATCATACATATTTTATTCATAAACTTTCAGTTGAAATATTAAGATCTGAAATAAATTATAATTACTATAATATATTTTTTATAAATAAGCTTGAAAGTATTTTCCCGTGAATTAAATGATACAACTAAAAAATAATGAAACAAGAGCATTATTACATATTAAACTATAGATTATGACTCTTATATTTCTCTGAAACTCCAAAATGTTAATAGTATATCTATGTCAGATTTTGATATTTAAATAAAAATTAGCACTCTAGATATTAATGTTTCCTATATATTGTTGTAACATTTCAAGATAGACAACATTTCTATTGCTCATAACTTTAGATAAATTTTGATCCGGTTCTGACTATTTGACATCTCCAACTAATATTTGTGTCGTTGTTCTCTGAAATATAATTTAATTCGATGCTGATATCCGATGACAGTTATCTATTCTTTGCGATTGTTCAATGTGTACATTGTGATAATGTATTCCCCTGATGGCTGCTATTAATGTGATTAACAATGCGATCTTTAAATTGATTTTAGATTTATATAATTATAACTTAACTATTAAATCTTACAATGAGCAGAAACTATAATTCATACTTTTTCAAATTTAAATTTTTGAACATCATAAAAGTTTTGGAAATATAAAATTTTCCAATTTATTGTGTTTATTCGTTTTCATCAAAGTTTATTTGTATAAGTAATAGTGCATTAAATACTTTAAAGTATCGGCCAAAATTGACTTTTTACTTGAGAACAGTAAACAAAAGAATATTTAATTATTCAATGTATTTACATGAACAATTTGTAATATATTTTAATTTTTTTAAATATTACGTACAATTTTTAATATAATATGAATTAATCATTTCTTATTCTTTTCCAGGATGGAATCAGCCCAATTAACACTTGCTTCACATATTCTTAAAAGTCGCACGACTGTTCACGAGCGCAAACTTTCTCCGCCGCCCCATTCTGGTCAGCATTTAAATTCAAAACCGAACCAGGTAATACAATATCTAATATTATTCAATTTTATATGCAATATTTTATATTAACTACTACTATCATTAGTTTGCATTACTTATTTCATTCATTTTACTCTTACTTTGAATTTTATTAATATTACTCTTATAGTTCAGAAAACGAAAATAAATTTTCAATTGATATAATTATACGTCTTATTTTAATAAAATGTCTATTATTTTAGTTGTTTAATATAAACAAAATGTGAACTCAATCTAAAAAAATGATAGGATCATGCTTTTCAGGTTGGCACTGTGCATTTGTACGGAGTCCCCATCGTTTCCCTTGTTATAGAAGCCCAAGAACGTTTGTGTTTGGCGCAAATATCAAATACTTTACTGAAACAATTCTCTTACAATGAAATTCATAATCGAAGAGTAGCATTGGGCATAACTTGTGTTCAGTGTACTCCCGTACAATTGGAAATACTGCGAAGAGCAGGAGCCATGCCCGTTTCTTCAAGAAGATGTGGTAAGTGGGATTTTTTTTGTGATCCTCTTATTATAATTTTGCGTTAGTATAATGATTTTTATACTTTCGGCCAATTTTAATAATGTCAAAAATCTTGTACAAGAATGTTTTATATCATGAAAAAATTTAGTACATATCTAAACATTTGTATTTATGATGCATGTAATTTTCTCAACTAAAATACTCATGTGAAGTTCAAGATTTCTTGAAGATTAATGTCCTTTTTATGAGTTCCAATACAACAACACGCTTGTTATTACTTTCTAGGAATGATAACAAGGCGAGAAGCAGAGCGGCTTTGCAAGAGCTTTCTCGGTGACAATGCCCCACCCAGATTACCTGACGATTTTGCATTCTCAGTTCACCACGAATGCGCTTGGGGATGCAGGGGAGCATTCCTCCCGTCAAGGTAAGCATTCTTATTTGCATAATATGCTTATTCACTTGCAACATAACTTATTGAAATTGTTTGTGTATATTTTGCAAACAACTGAGGATGATCAATTGAGGAGAAACAATTCAATTTTGTTACAGAAAAATATTTACGATGAATAAACTGTTTCAGAAATCGATACTAAAAACATATTGAAGTCTTTTTTTATTCATCTAACTTATTTTGAAAATCTTAAAATAGTGTGTAGTATTAATTTTAATCCAAGGGATCATCAAATATACATTGTTTATTAGTATTTTGAACATTCTCTGAATCATCAATTTTATTTCAGGTATAATTCTTCGAGAGCCAAATGCATCAAGTGTAGTTTTTGTGGACTATTCTTTTCCCCAAATAAATTTATTTTTCACTCACATCGTACTGGACCAGGTGATAAATACGTACAACCCGATGCAGCTAATTTTAATTCCTGGAGGCGCCATATGAAATTAAGTGGAGGACCACCTGATGAAGTTGTGCACGCTTGGGAAGATGTTAAGGTAATTTATATATTTAGTACCTAATTCTAGTTTATTTATTACATATTATGACTGAAGTGTAGATACAAAGTAAAATAAATATCACAGTAAAAAAATATGAGAAACTATTTGAACTCAACAAAATGACTAACCTTAAAAAAATATATCTATGAAGTATGTGTTACCTTTTAGATATAATTATTGAAGTGATAGGAATATTTAAACCAATTTTTATATCTTGTTTGATTCAGATTTGAAAATAGATGTTGTTGTTAGTAGTGTTTGCATTACTAAATCACACACAGATAATTGGTATTGTACATAGCAGGATTTTTTATAAATGTTTGAAATCAATTGGATTATTTATATTATTCACCTTGTTTAGCCACAAATATAGCGTAGCTAACTAAACTTACTTAACTAAATTAAACCTGTTTGTACTTACTTTCCAGGCTATGTTCAACGGCGGAACTCGAAAGCGCTTATTATCTCATGGGCGTGAATCGACCCCAAAACAAATGAAAACATCTAACAATCATTCGCATCAAAGTGATGCCAGCAGTCCAGTTCCTTGCCCTCAGTCACAACTTATCGGCGTCTCCACCGCTCCAGCGCATCCTTCGCCAGCTCCTTCGCGACTACCCGTAAACTTTCCGCTTGAGCCTTTATCTATCACTAGAGGCTTAAGTGTTATGGATTATATGTGGCAGAAACAGTTTCAGTTCCCGACAGCTGCTTATACAGCGTTACCTTGGTTAAAAAGGCCAGTATTTGGGGCTCCGATGGTAGCTGGCGAACAAACAGCGTTGTACCATCATCATTCTGCGTTTAGGCCAGTTATAGGAGCGCCGGCGATAATTAGACCCCAGTTGGAAGATGCACCCAGAAGACAAGGAGTATCGACTAGTGACAGTGATGAAGAAGAGCAAGACGTTTTGGTCGATGTGGAGTCAACGGAAGACGATGCTACAAATGGACAGGTTAGTGGAATTTTGAGTATTTTTTTTTGTCTAGGTTAAACAAACGCGTTGAGGATAGTGGATACCTATTTCGTGCGCATAGAGCTATAACTAGTTTGTTTTGCATGACGATCCTATTTAGGGTACATATCATAACAAGTAATCGAGTTGAATTATGAAGTGATTTGGAATTCATTGTATTTATTAACTTTTATAATTCAGATACGGATTTTATTGAAAAATGATATCGTTCCAGAATTTAGTTAGTTGAATCGAAGTAAAGGATTTAAGCAATCAGACACGGATTTTTTGGAAAATGACATTAATATCGTGTTTTTATGAAATCAATTATAGATAAAAATTAAAATTGGTTTGTAAAGATATAACCTTTCTTTTACACTCCAGTTTTTTGTTTTCATCTTCGTCATGGTCGCACTATTTTTTAATAAATTATGTACATATATTGTAAAAAATGATTCTGTTATTTGCTCAGCTTGAACAAGTTTACGCTATCAATATATAAACACTAATTAAAAACGAAGTTTAAAAATAATTATGCTTTTTATCTTGATATTTCAAGCAAACCAGCTCATACACAAATAAAATTTAGTTTTGATCATAAAATGGGGAGTTACCGCCTTATCGACATATTTTCATCATAAACATGGACTACTAAGAATTTTCGACTGTAACATACATTTTGTAGTGTCGTATTTTGACAGTAAATTATCTTGACAGTAAAAAGATAACATGTTATTGTAAATATAAGCAAATTATAGTTAAGTTTTTATAATTTATTATTCAATTTAGTTAAAAAAATTATTTACAAAAACCGCGTAAGATCGAAAACGTGTAAAATGAGGGATAGGTGTATAATTAATCATGTTTTTGTTTTTTAACTTTAAAATCTTAAAAAGCTAACTGGAAACATTTATCTAAAATGTAAGGATCACTCAAATAACAACATCCAGACTCTTGGCCAATATACACGCGAAATAGCTTGGTATGGCAAACACGCCGTACATGGATGTAACTAGAACCCTTTTTATTTTGCTAAAAACTGATGTAATTTTTTTATGAATGGTCAAAACTATTCTTTTTTGTCGCATAAAAATAATACACTGTTTTATATTTTTATATTACATGTAAATGTACTGATTTAAAAAAATGTATTGATAAAGCATGATACTTAAGGGTAGACTTATGTACCAATCCACCATTATGTTGTATACATTATATATATATTGAAATATATCTTTTTTTAATTGAATTGAATTAACTTCAAAATCAAATTAGAATTGATACGTGCGTTCTCAACATAATTTGCCCTAATATTTTTGCTACGATAGTATTCACCGTAGGAGTTCCGTTTCGCGACGCATGTAGCGATAGTATTAATTATATAAAGACTTTGTGTTAATAATAATAACATATTATTACGAGTTTCCTTAGATATAATTCAGAGCAATGCATTTGTATACTTTACCGTATACAAGTTTCATCCCCAGCTAATGACATAGCGGCATTCTCCGTCGTGTCATAATGTGAATCACTTAATCGTAGCGTTTTCTTCAATCGATTGTCGTCCCTGGCTTAATGTTCGGTCTACGCCTCCAATCGCTCAGCGTAGTGTTGACACTGTTATTCAACACTCGCGTGTAAAGTAATAATATTTAGCCGCTGCACTCGTGACCCTTTTTTGTTGATCGACGATAAACAAACGACGACTCTCTCAAATTGTATAACCCTTGAGAGGAGTAATCACTTTAACGAATTGTGCTTTTTGTTACATGCTTCCATATAAAGACATCTTCTCTCAAGTATATAAATTGATTGGTTAAAAAAAAAACTTAAAAATTTCTTAAAAGTATTAAATATAAAAAAACGAGGCTTCGAGATTGTAATTGAAATTTTGTTTACAAGGTTGTAATAAAAATAATTTACCAAACGCATAATATTAATATACCTTGCTTACCAAATTTGATAGTTTAAGATAACTATTTTAAAAGAGGCTTTTTTTATTCTTTTTTCTGTCAGTTTTAAAATCATTCACAACTCACTAATTTGGAATCGTTGTAAATACCTTACCCTATACATAAACTCCAAATGTTGTCAAATATTCTATCGCAAACAAAATTAACTTATTATAAAGCCATTACTTTGATTATGCTGTTTAGCATTAACGGTGTGACCATAATTTTCTGTATTGAATCGTTTATGTATTTAAGAATATAAGATGATTATGTATATGGTATTATAGTTTTCTTGAAAAATAATAATCATAATAACAAAAAACATTATTATGGTATCATAGAAAATATGAAATTTGCGTAAATAGCATTTTGCCGGCATATTACATGAACTTCGCAATATATGTAAATAATCGACTTCAGGTTTAACTATTTATATAAAATTACGGTTCTCGTTTTTACTTCGCGTTCAGTCAATGAGATTTTTAATTGGAAAAACAAATTTCACACTTATAACAACTGTATTCTAAAACGTAGATAAAAAAAAATCTTATCTATCAATTTAAAAAAAACGTCTCGGCCAATCCTGCGCAAAACATAAAACATTATTATGGTATCATAGAAAATATGAAATTTGCGTAAATAGCATTTTGCCGGCATATTACATGAACTTCGCAATATATGTAAATAATCGACTTCAGGTTTAACTATTTATATAAAATTACGGTTCTCGTTTTTACTTCGCGTTCAGTCAATGAGATTTTTAATTGGGAAAACAAATTTTTCACTTATAACAACTGTATTCTAAAACGTAGATGAAAAAAAATCTTATCTATCAATTTAAAAAAAACGTCTCGGCCAATCCTGCGCAACTAATCGACGCAATTTTTTTGCTGGCTTTCATGCAAGTTATACACACTCTTTTCTTTACGTACAGTACACAAATATCTTTTTCAATTTAGCTGTCAATCGATTTAAAATGACTTGAAACGTTGAGAAAAAATTTATATTTAGCAAATTAGATTTTATGATGGATTCCGAAAATCTGAATCAGACCAGTGGTTACTTCAACCCACAAAACCAGCTCAATATGAACCAATCTTAACTACACAAATTTGATCGTTGATGAACAATAGAGGCAGTAGGTAACGTCACAGCCAAAACGCAAAACAAACAACGGTACTAACTAGACTTAACCACTATTCAATAACAATAATGAATATAAACCGAACCTGATATCAGTAACTTCATGAGTATTTATGAAATATGTATTGCATATTATATGTTGATACATGTATGCCGAACAGAATAATGAGCAACAAAACAGATGTTTGCAGCGTATATTTAAATCTGAAAAATTGGTTTTTAAAAAATTTCAAAATGTGATGATTTTTCTTCACATACATCATTTTTTGCATCACTTGCATATATAAATAATTATTAAAAAAAGATTATGACGATAAAATAATAATATACTCGATCAGTTTCTATATTAAAAAGACTAATAAATTTGCAAATATTAATAAATAATTTCGACATCGATTTTTCGCATTTTTAACGTTTTCTTCAATTACATATAAATACATTCGCAGATCTGTGCCCAGAATTGATCAGCATTTATCAAGTATTTATAACTATGTACGTACTTTTTTGTGTTTTTTCATACACGTTATTTTTTAATTTACTATTATATTATAAATAATTACTTAAGTTTTATTAACTTCCCATAGGGCAAGTTATAGTAGTCGCAAAAAAGCGCAAATAAAAGAACATTTTGGCATATCTCGAAAAAAAATATGTATATGCGTGTGTTGTGTATGTATGCGTCTATAGTTTTCGTTGACGATTTCGAAAACACATCCGACCGATTTGAATGATTCAAAAAACATTATTGACTAAGCGAAGAATCGACTTTTGTAGAAAGCTGGTCCAGCGGATTTGGACAGGCAGAATGCATCAAAAATTGACATTAGATGGTCATTGATCATATGCACATCAAATTATCAGATATTTTATATAGATTTTATTAATTAGTACACATTTTGTTTTCATTTCATTGGGATCCGTATCAAAAACTGTTTAGAATTACAGCGTTCGTCGCCTAATTTACAAACTTTTATATTTTTTCTATCAATACGAATGATAAATCTCACAGAATTTATAATAATCCATTTGAAAATGTTTCAAATAATTGTTATGAATATGAATCGTTACGGTTCGAGAAGTTGCAGCAATTTGTCTTAAAGCAAAATGCCATGCACCTCTAGTTTATTATTGAATCACCAATACTACAGAATTAAATAAATAATATATAAACGTATCATCTGTTTTTAGATAGACGTAGCTCGTCCGGATATTTTCTTTGCCATTTTTTACACGTGAAGTATTGCTCATAATATGAAACATAATTATACAATTTATTTTTGTTATGCGTATTACTCGTAAGACAAGTCTTCGTCAACCATTGGTTTATCTTACAAAAAATAAGTTTGTACCCATTTTTCGACCTCGGCCCTTCTAGTTGCGGGCCACTGAACTACCACTAGTAGTCGTCCAAGTCAATACGGTATCTGAATTATTCTATCTACAATATATCCTCGGTGCACTGCTTGCACATAGTATATAAATACCGAGCATATCCAAAGCACATTACACCCCGAAAGCCACTCAATTATGTCATCCAAGCAAACATGAATAATAGAGCAGAAAGCAATTACAAAAATGAATTACAAAGGCCGACGCAATGTCGAGGGTGACGGATAAATGTCGTTGTGACACACGATATGTTTCGTTTTGCCTTCAGGTTAGGAATTAGGGAATTATTGGGAGCAGGTATTTATTTAGTTTATTATTTTGTTGTACTATTTCAATATGCAACATCTTTAAATTTTTTTTAAAAGTTTTTGTTATATTCACGTAAAATACAACAATTAATTTTCTGCAATCTTTTATTTTGTTGGATTATGGATTCCTCTGGCCTAGTGGTTAAAATGAGTTCGATGTCAAGCAGCAAACACATCGGTTTTTATATTGATAGCAATATGTTTCCAAATAAAATTATAGTGGAGCGGGGCACAAAGAACCAATTTGACTTTCAGTAATTATAATGTCCAAATTAAAGGAACTTCATCATATATATTATATTTTTATATGCCGTAATTTTTTGTGTTTTATAATGGATACAATATGGTTTATTTGCTATTATATCAAAATATTTCCTACATAAAACGTAACAAACAAACAATAGCTAAATTATTTAACCAATGCGAAATAAAGATTTTATGGGCACATTTTTTATAAAGATTACACCGTATATAACTTTGATTTGATTTTGTTAGAAATATTTATCAGCAGAGTTGAAATAACAATTAATTTAATTTATCTTTTGCTAATCTTTTTTTTCAACTTAATTCACATTTTCATTCACTAGTTTCTATTGTTTTTTATAATATTAAAAATAATAATTAATTTTTGGAAGTTAATGGTGATGTCTTAGTGACATAACAAGTTTAGCAACTATGCTCAACTAACCCCAACTTGGAATAAAATAAAAGTAAGTTTCTAATTAACCCGTGAGAATTATACCCAGAATCTTTAATTTATCTTTTGCAATTTTTTTTCAACTTAATTCACTTCTTTATTTACTAGTTTCTTATTGTTTTCAACTTTGCTAGTGTAGTTTAGTTAGTTGGTTCTTTTTTTGTCACTTACAAGTAAGCTTTTATTGACGTAACATAAAAATCTTTTGAATCTACCTTAAAAATAACAATACATTATATAATACAATTAAATAACGTCTACCTGAAAATTATATTGAGGTCTCATAAACTAAACAACAGTGCTCACAACCGAAAGAACGGCGTCGTAAGAATCAAGGTGTTGGTTGATACTACATATTTATGCCTTTACTTTCAAATATTGATATTACAAAAAACCTTACAACACTTATTTCTGAGATATCAGTAGTGGATCTTTTTATCCGCGGACTTTTCAGCCTTACTGTTCTATCCGGCAATATTGATTTTTTCTTTACAAATTAATTGAATAATTAAATTTAAATTTAGGTTGATAAAACCATTAATCACGCATTAATCAAGGCAAATAATAGATTTACCTTATATTAATATTTGTGGTAATTTTTTTTTAACTCTGTTTTATTTAGCAATCAGAAATACATAAAGTTATATAAGCTAAATTGACATATTTAAGAGCGATGTCTAAGAAGAACATGAATGAATTTACATTTAAACATATATTATATTATAAATTACATATTTACTTACAACACTCTTTGTTAATAATATGTCGTCATTTCTAAAGAGAATTTTAATCTTGCCAAATTTAAAGATTAAAAAATAATATAAAAAATGTTTTATAAATGACAATGAAAAGGCGCTTAGATAATTTGATTTGATAAAACTCTCTTTTTTATTTTATAAAAATATTTCATTGTGATTAAACTTCAAAAAAAAAAATCTTGCTGCAAACATTTATTGAAAGAAAAATTAAAATTCTATTTTTTATTTCTTTTAAATTACCAAAGATCATTTCAAAGTAGATGCATGAATAGATAAAAAAGGCGTAAAAACAACTGCTACTAAATTAAAATAGTTATTATTTAAATTTTACTTTTTTCACTTTGATGTCGGTCTAAATTTTAATAGTTTATGTTATTGTAGTTGAAATAACTAATTATTTTATGAACATATTTATAAAAATTAGAGTCAAAAAAATCTGTTATTAAAATATCATTATTTTATGAAAATAATTATATTAAACAAATAAATTAGTAATAAACTTGAGGTATAACTATGTTTCATCGGATTGTTTTTAATAGTAACTGCTTCTTTATTCAAGAGACTCCTCTCTGTTTGAATAATTTGAACGTTACCACACTGTAATGAAGTTTGAACTCAATAATAACTTTTTTATTTCGAATAGAATTGCAGTACCACAGATAAAAATGAAACTTTTTTATATTTAAAGTTGTTATCTAATTCTGCTTTTTAATTGTTGGAGCAATGCGCGCCGAATTTAAATAGCCGAATTACTCATGGTAAATGAATCGATGGTGCATTATAATTATTCCATCTAAAGTTTGCGTGATTCGAGAAATATTATGCATGAAAATAATTACTCGAATTTTACGTCAGGCGGATAACAAAGTTACATAAAAGATAATTTAAATAAAATAATCAAACTGTAATTGAATTTTTAAACAAAACAAGATGGCAATAGAATTTTGTGTCATCTCAATATGATTATTTTTTTATTGAAATACATTCAAATTATATTGGCCTCATTAATTTATATCTATGCGAATGGTTTCTTTTTGGAAGCTTAAAATTTATGAATAGATAATTAGCGAGAAGTATTCTACCAAATATTGGTAACACTTAACACATAATAAAAACAAGTAAAGTCAGGGATTTTTTAACAGCAATATTTGAAAGTAAAGGGTAAAAGATATGTAATCAGCAACCAGCCACAGCCTTGATGATCACGTTTAAAAAAAAACACTTTTACCAGAGATAAATCTAATTAATAGTTATTCTAACTCTACTGATAAATATTCTGACAATACCAGATCAAGGTTATATGCAGTGTTATTTTTGTAAAAAATTAGTTTAAAATATTTATGTTTTGCATTGGTTGCATAATATAGCTATTATTTCGTACAATCCTTTAAAATTAAAAGCAAGACATTCGAAATGTTTGTTCCCTGACAGTCCCATTTTAACCCCGCCTATGGGGTAAAAAAGGACAGTCAAATTTGTATATTAGGAATTGACTGAGAATTTTACTGAACATAGTTCGACATTTGATATTTTGTAATGTAGTTCATTTGGTTTAGACAGTATAATTACTGAAAGTTAAATTGTGCTTATTTGTGCGCCGCCCTACCCTATTTCTTAAAAGTTAATTTGTTTTAATGCAGTTTTCTAGTAATTACTAAATAAGAAAATATTGATTTGAAAAACAATTTGATAAACTACATAAACTAATCAGATGCTAAAACAAAAAAGCTTTTACTCAGTGAACTAATGAACTATAAACGATTTTTGCAAAGAATATTTAATTTAGATAATATTTGAATTGAATAAAGAACATTGCAATTTATTATTAGCATTTATATAAAATTAAACGATTGTTTGAATTGTTATGCACTCTGAATACTATAAAATTGTTAAATGCATTAATCACCCAACTTTTTTAGTACGCAAGGCATATTCAAATATTTGTAAACATTGTGGTATTTTTTCAAATTTATTTTTAATGATCAAACTTAATTTACTTACATAGTTAGATCATAAATCATAAATCAGAAGATAGTTAAATAAGAATCGGTTTTTATTTAGATCAGTGATTTAATATTTTATTTAGCAAGAAGCAAGCAGCTTGAAAAATATCTACCTTTTCCCTAATTGTTGCAAAGTTAAGATGTACAAAGTATTAATTATCAAACTCATATTTATTGTAATTCTGAAACATTATTGGCATCTTCTTGGTGCAAACAATGTTAAAACTCAGATGAACCCATATCAGAATTTTTTATTTCAAACGAAACTAATGATACTACGATTTCGTATTTCGTAGCATCCATCAATTTCGTTCAGTGGAAAATGTCGCTCACTTGTAATGAACGATGTTGTTGTTACTTTGATTTAATGACTTTTAAAGGCGGCATATGTCGCCTCGTCAAGGGAGATCGTATCAATCACCATATCACTAATATCACCATATCGGATGCTCAAATCAGCGACAGTCTGGTGCTCTCGTGTTGAAGTGACCTTTGGGGAGACAACGGACGTGCCCTGACCTTAAGTGCCTACGGTCATCGCCGGCAATTTCTCCATGCATAGAGTCATTGTTTATAATCCTATATAATATTCTGATCATATACGATAAGATACCTAAATGATTTTACCAAATGTTTTAGCTTATGGAAACATAACGTTATGGAAACTTTAGTATTACACATTTGATGACGTTTAAAAGCTGCATATTTGGTAGAATATGAAGTTTTCAACTTTTCAAACGGCAATATATCAGAAACGGTGATTCTAACGAAAAAACATAATGATAACAATTTAATAGAGAATTTTATAATAAATAACCCTATCTCACATAATTTTTTAAAATTTCTTACGGTTTCGGCGAAAAATGGGGAAAACTAGAATTTTGCACCTTTGACCTTGACTAAAAAAAATCGCATATGTCGGATCGATGAGGACTTTTGACATTTCATTTGTAATAGCCTATTTAACATCTGTACCAAATTTCAGATCTATGCGAATTATTCCTCACTGACGGCTTTTTTAGCTTTAATTTGACTGGGGTAAATATTCATATAACTTTTTTTAGTGATCACGTTCTGCAATAAATTAAATCTTAAGAAACATTTAAGTTTATTACTGATATAGATTTATCGAATAAAAATGTCAGGTTATACCAGATTATACCTATAGAGTCTGGCGGCTAGCACATATTAGTTCGATTCCAACCTCGGCCAAGCTCGATATCAAGCAGTCATGACACTTGTAGTTATAGGTTTCCAACATAATATCAAGTCCAAATTGCCTTCTGTGGTCATTGCTACATCACATACAAATCAATGCTATAAAATAAATATATTTAATCAGTGGTGTTGTCGAGCCGGAACGCGCCGGAACGCTTTCCGGCAAATCATTTTTGGGGCGGAACGCGTTCCGGCAAAAAAGATATAAAAAAATCGCTACATACAGAAAATGATTTAATAAGTATATTTTATAAATTATTATTCAACTAATTTTTATTAAATGTTCTTATTATTGTAATAAACGTCGTTCCAGCAAATCATTTTTGGGGCGGAACGCGTTCCGGTAAGAAAAAATATAAAAAAATCGCTACATACAGAAAATGATTTAATAAGTAAATTTTATACGTTATTATTCAACTAATTTTTATTAAATGTTATTATTGTAATAAACATACATACATGTGCACAAAATGGGTTTTGTAATAATTAGTAAGTTTTAGAACCGGTTTTTAAATTTTAGCGTTCCGGCAAAAAATATTAGCACAACACCACTGGTTTTATCAAAGTCGTTTTTAATTTAGTAACAAATTGAGGTGTATGAACTGAAATATTAATTACAATCCAGTAGTGTATTTCAAATTTCACATATGTTACTTTAAGACCGAAAAGTGTTCGACACCATAATATTGCGGATATAAGTTGGACTTGTTTCGGACATAGCGGGCGTTAGTCGAATAAAATAAATAATTTAAGACATTCATATAATGGAAATTGATTGTAAAGCAATTCTATAAATACAAAAGCATAAGAACTCTTTTGCTTTTAATTAAATTAAAAAAAAAATATTTTAATAATTCGATGAATTTTTTGCCATCTAAGGCAAAAATATAAGCCGTTCGATCGCTTGTAAATTTTTACAATCCAAGATCTATTGGTAATTTTTTTTAATCATTGTTTTATTGACATTTATTTAGTGGTAAATTAGTTGACAATTTATAGCAAAAGAGTTACCCTGATAGACTTATCGTCTCAATTTCGGCTTACAATTTGAGATTTGTAAGCATATTCATAGAAACTTTGATCTTTTGAAAATCTGATGAAGGTTCTGTGGAATTGATGATCTCTCGATTATTTTAACCTGGTAGTAGATTAAAAAATTGTACTCCTAGACTAGTAATTCCCAACGTGGGGCGCTCGCCCCACAGAAAAATCCATTTTTATATTCAGAGGGGGGAGGCAAATTAAAAAATTACACGACTTTAACCCACTTGCTTTGGGTGATTTGAATATAATTTGTAAATACTGTTAAAAAATTGTTAAACATATTATGATCATTGTTTAGTCTAAGTAAGCACAGGATGCATGTGCAAATCATATAATTTTTCCATATATATTTCCATAGCTTAGGTAAATACGGATCCCTTTTTAGGTCTAATGCAAACTTTCTCAATATTACGGATTATAGAAAAATTCCAAATTCTGTATATATTAGTCTGTATATTTATAAATTGCCATACCTCCCAAACAGCGGCATAATAATTTTTATATTATATTTTTAAATTTAGAATTTTTAGAATTCAGTAAGTTGCGAGACTAAGAACACCTTAAGGGGGTATTCTACTGTAGAAGCATGAATTTTGGCCGGTTTTTGAAGCGTTGTATAAAGGAAACAATTAATATTTTTACTATCGATTTTTTATGATTTGTTTATTGATATTTTATTATTACATAAAAAAAATAATTAAAAAAAAATAGAATTCACAAAGTTATGAGCAGTCAAAGTGGGGGCTCAAAAAAAAAGAGGGCGTCCTGGGGTGCATGGTTCCAACCCTCCTGGTGATCCGAAACATAAAAAATAGATGGATTCTTAATTATTATAGATGCCGCTATCGTATGAACCTTGGATAAGTAAAAAAAAAAATTTTGTTTGAATGGCGACAGTTTGAAAAAAAAAAATTTTCATGTTTTTTTTAACAATTCCAAATTTTTTTAAAAATACTAAATGAAAAGTTATAGTTTTGGGAAAGGTCCATGCGATAAAGCGATGTATAGAGAAGATCCTCTCCAAATTTGAAGTAAATCGGTTCATTAGAACTCGAGATATCCTTACCGCCAGCTCGAAAAATGTAGTTCCGAGAAAAACGCGTTCAAAGTTTTGAGACTCCCTCGGACCCAAACCGAGGCCACGTCACTTAAACGGATATAACTCAGGAAATAATAGTGATTTTGAAAAATCCTTTTAATGACATATTTCTGAATAACTAAACTTTGAAAATATGAAAAAAAAAATTTTTCGATTTTTTCAAAATTCTACAGTAGAATACCCCCTTAAGATTAATTTTTTATGAAGTGATAACGGCAAAGGCAGCAGTAAGATGTAATCGACGCCTTAACGGATATTTTAGATATTTAATACCGAGATAAAATTTCTTATAGAAAAAATAATATTTATAAATTAAATCTTATATCTTATCTTATAATTCTTATCTCATCTTATCTTATAATCTTATATAAATTCGCATTTCTTATACGCTAACACCTACATCATAGGTTCCTCTTCGTGTATTTCTATAGCCTTACGTATGCCTATACGTTGCATTCTATACTACATGCCTTACATCTATACCATGCGCTATATTTCATCACATACTCTCAAATCCCTACATTGTATACCGAATACACCTAACCTATATCTACTATATATCCTATTACCTATATTTTTTTTACACGCTACATTAACCCTACCGAGAATCGAACCCGGGTCCGCCGCGTGGAACGCGACGACCTTAACCGCTACACCACCGTAACGCTACAATCAACCGTCTTTTTTCGCGTGTCGTCGCGCCACCTCAGTATTAATTATCTAATTAATTAGAAAATGACCCGCGGAAACAACAGTGCGTCCCATATTATATTATTAATGGGGGTACCCGATAGGGTAGTGGTTAAGGTGCGCGACTTCCACGCGGAGGTCCCGGGTTCAATTCCCTGTATAGACAATAGATAATATATATAATAGGTAGAGATAATACATAGGGCGTAAGGTAAACCTATATGTAATATAGGTGAATATTAGACAGTAGTATTTATAAGAAGTAAAAGGTATGTAGGTATATAATAAGTTAATGACGATATAGGTATCTCACGGTATGATAGATAATAGATATCTATCTATGATATACAATAATATAATATAGTATGATAGGTAATAGGTTATCTATCATATTATTAGGTTATCTTATAAAGTATTGTAATAAATCTTGAGTACGTTTATATCATAATAAATACATGTAGGGTATTGATGAATACAAATAATACCAAAATAAATATAATGTCATTGAAGAATATAAATTATGTACTCAATGATTCCCTCATACTTGTACAATTTAATGTGTAGACTAGCTGTATATAATAGAGTTAATTATATAATAAGTCAATATATTACATTTGTGAGGTCTTATCGAAATATATCAAATTTTTTGAACCGGATTTTAAATTTTAGCGTTCCGGCAACAAAATATTAGCACAACACCACTGTATTTAATATATATGTATAACAGGTTTGCGATGATGTGATAAAGGGTATTCCATCTGTAATAATGGGTGTTCCATTGTGTAATGGTTAAGCTAACGGACTCCCGTTGGAGGAGGTTGTGAGTTCGAATCCCTCTCTAGACAACTTGACATCGTGCAGTAGCGATGTCTATTTTTACTTGAAAATATAGATCAGAAATATATTATGGCAATGGGAAATCTCTCACACTATTCTTCTCTGAATCGAAGTTGGACTTTAACTCACGGGCTAGCCCTAAGACCGTTCTACCATCTTATATATAATACATAGTAATAACAAAGAAGAGATGTTAACCAGTGTGTTTTCCTTTCGATCAAAATCAAAGATAAGCAGTGTAAATAATTAGCAAACACAGATCAAAAAACACGTAGTTCCGTTAAATAATGTCAGATCATGCTAGAATGTAGAACTACTTGTTTTTGAGCTGTGTTTGCTAATTTAGACTGCTTATCTTTGATGGGCTTCTTAAACTTTTGTCCTTCTTTGACGACCCTGCACATATAAAGAAATACATTAATATTTTTAAATGACTTATTTATTTGCTAACAATATACATACACATATACGAATTAAGAATTCGTTGGGAACAACATACAAAAATCATGACGTGAAGTTATAAAATGATATAAATATTTGACATCAAAATCTCTCGTAATCCCAAAATTTTTTCACTCGACTCTATATGGGGTCGCGACCCATAGTTTAAGAAGCTAAGCTAGATGATCAGACCAAAGTCAAGCGCAAATAATCTTATATAAGAAATCAAATCCATTGTTTTATGTACAAAAACTAAAATTCGGCATAAATTATTTCAAAACTAAAATTAATAATAAAGTTAATTTTCTTTTTATTCAAAAATAACTATACTTTGTTGTTTTTACCCTATGACTATTTGGATAATTTCTTTACTTAATTCTGCTGCTGCTAAATTCGTCTTTTACATGTTATTAACCATATTTCAAATTTAATTTGAGATGTTTTTCATATCACTGCACCCTTATTTCTAGCATATGCAAAAAATGGGGACGATCATGACGTACACTGCAAATAGTCATTAGTTCCATTCGATGACCTTCACGGTGCATATGTAACGATAAGATATCAACGTTCTATTCTGTAGAGGGCGTACCAGTATAATATGATGAATATTATTTTAGGGGACATGGGACAGTTTTTGTACCTTTCAATACTGCATAATTTTATTTTACTTCAGAGTTTTTAAAAGTCAACGATAACTCACAAAGCGGTGCCTATAATTCCAAACTTTGATGAACTTTTAAAATATATTTACTTATCGTAGGCTCATAATATATTAGAATGTTTGTTAAGACCATGAACTTTATCATCATTGAAATTTTTATAAAAAAACAAATTATTACAAAGAAACGGCCGATTTTTTCACAAACTATTTGCTTATTATATGATCCCAAAAGATTCAGATTTATTTGAAACATCAAAAAGTCATAAAGTTAGCAAATCGTTTCTGAAAAGAAAACATAAAATTTTCCTTTAATTAGTTATTAATATTGCTGTAATACAGATGATTAAGAAGATCAGTACTAAACCAATAATCATAATTTTATTTAGACTTTTCTCAATGACTAACGGTAAGTCTTGATTACCAATACTTTGAGATGCTTTATTAAATTAATCATAAATCTCTTGCAGTTTGAATTTGAAAATGAATTATTTAAATTGTTTAATTGCATTTGATATTTGAAATTTGTTTAATTCAAAATTAATTATCTTGGTGCATATTAGGTAAATATTGTATATTATTTTGCGTATCGAAATGAATTTCAAGTATATATTTTGGTATATAATTTTTATTCCCAATATCTAGTTAATTTTTCTCAAATATCATCAATGATTTACCGATAAATGAAACTATTACAACGTCGGTAATCCCCGATCATGGTACAAGTTTCATGTTATTATGGTTATTTAAATCTCCCCTAGCAGAACGAGATTCTATCTGAAGGGGAATGCTTTCGGTTTTTTATATAGAGAATGCTTTGCAAATTGATAGTGATTTGATTGTGGGGATAGTCTTTTTATTGACGATCTCGTATTCTTCAGAGGTGGTTACGATAGTTACAATTTAGGATTATTTTTAACGTGCGAATATTTTTCTAATTTTATAATCAAAATTGATAAACATTTATAAACGCTTTTCACAAGATTTAATTTACTTTAATTTGACTATCAATATATAAATATTAATAAAGTAAATATTATTTTAACAATAAGCGTGACTGAATAAAAAAGTCCATAATGACTTTTAGAAATTAAATGCATGACACGTATCAAACAAACAACTATCGAACTGCGATCAGTGAAATTCCCAGTTAATTCCTAATTATAGAATTGTATTTTTTTTACTATTCTAAAATTTGTGTTATCTCCGGGACAACAAGGGCGCAAAATATCTGAAGTCTTATTTTTAATTTTAATGGGATTTTAGAAATAAAAGCTACATTATTTTACCAATGCGAAATACATATTTCATGGGCAAATTTTTTACAAAGATTACAATGTATATATCCTTGATCTGGTATTTCATCAGAAATATTCATCAGAAGAGTGCTTTTTTAACTTACTTTACATTTTTATTTACTTGTTTAATTTTGTACGACTTTGTAAGGGTAAAGGTAACCCAAATGTAATCTTTTATAAATCTATAATGTTGAATCAAACTTGAAAATAACTCCACATCTTATAAAACTATTAAATAACGTTTACTTAAAAATTATATTCAAGTATCATATCAAAACCAAAAAAAACCTTATGTTATTAATATTGATAGATAGCCGATTATTTACAAATAGTTTATCATAATACGGATATCATTTTAATGAAAATACTCTCCTTTATTTTGAACTCTATTTTTTTATATTTATTTTACTATTCACTTATTATCATGATGTTATATTATTTAGATGTTATATTATTTAGCAGTTGTAACAGATATTGAAGTTAAAAATAAAATTACAGATAGCGACATTATAGGAATTAAGGTGAGGTGGCTGGTTATCTAACTTGTGCTTTTACAAATGTACTTGTACACTTTACTTGTTCTTGAAATAATGGTTGTCGACCTTTTCACCTGCCGACTTTTAAGACTTGCCATGTATATTTGCTCTACCAATTTAAGCAGTATATTTGCATTTTGTCATTATTAAAGTTTACAGAAGTAAAAATGATTCATATTTGATTAAATCTATTCATATATGATATTCCAATTTCACTTATTGTTAGAATTTCTATATATCATAATATTTAAACGACTTATGGGAATTCTTATAATAGAAACAATTCTATCGATAAAATGATAAAAAAATAGGCTTGGTTGGGCCCAGCAGTGGCGTAATCAGTCCGGACGTGGGCTAGCAGTTTCGATCCCATCCACGGCAAAGTCCGACATCAGCAGCTTTGATGTCAAATTTCCACTTAATGTTGCAGATTCTAAACATAATCTCAAGCCTTTCGTGGGTATAGATGCATATAATCATAAAAAATGTCAACAAATACTTCGAATATAATTATATTAAAATCGTCAAAACAATCATTGAATGCCCTAGTATGACAGATCGGCGTTAAAAGTTCAGCAAAAAATAGGCTCGATTCATTAACTCGATGTAGAATATTTTTGCTTAAAAAAGGAACTAAAATCACATATGTTTATTCTGGAACAGTTTAACTGACTAAAATCCCTTCTCGTCGAAGTAATGACTTGCCAGACATAAATCGACACGAATATCTGTTCAGTTCAGATTCTTTGCGGAATTCTTACGGCGTTTCGTACATTTAAACAATAAATGTGACGAATTTGTAACGCTTTACGGAACTAACAATATCACGTACGTAAAAGAATAGCAGAATCCGGTGGGGTGCAGCATTAAAACTGGTCCCATGGGCCTAAGTCGTTGTAGGCACTATTATAGGCAGAAAACAAGAATAAAAACTTACTAGAGGGCTCCTATTTTTCGTTTATCCGCTGAGATATATATCGACGCGTCCAACCCAATGCCATGGATCAGAGATTTCGCGCCCAACAATTGTATTTGAAATTATCTTTTTTTTTCTCTTGTATTTCACAGAAAAAATAGGTAATAAATTTTACTTGTTATTATACTGTTGGGAGAGAAATATGTGTAAGAAAATATATATAACACACACACACACATATATGTATATATATATATTAGGGTGGTCCTTAAAATGGTCATTTTCGAATTTCCTTGCTCCCATGGGCTCAAATGGTTCCAAATAGATAAAAAACAATTCTCTGAAAGTTTTAGCTCTTAATATTAACATTTAGATAGAGCGCAATTCAATCAAAGTTTTGTATGGAAATAGCATAGAAAAATTTTCAAAAATTTTAAAAATGTTTTTTAGATGTAATTTAGCGAACAAATGAATGAATAAAACTCATTCATTTGTCGCTAAATTATACCTAAAACATTTTTTTTTAATCTTCAAATTTTTTTCCATGCTCTCTCCATACAAAGTTTCATTGAATTGCGCTCTATCTAAACGTTAATATTAAGAGCTAAAACTTTCAGAGAATTGTTTTTTATCTATTTGGAACCATTTGAGCCCCTGGGAGCAAGGAAATTCGAAAATGACCCTTTTAAGGACCACCCTAATTATATATATATATATACATGTATATATATATATATATATATATATATATATATATATATACTTACATACCTGAATTATCTTTATGTCAAATAGTGATACATGTTGCATATAAAGGTGGTGAATTTGCTGAAAATAAAAAATAAATTCTGTAAAAATAATGAATTATATATTTTCATGCTCATATATAGTGTCCCATTTATTTCTGTAAAAAAAATAGAGAAAGAAATTATCTCAAGTTGTTTCGAAATTATGAGCTTTTTAGTGTAACCTAAGGCTTTGGTATAATTATGATCATTTTTGGTAATAGTGGTTATATTTTTTATTTTTGTTCATTTAAACTTTGGAACCGAAACCGTGAATAACATTTATAGGACCACCGTAGAAAATATACTACAATTTCTCCAAGAACTGATCGCAAGCAAAATGCACCAGCAACATTCACGTAATTTTCAAGTTTTTATTTTTTTTACTCAAGATTTACTAATTCTGATTAAATGCGTCAAATTTTGATGATTTGCTACAAACTTTATTTTTTTAAGTAGGGTCTTTCTAAGTCAACCTATTTTAATTTTTTCAAATTTATTGTTTAACAAAATGTCTTAATTCTTCAAAAAATTGGGCCAATTGCATTATTAGTTTTGACTGATGTTCTAGAAATGTTGTTTATGGTTACGGTTCAAAAGTTTAAATGAACAAAATTAATAAAAATTAACCGCAATAAACGAAAACAGGTCATAATTTTACAAAAGCTCTTGAAAGCTCATAATTTTTAAACAACATGAAATAATTTCTTTTTCTAAATTTTTTCAGGTTCTATAAATGTTATTTACGGTTAAGTATCCATAGTTTAAATGAACAAAATTAATAAAATTTAACCACAGTAAACAGAATAAGGTTATAATTTTACCAAAGCTTTAGGTTGCACTTAAAAGCTCATAATATTCAAACAACATGAAATAACTTCTTTTTTCCAAATTTTATCGGGACCGTTAAGGTCAATATTAACACCTGTTTCGGCTTGACATCAAGGTCTGGGATACCCTGTATATCAAATCATTCCATAAGTACCTAACTTGCAAATAAAATACAACGTTTTATATAAAATATTACATTGCTACGTTAAAATCCAAATTATAAGTTCGAAACTAGTTCAAGTTGCTCCAGATTTATAATCTATTAGGAGGTATTAAAATATCTTAAGTTGCTAATAATCCTATGTTTTAGTAACCTAACTTCTGCAAATTAATATCTTTGAGAATAATAATTATTATAAAAAAGCGCCTTCTGAAACACACGTTACGAAGCGACTATCTTCAACTAAATTATAAAAACTGATTTTTCTTGCTGCAATATCACAATGCGCAATCGGTTAATTTCAGTTTTACATAATTGTTGAAATTTCACTATATTGATTTTTAACATAACTTATTTTTTATATTCTGTTATATTACTTTTTATACTCTTTTTTTGAGCGATAGCTATTTTTACTAGAAAACATTTTTTTGATTTATATTTTCAAGTGCTTACTGATATCGCTATTGCTTGATATCAATTTGTCCGAAATGCGGATTTGAAACCGGGACTTTGTGGTTACAATTACAAGTTAATATTAGGACTGATAGTTCATTCCAGAATATATCATATATATTATAACATTAGAAAAACGTAAGTCCACCTAGATCCGCCCCCAGTCTGCAGGTTTCGATCATCGTACTGAACCGAACGCGCGCCTGGAAGCAGGTTGCGGCAAGTTGTGCCCGAGTGTATTTATTGTATGGCGCACTCGACGATGAGAAGGAAAAAATCGCTTAAGCCGATTTCAAGTACTATTTATAATTGAATGCCGCGTCCCTCCGCGAGGACTCTCGCAAATGCAACATGTTCACAATTCACAATTCGCAAACACAATGCAATAACAACTCGAAACACGGATCCTGTGCTTTTGCATTCTCCTATCCCCGAAATAAAGCTTGGGGGGGTGCAGATGCATTATTGTTTTAACTGGTAAAGCTGTTGAGGGTTGTTTAAAGTTACTCAATTTTTGGTAGACAATGATGATTGAAATTATGAGTCTCGACCGTTGTAAATTATAAGGAATAACAAATTAATGTGACTAGATAAAAATAAATGAAATTGAATTAATTTTTGCAGCATTAAATTTATAATTTATTTAATTAAACTTTTAAAAAAAAAAAAAAAAATTAATTTCTCAAGTATTTTGAACACCAGCATTAGCAAATAAAAGTATTTAATTTTTTATAATTGATCTTATTCTAACAAGTTAAATTTTAGTGCTGGCAACGCTTTTTGAGTAATACATTATCAAGCAATAATAGTGTAGAGCGGGGCTTAAAGATCTGCGGGTAAAAATGTCAACCATCATAATCTCAAAAACAATTAAGGTATAGAATGTTTTAACGATAATATTTTAAAGTATAAGGCAAAGGACGTATAATGAACAATCATCTTAATTCTTATGACGTCGCTATCAGGAGATAAATCGCCATGTATGAATACTTATTACAAAAGTATTTCGTTTCATAGGCTTAATTTTTGTTTTTGAACTGTTTTATTTGACATTCAATAGTATTTTTGGATCTGAGCTTTTTCATTTAACATTTAGTAGTTCATGATACCTGAATATAATGTTTAAGTATACGTTATATAATTGTTTTATAAGATGTATTGTTATTTTTAAGTTATATTCAACAGTTTTTTATATTAAACTCTATAAAAGTGGCTTATGTGGGTGGGGTAAAAAAGACCAACTAATCCTTCACACTTGCAAAGCTATATAAAAATAAGAATATTTTTACAAGATATAAATTAAATTATTAGTTCATTGACGATAAATATTTCTCACAAAATTTTCCATAAAAATATTATTTTGCATTGGTTAAATAATTTAGCTATTATTTTGTAAAATTTCTTTAAAATTTAGAATAAGGTATCGTATCTGTTTGCCCGATTGCTTGCCATTTTAACTCACCAGAATATAGCTAACAATTAAAAACCTTTCTCTATTATTATTATTAGGTATTAATTAGAAATTTCACTGATAGGCCGATTTTGCCGTAGATAGAATAGATCCATGTTATGACAAGGCTATGTTACGTTTCAGTTTTCATACAAAATGCTACTGAATACTATCAAAATGCTATATATTTGCTGTGCAATCAAGGGTTTTGCACATAAAATGCAACTTCACTCATATGTTATCAAGCCATAATTACTCAAAACTAGTTAAGAAATATTCAGTTTTTTTATATTTGTGTTTGTGTTTATAGTTGTGATCTAAAAAACATTTGAATTGTAATGATTGAAGGATGTGGTTTGTGTATTTTGGGTTAGGTTTTTTATCTAAAACGTTTTTAGTAGCATTTTGTATGAAAACAGCTACATAACATAACCTTCCATATCACTGGTCTAATTCACGGCAGAATCGGTGTCTGAATATAGTTGTTTGTTTGATACGTATCATTTGTTGTGATGTACTTCATTTGGTTTAGACAATAAAATTACTGAAAATCAAAATGGACCTTTGTGCTCCGCTCTACCCTACTTTTTTTGTTCTTTATATTGAGAAATTTTTAACAACCCTTGTTATTATACCCTTCTCGTATTCCAACAATACTTTGTTTATTTGATTGCTTTTTTGTTGTGCAAAACAATATGAAATAGTCACAAATCTGATCCATTTTAACAGTGCAGTGATATTAATTTGATTACACAGTCAATTATTGATGTTTTTGCGTGAGTATTACCACAATATCGGATTAACTGATAGAATTTTATGTATATAATGTACGGCTTTAAAATAGATTATAGTGAATGTCATGGTGAAAGTTTGTTATTCGTATTGGATAAAAGCCACACGAGGTCCAAAATGTTTATAATAGATCGTCGGGGAAATATACTAGTATGGTAGTTGAAATTTTTGGTATAAAGCTGTAACATCTAGTTCTAGGTTTAGATTTGAAATATCTCTTATTTTTAACTACCCACAGGGTAAGTTATAGTATTCGAAAAAAATTGAAAATGAAAATCATATATCTTTATGTTTTAAAGGTTTCTGAACATTTTAGCATACCTTAGAAAAAATGGATGTGTGTATGAGTGTGATCGAGTGTGTGTATGTATGTGTGTGTGCGTGCGTGTGTGTGAGCGGATACAAATTTTCGTCGACGATTTCGGGAACACGGTTCAACTGATTTCAATTATTCAAAAAGCATTCGATTTCTATTAATAAGGAGACGTGTTGATTAGTTTTTGGCAAAAGCAGGTCTAAAGATACAAAGTAAAAAGTGCCAATAATAATCATTAGACATATGCACATGAAAGCAAAAATGATCATTAGACATATGCACATAAAATTATTAGATATTTTATGGAGATTTTAATAATACCTATAAATATTGTTGACATTTCTATGGGTTTACATTTCTATAGTTTGTCCATTAGACGGCGACGCGGCGCTTACGCGCTTCGATATATCGTCAATATTACGCCAATCGTTGCTTGAACATGAAAGGCTACATAAATTACTATTACTACTTAAATAAAATTAACACTATATTTTTTAATAAAAATTCATTCAGATAATAATATTATATATACTATTATTTAAAATATTAAGTAAAAGTAACAATCCAGCGCGTATTAACGATATTTAACTTCAAACTCTATTCCTTTATTAGGTGATCTCTATGTGATCTTATCTTATTTCTTGCTCAGCAACTCATATTGCTCTTTCATCGTTTATAATTTTTTTTGTTTAAATTGGAAGCATTTTCTTATATATTCTAACTTTTTTCAAAGTTATTTGGATTACATGTAGGGCAATACAATTCAATCATTGTTTACTATTAGTTATTGAATTATAATTAGATATATTATTTATTCAAAACTAATTATGTAAAAAAATGACAGGTTCGAAGTCTAAACTATAAGTATATGCATCTGTTCAATTTTCCAAAAGTCATTATGACTAGATAAAAATAAAGTCGAAGCAAAGGAGGGTGAAATTTCATTTAAACATAAAACCGAGCTGCGACTTGTTTTTAATTTAGTTCACAGAAAGGTCAGCATTTGACATTTTATATGGAAAAATGCCCTGTTCCTGTACGGTTTAATGCTAAATGAAAATCTCTTTTGTACTTAAAATATAAACATAAAAGCTATAACAAGGCGAAATGCTTCGAGCGTCGCATGCAGGAAGCTAAGGATTAAATTAGGCGGGGGCTATCAAATCAGAACATCGGGCGGGCGGGAGCTTTAAAACGTCATAACGGAAAAATCATTTTGCCATATTTACATTATGCAGTTCACTGTAATTTCATTTCCTTCTCTATGATAATGGAGCTGTTAAATTGATGAGATTGGAATTTTAAGAGAGCTTCTTGTATTTCTGATTACTTCAATTATTTGAATAATGAATAAGAGCGCAAAGGATTTTGCATATTCTTTATGATATCTACAACCATCACTTCTATTCTTGATGTTCGTTAATATGGCTAAATTACAGAAAGCATTATATATTTTTTAATAAATCATATGGAGTGAATAATATTTTACAACCTTTTACACATTTTACGTATACTATTGAAACTATACATCAATATTTTTTATGTTATTTATTTTTTATGAGTCCGCCTCTATTAATACTGATCTTTTCATTTATATAGACAAGAGCCTGAAATAATATCTATTATTATTATTGATTACGGCTTGCTTATAAATAAATAAATAAATATACTAGCTCTAATTACACCTTTGGTCTCTATATTTACTATATTCTATATTCACTAGATCTTTATATTCACTACCCTTGTCATTTTCATTTATACACAGTAATCTTACAAAGAAACAATACCATCATTCATACTAATATTCATACTAGGGCCAACTAATTATAGTTAACGTATTCCTCAGCAATAAAATCGAAAACTTTTATAAAATTATATTACATTTTTTTCTAAATTACGGTCGTTTTATATAAGTCAGCTTCATAAAAGTTTTTATGATAAATATTTTCATTATTATCCCCATTTTCGAAAAAGTTCAGTAAAGTTATTCTAAAAATAATATATTATGTATTATGTAAGTACCAATTTATACTAGTTTGAATATACTATTGAGCTTATTTGCTAAAGCATTTAGGCATCTACGTACCTAAAGTATCTAGGCATGTATAATTTTAATTTTTTATATATTGTCACCAAAAATTTATCGTGATGGTTATTGATTACTATTGCAATAGAATACTATTATAAAAAAAATAGTTTAGAAAAATTAATAAATGTATTATTTCATCTTTTACATTTTCTTATACTTATAAATAATTTATACCTTAACTTAAATTATACGTAATCGCGTAACAATTTTTATTAATGAAATTTAGGTTTTTATTAATATACAGCAGATTTTTATAATTAAAATATATATGTAGAGTCTTCTTATACAAATATTTTTAATTCAAGATTTGCGTATATAAACCTACAATATTATAAATGTATTATATTACTATTATATCCATATTTATCTAGTAGATCAAACTAAATTCATGATCGTATTATTTGAATGCATTCATCATACAATTAGTATTTAGTAATTAAACAATACACTTTCACAACATGTTCATATATACAAAGTATGCAAAACTAATTTGAACAGCCTTATAAAATGTTTACATATAAGATTATAATATTAACAATTGATGATTTCAAATTAAAATTAAACACTGCAGCGATTTGTAATTGAAAACTCTCGACAATAGAATAACATTGTAGTCATATATTGCTTCGGGGCGAATTAGAAAGGGCGCTGGTACATCAAATAAATTAAAGGACAATGTAATATATTTATGAACAAAATCATATAAGGAATCACATTTTTGTATCACATATCCGAACTATTTAAATAGAATTTGTATTATTACACAGCTTTCTTTAAAAAATATTTTGCAATGCATAAGTTTCCATAATTAAATATAAATTAGACCTGAATAAAATTTGATCAAAATCTAAAATTTGCATTTAATTATTATATTTCTACATAAACTTTATATATATATATATATATATATATATATATATATTGCAGTTGAAAATCACTCTCCTATAAACTACTATTATTAGGATAGCAAATTTATTACTATTAATCTATATTACAATAGTAACCTCATAATATGTCTCAAGAAAAAAAAAGATTAGGTAAGTCATTTGTTATATTAAATTTTACTAAACTTTATCAAAAATGGGGATAATATGACAATGAAGATATTTATTATAAAAATTTATGAATAATGCAAATTTATAACTTTTTTATTTCAGCGTATAATACTTTAATAAAATATCTTTGATTATCATAATTTCTTACTTTTAGTTTACAAAGCTCATTATAATATTTGCATAATTATTTATTATATTAATATAGGTAAAACCAATAATTGTGAGTTAAAAGGTCAGATAACAAAAAATCTATGGAGCTTGGTTTACCCACTGCAATGTATGCCAAATATAAATGTTCTTGGGACAAATTTATTGTCATTGTAGGCAGTATGAAACTGATTTCATTTAAATTGAATTAGTACATTTGTATATTCATGGTTTTGATATATTTTTATAGCGTTTCATTATAGATTTTTATAAAATCATTAATTGTTTAATTACAAAGCAAAATCTGAACATTCATATTTGAATTTCAAATAAGCGCAAATTCAAAAACTTTGTAAAAAAATTTACAGCTTTGGCATATATTTGTGTTGCACCTAGTTCATTCTCAAAAACTATTTTAAATTCAATTTCTAATTGTTTTTTTTTTGCTCTTTCTGGATGCAGAGAGGAAAACATTTGTATAATGTGATAATCCTGAAAATCTGTGTTTATTCAAGAATCGATCGATAATTAGAGGCATCTAGTTTTATCGACTGTAACCATTTCGTCGCCAATATCTAAGAATTGTTTTAAAAACGTTTCAGAGGTTCAGTGGAAGAATTTTATACTCTTCAATAAGCTCATAAATAGTAAATTTTTAAACGCCTTTCATATCGATTAGTAATCGTAAATATGAATGTTGTGTGCTAATAAGACGATAAGATGTTGCGATTTGTCGACTTTGATGAAAATTCTAATTCAGTCAGATAGGTTTAGTCAGATAGGTTATTTATGCATCCTTGTGACTTGAAGAAATCTCAATGTCATCACATATGTGCTTAGTTAGAATCTAGTGGTATCTCACTTGTGAATAATAGATATAATATGGGACTCAGTACACTACCTTGAGGAACACCAGAATGGATTGGTTTTGGTGTGGAGAGTTCATTATCTATCTCAATTTGGAAACGTGTGATATTAAATTCTGTTATAATGCTATCTATGCTCTAAGGCGCAGTTGCAAAATGAATCCAACAATGTTTTTAACTATGCTTATAATATTTTTAACTATGCTATCTATGCTCTAAGGCGCAGTTGCAAAATGAATCTATCAATGTTTTTAACTATACTTATGATATATACATTATTAATTTTCGAGACCGGCTTTCGAGCTAATTTATCTTCTCGCTTATCCGTAAAGCTAATACAACGACTGCGATTATATTATATTATAATATAATATAATTCGAGCACACACAACGCATCATTGTAGCCGCCCGTGGAAGAATTTTAACAATGATTACGGCTGCTAATATATTAATAGGGATCATATTGTTACGGTGCCGAACCGAAACGTAGAACAATCGCCGAGTTATGTATGCACAGGTTCAATGTATAATGTTGTACTTGAAACTCTAGTGTGTAGATTAAGCACAGTCAATAGGATAGATCCGGTTCTATTAATTCGTTACACGGCTCTGTTTTAATATCGTGATAGCGGATAATTAGCTCTCGACGCCCTAGGAGGATAGTCATTATGCGTGCTCTGTAAATTCGAACGATTTAGCGAGGTTTAAAAAAGTTATGCTTGCATGATTTAGTTTGTATTTTTTTTTGTTCAAGCATCATGGCGGAGTGAACATACAATTCAGCATTAATTACATTTTTGACTAAATTGTCAAATGTAGTTGGACAGCCTTCTTTCCTGAAATGCAATTGAGGATTCATATTGTGGCTTAATCAAATACTAGTTTTCATTGGAATATATTGACTAATGAGTAGCTGCTGCTTTATTTTATATTTAGTTAATATCCCTTTTTTTCGAATTCTTACGAAAAAAATCAATCTATTCCACGTTTAACCATACCAACCCTATGAACAGACATACAACAAATTACAGCAAATATTGTATTGATATATTTTAACATATTGCAGCAATATCAATGGGGGCTATGAAAATATCTGAATATGAAATTTCATATTCAATCCTTTAAATAAAATGTAAATGTAATTTCTAAAGAAATATTATTAAAATTGTATGACGACAAAATGCTTAGTATTATTTTCTATTTAGTAGCGGCAAGCCTTGTCTTTGGAATTACCAGGTTCAGAGTTTAAAACTGAGTTTACAGCCTTAGTGAAATCAATATATTCTTGTAGACACTAATTTCTTTGAGAATGGCTCCGAAAATAGATAGTTAAAAATAGTAATTTGTATTATGTAAGAATATATTCACAACTAGCGAGGGTAACCATTAGGTTATCTTCTAATTGATTTGTAAAAACTAAAATAACAATTAATAAATGTCTCGATGAAATTGTAATTAACGTGAAAAAAAGATAAAAATGGCACTTATTAATTTATTGAAAGCGAAGAAAATATATTTGCATTTTTCATTTTTTAAATAATCAGTATTTCTGCATTGTTTGTAGTGTATTCGGTGTTCATTGATCTCACATGATACTTAATTTGTGAAGTTTCTAAATTTTGTTAAGATGGTCATCTGTAATCGTAATATCCTCTAAAATTACAGAAACTAGAACATAAATTTTAATTTATTTCATATAAGACAGACAAAGAATGAATATACTTATATTTTTACAAAGTTGTTTGTCGTGTATTGTATATAGCATTTAGTAGATTTATAGATAAATTCAACAAATCAGTGCAACATTGTATAGAAAAGTAGTTCATAAATTATGCTTCATTTAATAGCGATATGTTACATATAACACTATATATCATGCTATTTTTAAAATTACTTGCAATTATGAATAGGCGTGAACTCTTAGCAAATTAACAACCTATCATAGTCACATAACAAGGCAGAATGTTAAAACATAATTGACATCAAATAATTTCTGATATAAAAGCAATTTAGTGATTTTTGATAATTATTGGAGATATAAGTTTTAAAACGCAATATGTCCATCAAGTTTGCACATAATTGTTGGCGTGAAAGATTGCAATTGATTTGATAGTGATAGCTAGATAATAAATTAGCAAAAATATTAATATAATCATTTAGTTCTTTAAAGTTTTTTAAAGAAATAAATTTTTTTAAAGTTTATAACCATGTAACACCCAATATTCATATACACAAAACTTCATTTCGTCATTCATATATACAAAAAAATCTTTTCAAAATAAATAATAAAAATTTAAATTCTAATTATATAGATGAGAAGTAAAATTTCAGATATAGGGTAGACCGGGTTTTAATGTTCTGCGGGTAAAAAGGTCTACCACCGATATCTCAGAAACAAGCAATGTTAGGAAATTTTAACAACAATATTTGAAAGTAGAGGGAAAAAATGTAAAATCAGCCATCACAATGTTTAAAAATCCACAACAAAAGTATTTTTTTTTGTTTTTGTTGTGACCACTGTTGTTTAATTTCTGAGACCTTATTAATATAATTTTAAAGTAGACGTTATTTAGTTGTTTTATAAAATGTATTTTTATTGTTAAGTTAGATTTAACAGTTTTTTTTTTATATAACAACTATAAAAGCTAACATGTGGATGGGGTAAAAAGGACCAACTGAACCTTTACTCTGTCAAAGGCGTAAACAATAAAAACTAGTAATAAAATTGTAAATTCAGGTAAAAAAAGCTATTTTGCAAAAAATAAATTAAAATAATAGATCTTCCAAATCTGCTTATAAATATTTCTGACAGAATACCAGATTTAGTTCTAAATAGTGTTATTTTTGAAAAAAAGATATTATTTCGTAAAATCCTTTTAAAATTAAAACAGAGACATTGGTTCTGGACCTGGCTAACCTATTTTAACCCACCTGTTGCGCAAAAAGAACTAAGTGACATTTTTTTTTAAGTAGAAAAGAAAACATTTCTACAATAACAAATTTTATTGAGCTTAGTCAGATAGTTGTTTGTTTGATATGTGATGTTTGTTGCGATGTAATCGGTTTAGTTTTTACAATATAATTGCTCAAAGTCAAATTGGGTCTTTGTGCCCCTTCCTATACTCGTAAAATCGTTATTATAAACTAAAGAGTGTTTCACACAGCTCAATATTGTGGTTGATTATATTTAAATTTTGAAATTGAATAAGTAAATATTTTTATAAATATGATCTTTAATCTAGTTCTCATTCAATGTGGGTTTTGTGCTTTTTAAGCATTTGGCGTGTTACATTTACTAAAGAAGGGGCAAATTGAGATTCGAAACGTATAGAAGACTCGTTAACAATTTTGTTTAACGACAACTACATAGTTTTTATGATAAGTGAATAAAAAATATTTTTGGTTCGGTTGGGGTATGCTATCTATATGCGCGTCAAATATTAGATAGTTTTTAATATATTTGGACAATAACTAATTTTATTTTATTAAATACTTATCATATCAATTCTTTTGACACTATAAATAACTAAAATAAATAATCCTTTTGCGGAAGTCAATGACTGTAAAGTAAATAAATCAAAACTATCGAGTATCCAAAATCTGTAGATGTTTGAAACGTATTTTAACATGCAATTAGGAGATTTTTATATTTGATTCTTATAATGCAAAAGTAAATATAACATAAGCCATGTTTATATCAGTTATTTAACTCACGCACATATGTATTTATTTCCAAAATTCGTGATTTTGTCATTACTAGTGCCTTTGTGTAGGGTGTTCTCTACACGATTTATCTATCGAATAATATACCATTGGAAATAAAAATCATATGTCGTATATGTAATGAAGTATAATAACTTTTCCGATATATATCTTTACAACATGCTGTTATATAATTACGTATGTATATATAAAATGTATATATGTAGAAATGTATTTGTTTATACAGATAAACAGCGTATAGCACAACGACGTTCAGGAATCAATAAAATAACTATAATGCTGTGGTTTCTGCAGTGTAATCATTTTATATATATCAAAGAATGCAATTTTCTGCAGCAAAGAATAAAAATAATGGAAGTAAATATAAAAGCATTTGAATTTAAACTAAATCACACAATGTAATCAGTGGTGTTGTGCTAATATTTTTTTTGCCGGAACGCTAAAATTTAAAATCCGGTTCAAAAAATTTGATATATTTCGATAAGAACTCACAAATCTAATATATTGACTTTTTATATAATTAACTTTATTATACACAGCTAGTCTATACATTAAATTGTACAAGTATGAAGGAATCATTGAGTACATAATTTATATTCTTCAATGACATTAATCATATTTATTCTGGTATTATTTGTATTCATTAATACCTACAGGTATTTATTATGATATAAAAGTACTCAAGATTTATTACAATACTTTATAAGACTTAACCTAATAATATGATAGATAACCTATTACCTATCATACTATATTATATTGTTGTATATCATCGATAGATATCTATTATCTATCATACCGTGAGATACCTATACCGTCATTAACTTATTATATACCTACATACCTTTTACTTCTTATAATACTACTGTCTAATTTATATATTCACCTATATTATATAGGTTTACCTTACGCCCTATGTATTATCTCTACCTATCTATTGCCTATACCGGGAATTGAACCCGGGACCTCCGCGTGGAAGTCGCGCACCTTAACCACTACCCTATCGGATACAAAGGAAAGAAACAAAAATTATTACAAAACCCATTTTGTGCACATATATGTATGTTTATTACAATAATAACATTTAATAAAAATTAGTTGAATAATAACGTATAAAATTTACTTATTAAATCATTTTCTGTATGTAGCGATGTTTTTATATTTTTTCTTGCCGGAACGCGTTCCGGCTCAAAAATGATTTGCCGGAACGACGTTCCGGCGCGTTCCGGCTCGACAACACCACTGAATGTAATTATTAAATCATACTTCATTCTATTCATCCGTAAGTCGTATTCAATTAATGATTGCGTTGTATTAATGATTTCATAAGCAATTGTTTAGTTTTGGTTTTTAATATTACTTCGTGCTAAACCTTATTTCAAAGATAGAAAGACCTCAGAACATTTTATTTTCAACTTATATCTACAGATACGAGTTGATATTGGTTATTTTTGAATATTAGTATTTTTTTATGAGCGCACCTTCCAAATAAAACTTTTTGAAAGTAAGAACTAGACTTGCTTAATATTTCGAAGGCAAAGTTTATGTTTTGGCTAGAGAATTTGATTTGCTAATTTTTTCTCTGCGTTTCAAGTCAATTTGAGTCATGTGTGTGCATGTGTGTATATGTGTATGTGAGACAAAATTAAACCTGTCGTCGAAATTTTTCAAAGATTGTTGTTCCGATCAAAAATTCAAAAACAATTTATCAAAACTCGATGAACTCTATAATTAGTTTTTCGCGAAGATCGATAGAGCCGTTTCTTTAGTATTAGCGGATAATAGCTAAGATTATTGACATTATTTTTGCCAAAAATCTTAAAACGATTTTGAAAATTCGAAGCTGTACTCGAGATGTCGGTTGAGAATCAGAAAAAAGTTTTAAGAGATTTTAAGTTTTGTACCAAAATTTTTAGTTTTTTTAAATTCCTTTACATGGCTAAAAAATATTCAGTTTGTACTGACAGTGAGACGCAGATGAGACTTGGTACGGTTGTGACAGTCGTTATAACAGCTAAACTATAAAGATTTTTAGAGAGAGCCCAAAGGGAGAAAGATGAAGTATGTTTGTTCGAACAAATTTCCATGACCACATTGAGACAGCGTTTGTTCGATTTCTTTTAATATTAACTTGTTTTAATATTAACTTGATCACTTTGTTTGTTATTTTGCTATAATTAGAACATTAGCAGTTAATTATCAGCAATTAGTTTTTGCATAGATAATTTAGCTCAGTCATGACCATTGCGACGAATTTTGTGGCTCGGTTATGACATGTATTTCTTGTCCTTTTCGGGTGAAGATAAAAAATAATTTATTCGAAGATGGCTTGTTCTCAATAAATACAATTATATAAAAATATTAACTATTATATTGATGTTTCTATTGTTATTTACAAGTGCATACCCGTTTATTATCAAATTTTTCTCGCATTGTAATTATCGTCAAAATATATCACCATGTGTCGTGGCAAAATGACGCGACGGGTTGTGAGATAAAAATCGCAGATTTTGTCACGGACAAACGATACCGCCGGCATGGCGTTTGTATTGCCGGATTCATTAATAATTTAAACGTTCGTTTTTGTTTCGAATGTAAATCGAATTGGATTTGAAATCTACATTCTCTTCGTGAGTAATCAATGTCCGTTTTATTTACCGCTTAAAGCAATAGTTAATTATTGAATAGTCTAATTTTGCTATCCGATTTGTTTGACAAAAGTAATTATTTTCAATTGGTTAATAAGTGATTTATCAAGCTTGCATCACAATTTAATTTTTTTTTTCTTATTAACTTCTTTACTACTGTATAACAGCAAAATAGGATTCCATCATACCCGGACGCCCAATCAATGGATTGGGACATTCTCCAATGGACTTTCAAAAAATTTGCTTATATTTTATTATGCAATAGGTGCAAATATATATGAAAACTAGCTGTAAGTGGAATTCTGTCTTAAGGCAATTAGGGCATCGTGCCTTAAGGCAAATTGCTGGAACTTCCCGTACCAAAAATTATTATTTTTTTAAAAACGATTAACATTTTTGAAAAAAATTTACTTCGAAATAATTAGATTTTTGAGAAACTAGGAATATGACAAAAAATTACTTTTTTTTGAAAAAAAAATTTTTTATTTGAAAAAAAAAATTTTTTTTTGAAAGAAAATTTTTTTTTTTGAAAACAAACTATTTATTTGAAAAGAAAAATGTTTTCTTCATTTTGACATATTTTGGAAATTCTGAACTTTTTTTCAAAGCAATCGTACTGCTTGAACTGCATAGAGACGAATTGTCACAGCGCAAGTGCCGCGCCGCCGTCTAACGCATAAACATTGGTACGGAACCCATAGAAATGTAAAAAAAAATTATACTTATTGTTAAAATTTCTATACAATATCTGATAATTTGATGTGCATATGTCTAATCATCATTTTCAACCGCCGAATGGCATTTTTTTTCACTTTTTTATTAGATCTCCGAAACCGCTAGACCTGCCTTCATGAAAATTTGATCAACTCTTCATCTTGCCAATACAAGTAAAATGTTTTTTGAATTATTCAAATCGGACGCTCCGTTCTCTTAAAAACTGAGTTACCGTTTTCGGCACTTTTTGCCCCGTATCTTCGGAACGGCTAGACCTAACTTCGCCAAAAACTAATCAGCACGTCTCCTTATCAGTACAAATCGAATGTTTTTTGAATTATTCAAATCGGTTGATCCGTGTTCCCGAAATCGTCGACGAAAATTTGTATCCGCACATACATACACACACATACATACACACACACACACACACACACACACACACACACACACACATACATCCATTTTTTCTAAGGTATGCCAAAATGTTCGGAAACCTCTGAAACGTAAAGATATATAAAAATTTTCATTTTCGATTTTTTTGCGATTACTATAACTTACCCTACGGGAAGTTAATAAAAAAAAACTTATTTACTACTACAACTGCCAATAAATAATAAATATAATATTATAGTAAATACTAGTGGTGCATTACACCGCTGGAACTTCCTGTTCCAAAAATTAAAATGGACCTGCCATTGCCAAAAACTAATCAGCACGTCTCTTTATCAATGGGAATCGAATGTTTTTTGAATCATTCAAATCCGTTGATCAGTGTTCTCGAAATCGTCGACGAAAAATTGTATCCGCACACACACATACATCACCAAAAGATATCCAATTTTCATTTTCGATTGTTTTGCTATTACCCTACGACAAGATAATGATAAAAGAAAGTATATTAATTTGTTTATTATGAAATTTTCTAGGAAAAATAATGCAAAAGAAGTTTAAAAAGCTAAATTTTCGCAGTCTTTCGTAAAGGTGGAATAAACATCGGTTTTCACTTGAAAATATAGAAGAAATTATATTTCCAAGTGGAAATAGCTTTTTTCCGGCATTGCTGCAACAAATTGAAAAAATAATCAGTATTAGTGAATATCTTGTAATAATAATAATAGCTAGTAAGGCAAATTGCTGGAACTTCCCGTACCGTAATGAGATATTTGAGGGATATTAAATGTTTTTATAGAGATTATTATAAATACTGTAACTTTTATTATTCTTATTAGGACAAAATATAAGAGCTTATGAATTGAAAAAAAAAGTTTTGCATACTGAAAAATAAATAAATAAAAAAATCTTTCCCCAAAAGCAATAGTTATGCTAATACGAGCAGAAAGTATTTTGGATCATTCAAATCAGATGCACATTTAGCTCCGTATCTCTGAATCGGCTGGACCTGACTTTGCCAAAAACTAATCACCAATTTTCGCCACCATTACAATTTGAATATTTTTTGGATCATTCAAATCGAACACTCCGCTCTCTCAAAAACTCTATTTCTATTTTCTACACTCTTTGCTCCATATCTCCGTAACTGCCGGACCTGCCTTTGCCAAAAATTAATCTGCACGTTTCTTTATCAATAGGAATCGAATGTTTTTTGAACCATTGAAATCGGTGAATCCGTTAAACGTGGTGAAAAATTGTATCCATACATACATACATACACGCATTCATTTTTTCTAAAGTACGTCTAATTGTTTAGATATGCAGAAATTTTCAATTTCGATTTTTGGACAAGTACAATAACATACCCTGTATAATAATCTATTTAATAGCATTTAATATTTCTCGAATATTGCGGTACGGGATGTTCCAGGAATTTGCCTTGAGGCATGATGCACCAAAAGTTAAGCTTTTGCAAAAGCTTAAGACAGTCTTGTTCAATAACATTGCTTAGAATAAATTATTAATAAAGCTTTTAAAGTAATAGTTATGTATGTAATAATAAAAAAGTAATTAATTGAGAAAAGTGTTATAATCAAGCAAAGTGTATGAATCAACATATGACAGGAACGTTACTGTAGTTTGATTAATGTCTGTATTATGAGTGCTTACACGGCACTTTATTGACGAATCATTAAAACTATAGAATACATTGTTATGGTATTGACACTAATCTCTTGAAAGCTTTTCATTTCGTATTCGATTATGCATGTAAGTAATGTACCTGAATCAGTAAATTACTTCAGTACATTAATTAATAACGGGAACGTTTCAAAAGGGTACTTAATTATTTATTAATCTACCTCGTTCTTCTAAGATTGGGCTTTCGAAAGATATTTTGCTTTCGATTTTAGCGAAAATTGTTTCTGCTTTATCTTTATATTGTTATGAAATATTACAAATTTATTAGAAATATATTTTTAAAAATAATAATGTTTTGTCATTAAGAAATTGCGTGATGCACTTACTTACTGGTATTATTAACTTCCCGTAGGGCAAGTTATAGTAATCGCAAAAAAATCGAAAATGAAAATTTTTATATATCTTTACGTTTCAGAGGTTTCTGAACATTTTGGCATACCTTAGAAAAATGATGTATGGTGTGTGTGTGTGTGTGTGTGTGTGTGTATGTGTGTGTGTATGTATGTATGTATGTATGTGTGTGTATGTATGTGCGGATACAAATTTTCGTCGACGATTTCGGGAACAAGAATCAACCGATTTGAATAATTCAAAAAACATTCGATCCGTATTGATAAGGAGACGTGCTGATTAGTTTTTGGCAAAGGCAGGTCAAGCCGTTCCGAAGATACGGGGCAAAAAGTTCCGAAAACGGTAACTCAGTTTTTAAGAGAACGGAGCGTCCGATTTCAATAATTCAAAAACATTTTATTTGTATTGACAAGATGAAGAATCGATACAACTTTCATGAAGGTAGGTCCAGCGGTTTCGGAGATATAGAGGAAAAAGTAAAAAAATGAGCCATTTGGCGGTCAAAAATGATCATTAGACATATGCACATCAAATTATCAGACATTTTATAGAGATTTTAACAATAAGTATACATTTTGTTAACATTCCTATCGGTTCCGTACCAATGCTTATGCGTTAGACAGCGACGCGGCGCTTACGCGCTTTATATTTTGTCCCTATGTAGTTGAAGCAGTACGATTGCTTTGAAAAAAAGTTCAGATCTTCCACAATATGTCAAAATAAAGAAAAAAATTTTTTATTTCAAAAAAAAAAAAAATTTAAAAAAAAAATTTTTTAAAAAAAAAATTTTTTTTTAAAAATTTTTTTTTTTCAAAAAAAACTAATTTTTTGTCCAATTTATAGTTTCTCAAAAATCTTATTTTTTCAAAGTAATTTTTTTTCAAAAATGTTAATCGTTTTAAAAAAAAAAAATAATTTTTGGTACGGGAAGTTCCAGCAATTTGCCTTAAGGCACGATGCCCTAATTGCCTTAAGACAGAATTCCACTTACAGCTAGTTAAACTATAAACCGCCAATTATATTTATGTATTATTTAATTGCTTCTGTGCTTTTTTATTGATAGATTTTTTAAATGTTAAAATATATGTTCAAACAAATTTGTAACAATTCAAACTTAATATGTTGAAACTGATTCATATACGAGTCATTTATCAGCAACTAGTTTAAAATATTCTGCAATTAATCTGTTCGTTTTCATTAGCAATCATTTACATCTCAAAAATATGAATTTGATATATTCATAAGTGTAAAAAAGTTTTATATCATGGTTTATTCGAAAATTTCGAGAACTTTTGCTTTTTCTTTGTTGATCATTTATGTACGAAACACATTAAGTGATTTTTTAAGTTTATACAAACATTTAAATCGGAGAGTTAAGTTCAGTGTTGCAATAAAACTTTGCAAACTATTTGTATTTATTAAAGAACTTAAAATGGATCATTAGAAATTGTTGGCTTCTGAAAAATATTCATTCATATCTTTTACCTCATGTTTCATCACATAACTATTTTCTTTTAGAGAAAATATGACGTTTTTGAAAGCTTCAATCAACTTTCTTTCTTAAAAGTTTTTCATGTTTTTTTTATAATAAAGTACAGTATAGAAAATTCATATTGGAATAATTTTGGATTAGATCTGAACACTTCTACTATTCTTCGAGCATTAAAATTACCCTCCAATCGGTTAACCTTTACTTTCTTAAAAGTTTTTCAATTATTGTTCTATCAAAAAGCGTATATTAATGCAATTTTTTTTGCTCTTTGGTTTAGAATGCTAAAAACCCAAACAAATGGGGATTACGTTGAGCATTATTAATTTAAATGATTAATATCTTTTTAACTTCCCGTAGGGTAAGTTATTGTAATGGGCCGAAAATCGGAATTGAAAATTTTTACATTTCTCGACGTTTTGAAGGTTTCTGAACGTTTTGGCATACCTTAGAAAAAATGGATGTGTGTGTGTGTGTGTGTGTGTGTGTATGTATGTATGGATACAAATTTTCGCCAACGTTTTCGGGCGTACGGATCAACCGATTTGAATGGTTCAAAAAGCATTCGATTCCTATTGATAGGGAAAAGAGCTGATTAGTTTTTGGCAAAGGCAGGTCCAGCCGTTTCGGAGATACGGAGCAAAGAGTGCAGAAAATAGAAATCGAATTTTTGAGAGAACGGAGTATCCGATTTGAATGATCTAAAAAACATTCAATTAGTAATGATTGGGAGAAGTGTTTATTAGTTTTTAATAATTGATTTTGCGAAAAAAAATTTTTGCTCCAATTTTTTTTTTTTTTTTTTTTTTTTTTTTTTTTTTTTTTTTAGTTTCTTGTATATCGAAAATATTTGCAATTTGCCTTAAGGCACGATGCCATAATTGCCTCAAGACAGAATTCCACTTACAGCTAGTTCATATTTCAACATTTCAACATTCCATCATTACGTATATACTGACTTCCATAATTACTAAATTCCTCCTTAAACAGATTCGGATTGATATGTAAGAAAGAGAAAGAATAAAAGTATTTTCACTTTCTCAAAAAAAGAGTGCGCGTAAGGTTCACACGCAATTGAAGTAAATCTTATTTGCTACTGTACAATATGGCATTTAAATAAAAATAAATACATCATATAACAATTTTAAATAATGTTTATCTGTAATATGGTAACACTCGTGATGCTCACATTTATTAGTTTCAATCATTATACACATTTATATAATGATAAATTATAAAGTATGTATTTATAATAGCATTAAAATATGTATAATATTTAAAAATAATAATGTAATTAATGTCATACTTCAAATATGACATGATCGGTTTGCCATTGTAATTAGCATTTAGAAATGAATCTTTATTAGAGAAATGAAGTAATTGCTGATTAATAAATTCTATAATATTTCTTTCACATAGTGGATTATGTTAAACAACGTCTAAACAAATATTGTTTTCGCAACTTTACTCATCATGAAATTGTGTTTGAAGAACTTCATGTAATTAAAATTAACATACATTCATTGACTGCTTGTATTTTTATTACTTTTTCGCTGGCGATATAATTTCATTCTTTGAAAAGCTGTAAAATCTGTTTCGTCTAAAAAATATTTTCCATTTTAATAACTTCAAAGATTTATAGAAACTACGAATAATATAGAAATAATTTCTAATCAATAAACTTACTAATCATTAATCTTATTAATCAATATTTTCAAGGAACAAAATATTCTTCTGATTCAGGCATTTCTCATTAAATCAAGATTTGTACTACGATGTAACTTTAAAATGTTTAATTATCTATGCCGATTTCCTTGTTGATATCGGAACGCATACAACGACAGATCTCTACTGTCGTACAGTTCTGCCGTAACGGACTTGCGTTGCATTTGTATGGATTTACACCTTGGTCGCACCTAAAGAAGTTTTACTTCAAAAATTAAAAATATTATTTCCAATATAATAAAAATTGTTTTATTTCCTTTCAGTCCGTGCTATCGACTTCGCCATCCAGTTTCCGTCAAATGGACGATAGTCTTCCTCACCAGTCTCAAGTGACGGAGCTCGTGATCCCCAAACCGGAACCGAGTCCGGGACCCATTCTTACATCTGGGATTACTTTGACTCGTGATTTAGACACTAGTCCCATTCGGCATGCTTCAATATCTCCATCATCTGGGGTCACTACAACCCCAAGAGCACACGGACAACTCTGGAGTGTGGCGAGTTTGACTGAACAGAAAAATGAAGACGAAGAGAAGGATTTAATAGGTGCAAATTCCAGTAATGAAACCAGGGATAATATTTTGTCACATAAGATAAATTCGGTCCCGTTCTATAGGAGAGATGTTCGAATGTACGAAAATAGTGGAGGTGAGTTGAATTATTAACTTCCCGTAGGGTAAGTTATAGTAATCGCAAAAAAATCGAAAATGAAAATTTTTGCATTTCTCGACGTTTCAAAGGTTTCTGAATATTTTGGCATACCTTAGAAAAAATGGATGTATGTGTGTGTGTGTGTGTGTGTGTGTGTGTATGTATGTGCGGATACAAATTTTCGTCGACGATTTCGGGAACACCGATCAACCGATTTGATTAATTCAAAAAACATTCGATTTGTATTGATAAGGAGACGTGCTGATTAGTTTTTGGCGAAGTCAGGTCTAGCCGTTCCGAAGATACGGGGCAAAAAGTGCCGAAAACGGTAACTCAGTTTTTAGGAGAACGGAGCGTCCGATTTTAATAATTCAAAAAACGTTTTACTTGTATTGACAAGGTGAAATACCGATCAAATTTTCATAAAGGCAGGTCTAGCGGTTTCGGAGATCTAATGAAAAAAGTAAAAAAAAATGCCATTTGGCGGTCAAAAATGATCATTAGACATATGCACATCAAATTATCAGATATTTTATAGAGATTTTAACAATAAGTATAATTTTGGTTTACATTCCTATGGGTTCCGTACCAATGTTTACGCGTTAGACGTCGACGCGGAGCTTACGCGGTTTGATATTTCGTCTTTATGCAGTTAAAGCAGTACGATTGCTTTGATAAAAAGTTTAGATCTTTCAAAATATGTCAAAATAAAGAAAACATTTTTTTTCAAAAAAAAAAAATTAAAAAAAAAATTAAAAAAATTTTTTTTTTTAAAAAAAAGTAATTTTTTGTCTAATTCTTTGTCAAAAATCTTATTTTTTTGAAGTAAATTTTTTTCAAAAATGCTAATCGTTTTTAAAAAAAATAATTTTTGGTACGGGAAGTTCCAGCAATTTGCCTTAAGGCACGATGCCTTAATTGCCTTAAGACAGAATTCCACTTACAGCTAGTTTTTAATTACTATAATGTAGGTTTTTGAAATGTTTTCGCGATGATAATGAAGTCTTATATACCTTTTGTACCAGTAATTGATATTAGTGAATATGGGTGAAGTGGGCGTAGGTTCAAATCCTTTATGTATATTCCGCACTTGGCCAACAATTATTATAAGATTAATTATATATTTAGGAGGGTTATCAAAGATAATTCAGAACTGGTGTTGAATCTAATGACTGTTAACATGTTACACTTGCTATGGCACTCCAAAAATATATTCACTCCAATGACTCTGAATATCATCTATACAGAAGAGTAAATTTACATAATTCTTTTTACATCTAAAATTAATTTTAGCGTTATGCTTAACTTAAGTGGTATGCGTTTGAAATAAAGGCGATACAATTTATTGAAATTCTAGATATTTATGCGGTTGATTTGTGATAGATATTTTTTAAATAAAATGTGTGGTTGACTATGATTAATTTGGTATTAAGCGGACTGTAAATTATAAATATTCCATCACCGTAAAATATGTGAATAAAACTACGATATTATTGATCTTGCATCTACAACCTTCTTCTCTCATTACTTTTGCTAGTCTCTCTTCTATTATAAGTTACAGGTATTTATATTCATATAATTGTATCCCCTACCCCGAAGGGTTCCGGGTTAAATAGAAAAGGCCCTGGTCAAATCTTGACCAATATGTAATAATAATTATTACATATTAATAATAACCTCTATTATACACAGCTAGTCTATACATTAAATTGTACAAGTATGAGGGAATCATTTAGTACATAATTTATATTCTTCAATGACATTAATTATATTTATTCTGGTATTATTTGTATTCATTAATACCTACAAGTATTTATTATGATATAAAAGTACTCAAGATTTATTACAATACTTTATAAGACTTAACCTAATAATACGATAGATGACCTATTACCTATCTTACTATACTATATTATTGTATATCATAGGACTATTATCAATGATACCGTGAGATACCTACACCGTCATTAACTTATTATATACCTACAGACCTTTTACTTCTTATAAATACTACTGTCTAATTTATATATTCACCTATATTATATAGGTTTACCTTACGCCCTATGTATTATCTCTACCTATCTATTGTCTATACCGGGAATTGAACCCGGGACCTCCGCGTGGAAGTCGCGCACCTTAACCACTACCCTATCGGCTACCCCCATTAATAATATAATATGGGACGCACTGTTGTTTCTGCGCGTCATCTTCTAATTAATTAGATAATTAATACTAAGGTGGCGTGAGGACACGCGAAAAAAGACGGTTGATTGTAGCGTTACGGTGGCCGAATGGTTATAGTCGTCGCGTGCCACGCGGCGGACCCGGGTTCGATTCTCGGTAGGGTTAATGTAGCGTGTAAGGGAAATTATAGGTAATAGGATATATAGTAGACATAGGTTAGGTGTATTCGGTATGCAATGTAGGGATTTGAGAGTATATAATGAAATATAGCGTATGGTACAGATGTAAGGCGTGTAGTATAGAATGCAACGTATAGGCACACGTAAGGCTATAAAAATACACGAATAGCAACTTATGATGTAGGTGTAAGCGTATAAGAAATGCGAATGAATATACGATTTAATTTATAAATATTATTTTTTCTATAAGAAGTTCATACACCTCAATTTGTTACTAAATTAAAAACGACTTTGATAAAACCAGTGGTGTTGTGCTGATATTTTTTTGTCGGAACGCTAAAATTTAAAAACCGGTTCTAAAACCGGTTTTCATGTTTTTTCCAGTTCCGTTCGAAAACGAAAGAAACAAAAATTATTACAAAACCCATTTTGTGCACATATATGTATGTTTATTACAATAATAACATTTAATAAAAATTAGTTGAATAATAACGTATAAAACGCGAATTTTTAATATTTTTTCTTGACGGAACGCGTTCCGCCCCAAAAATGATTTGCCGGAACGACATTTATTACAAAAATAAAAACATTTAAGAAAAATTAGTTGGATAATAACATATAAAATTTACTTATTAAATCATTTTCTGTATGTAGCGATTTTTTTATATTTTTTCTTGCCGGAACGCGTTCCGGCTCAAAAATGATTTGCCGGAACGACATTTATTACAATAATAAGAACATTTAAGAAAAATTAGTTGGATAATAACATATAAAATTTACTTATTAAATCATTTTCTGTATGTAGCGATTTTTTTATATTTTTTCTTGCCGGAACGCGTTCCGGCTCAAAGATGATTTGCCGGAACGACGTTCCGGCGCGTTCCGGCTCGACAACACCACTGTACACATACACATATTTATAACCTTAATATGAACATTTCTTAATCTAAACTATTCTAATCTATGTGTAATTGCCGGTATTTGCCATGTCCTTAATGTCCATTCACAGAGCCCTATAGCACTACTTTCTTTTCAACTTCCCGTAGGGTAGTTATTGTAATCGTCCAAAAATCGAAAATGAAAATTTTTGCATATCTTCACATTTTGGAATACCTTAGGAAGAAATGGATGTATGTGTGTTTTGTGTGTCTACAATTTTTCGTCTACGTTTTCGGGTGCACGGATCAACCGATTTAAATTATTCAAAAACATTCGATTTCTATTGATAGAGATATGTGTTTTTGGCAAGGCCAGGTAGAGCCGTTTTGGAATTACAAAAAATGAATCTCGAGTTTTTGAGAAAACGGAGCGTCAGATTTGAATGATCCATAAATAAATTTGAATGATCCATAAAACATCCAATTTGTGAAGATGGAGAGAAGCGGTGATTTTTTGGCAAATGCAGGTCTAGCCGTTTCATAGATACGGGGCAAAATATGCAAAAAATGACAGTGTTTTAAAGAACTAAGCATCCAATTTGAATGTTTCAAAAAACTTTCTGCTTGTGTTGATGCAACAATTGTTTTTGAGGGACTTTTTTATTTAGTTTTTTTTTTTGAATATCCAAAATAAATCGTATTTTCAACATCTTAATTCTGTACCGAAAGATTCAGCAATTTACCTCAAGCTACGATGCCATACACCCTGGTTACACCTTTATTATTGCACTTTAATAAGTTACTTTCGGTTTGGGGACAGCTTCCAACATACTGGTTCATTGAATAATTAAATGATTGTTGTATACCTAATGAAATTTTTATAGAAATTTTGTACAAAATTAACCCAAGTGAGTGGTTTTGCAATTCTACTATACCAATCTGCATAACAAAATAGAATTTTGTATTCAATTTGTGACAAATTTTATGAATCAGTTAACTGTGATTGTCGAGTATACACATCATGGATAAATTTTGGAATTTGTGAATTGGCGAGTATACTCGTCATGGGTATAACTCTATGACGAGACTATAATTTTTGAAAAGAAAGGTAAATCTAAATATATTCTAAACTTTCAAGATATTTAATATATTTTGAGACTGTGTTGGTATAGAATAATTGGTTGGTATGGAATGGATAACCTCAAAACAAAATTTTATCTTGATTCTGACTGGACAAAACTGAGCATCATATTTAACTGGTAATAGCACTAAACTAGTGGTATATGGCAACGTGTCTTAAGGAAAATTGCTGGAACTTTTCATACCGTAAAGACAAACACACGCACACACATCCATTTTTTCTGAGGTATGCAAAAATGATCAGAAACCTGCAAAATGTGGAGAAACACAAAATTTAGGAAGTTATTATGTACATACGCTTTTTAGAAATTTATATCTGCTTTTTTAGAAACGACGTATTACTACGTTAATATTACAATAATCGGTTCATATGCAAATGTGTTCAATATCCAGGTATCGAATAAACGAGTGAATGAGTTGAATAAATCGCCCACTTTGCTTTTTCGAATTGAACGTTTTGCGGTGTTTTTTGCACGAATTATCCGTTTTCCGATATCCGGATTGATTGAAATTGAACGAATGGGGCTTTTAATTACATCAGTCAACGTTGAATAACACGTTTTAATGTAACTATATTACTGACATATTCATCCATTGAGCTGAATCCGATTGGATTCCGACATACCTATCACTGAATACATCTCAAAAGCGAACAGTACGGCCAAATGGGTTACAGATTACATTACGTGGTAAATAAATACATTCACCGACGAAATATATAAATTCACAGGAAATAAAATTTGTAGGCGAAAATCGATCGAATGGTTTAATTCAAGGATTATAAGCGCAGGTTATCGTATGTAATGGTATCCATATGTAAGCACTTTCAATAGTTAATATTTCTCATTAGGTCGCTTCTTTGAATTTAATAAAAAAAATACACTAACAGAAAGGATAAGCGTTACATTAATTTTTTCTTCTTCTCAGCGGAGATCTGCAAATTCATAGATTCCTTAAATTTATATATTTCTGATTATTATCAATAGATTTTTGATTTTCCGCTGTCTTTTTTCTAATCGAATGCTAATAGATGAATTTTTCATTGCATAAGCTTATTTATCAAATATTTTTTAAATATTATGTTAGTTACTTTTGCTAATAAAAAACTTTGAATATCATAAAACGAAATAATTTAAATTATCTATTAAAATATTTTATTGTTGATCTATGGTCTAGAGTTGATGGTTGATCTAAATCATATCATTAAACTTATAAAAATTTACAAAATCACATAATTTTGAGGAAGTTTTAATATCATTGAAAGGATGAAGATTGATAATTTAGTTTATGACAAATATATGCTTATATAAAGATAAGTTTGTAAATATGTACCTATACAAATTGGTTAATTGTTCAAAGTTGTTAAAAATTGCTCCAGTGCAGTAAAAGCTAGATTTAGCAAATTTAAGACAACACCTATTTTTGTTAAAATTCTAATTTTTTTATCACCAACCCCTATTTTTATAGCCATTTGAGCATTTCAATCATATTTTATTCAGGTTTCAGCCATTCAATATTTTTGACATAATTTTAGTTCAGATTTTTTAGCTTGAAGAAGAGCTTAGACTTTTCTTCAAAATACAATGTATTATTATTAAGGGTTGTTTTGTTTTTGGTCAATTTATTTAGTGTGCGGTCAGTTATTTTTTTTAATGTAGAATTGACAAAATATATACAACTCTTTTTACTTCGAAACACTATTTATTTTTATCAAATGTTATCTACTCCAGCATTTTTTTTTAATTTTTACACCTATTTTCTTTATTTTAATTTTCTATAATTCGAAATTGAAAAATACATAGATTACTCTTTACTTTGAAAAACTATTTATTTTTATCAAGGGTTGGCCACCACTAACACATTTGTTCAATTATAAATTCATTTTTTTTATTGTAATTTTTTAATTCGGAATTGAAAAATACTTACAATTATTTTTAGTTCAAATACTATTTATTTTTATTAAGGGTTGTCCATCTTCAATATTTAGGATCAATTTTCTTTATTTTAATTTTCTATAATTCGAAATTAAAAAATACATGGATCTCATTTTACTTCAAAAAACTATTTATTTTTATCAATTCATGCAAAGGAATACATATTGTAAAATTTTCCACTATCTCATTTTTTTTCAATCTCAGTCAATTAATAATTTAAAAATGAATTATCGGATTTTAATTCGTAATTCAAAAATTACTGATAAAAAGTACTGTAATAATATACAAAATCTCGTAACATTAAATGTGCCAATTCAATTCAAATATAATCAGTTTCATATTAGGTTGGCCCTTGCAAAGACTATTAAGGGACATTCATATGTGGCCTGCTTTACAGTAGGTAAACTATTCATAAATTTTTTGTTAGCTGCTTCTTTCACTTATGCGCAACAATTTGCAATCAGTTAGTTAATTTCGTACTGAACATTTTATACTAGAATTATTTTTATATGGCAAAACAACGTTTGCCGGGTCAACTAGTATATATATATATATATATATATTCATATATATATATATATATATATATATATATATATTAGGGCGGGTTGATTTAAAGGTCACTTAGGCACATATAATTTTCGGGTTCTAGAGACAAAAATAAGATACTTTGCTGAAGAAACCATACCTCTAAATTGAATTCTGAAGTCTCGGGCATTGGCCCAAAAATAAGGGTTAAATTTTGAAAAACGTCTCAGGGTAGGTTTCAGGGTTTAAACCAGGGGCACAGGTAGATCGGCCTTCCAAAGTTAGTGGGGGTCGGCCATACATTTGGAAGCAATTGGGGCACTCTAAATGGACCAAAATGGAATTTTTCAAATTTCAACCCTTATTTTTGGGTCAATGCACGGGACATCAGAATTCATTTTAGAGATATGGTTTCTTCGGCAAAGTATCTTATTTTGATCCCTAGTATCCGAAAATTATATGTGCCTATGCGACTTTTTTTACCCACATATATATATATATATATATAATGTGGAAATAGACAGAGTTCGGTTATATTCTAGAGAATATTGAGTTTGACTTGATAGAAAGATATAAAACCATAATTTTTTTGGAACTTCCCCGTTATTCAATACAAGGCAAACAGAATCTTTCCGTTGAACTACATGTATTCATACGCATTAGTAAATTTCAATGAGACTTGACATAGGTATCTATCAATACGGTTCTCGTTGTTGATCAAAGGATTGAATTTCTGTTAAGTCCTCAAAATCCTCGCATTCAATTCACAAACATAGCGATCACATTTTCCCAAAATATAACCCTCATCTTTGAAATTGTTTAGTTACCGTTTAATAATATTCCATCGTAGAAAATTTACTTATTGATAGTAACAATTTTCACTAACTAGTGGAAAGATTCTGAAAATAAAGCCCCAAATTTAGACTGCATGTTTTCATGTGCATAACTAAGATATTTTAGTGCATTAGTATTATAATTTCATTTTATACTTTCAACTAATATTTTATCAATCTTGGTTACTTTTGGTGATACAAATTGTTAATGGTTTGCAAAATAAGGAACTTTGAATCTGTCAATAGAGCCACAGTATGGTTTTTGTTAAGATGAACAATCTAAAAAAATATGGTATGGCATCGTTGATCCAAATGTTTTTAGAAAACCACTCATTGATACGTTTTTTAATTTATGAAAAATGTACTAAATTTGATGATATTATGTAAAGATTAGTTTCTGAATGTGTATAAATTGGTTAATTCATTAAAGTTAAACGTTGAACTTATTGCTTTGGTGCTGAAAATATGGATTTAACAAACCAGAAGAAGTTTGTTTTTCCAAGTAATTACGACTTACTAATTTTACATTTTCTGGACGTTTGAGTAATTCTGAATCGTTTAAGATCAAAATTGATTAAAGTATATGTCTGTATGTGAGTGTGTCAAATTAAAAGCAGATGATATTTGACCTTTTATCGACTTTTTCTCAAAAACGACGTCGTCCTTAAGGATAAAACTCGATAAGGGCGACTGTTGATTAGTTTGGCGAAACCATCGGTTGAGCCGTTTCTTTAGAATCAGTAAAAAAGTCCAAAAAATTGTCGATATGTTTTTGCTGAAAGTTCTGAACTCATTTAATAAATTAAAACTATACAATAGATATTGGTAATCGTGCTGATTAGTTGGAAAAGATCAGACAGTTCGTTTTTTTTCATAATTAAATGTTAATTTTTTTGGCATTACTAATGAAACTTATCTTGGCTATAGGTCTAACAGAATGAATATCTAAAAATATTATTGGCCTATAAAAACTCGTTGATTTATAAAAATTCAAAAAATATTGGGAAAGTGGACCGCTGTTTTAGGACCTACAAGCTCATGATTGTTCACTATAATAAACACAATTACAGATTTTATAAGTTTATCAATTCAATTTTTGCTCAATGATATCAATTGAAAATTGCATTATTTAGTTTTTACTATAAGCGAAAACTTTCTTTTAAAATAAACTTCTGTACATTTTATCTAAACAGCTAATTCTAAATTTTATTGATAAAGTCATTTATTTACACCTATCGGAAAGTTTGTGCAAGTCGTCAAGGCAATATGCCACTTACACCTAGCTTAAATAGTCATACAATTAGATAAAATATATACTTGTCATATAGGGGGGACTGGGTACAGTGATGACAGTCATCATAACAGTTAAACTATATTGATTTTGAAAAAGGTTCCTAAGTGAGAAATATGAAGTATGATTGTTCGAACAAGTTCCCATTATTGCTTTCAATCCGTGCGTTATATAAACATTATCTGTTAGCAATTATCGCATTGCTTTTAAAGAGATAAAAGTAAGTTTTTATGTTGGAAATATTTTAATCATAACTGTTAATTTTATACAGTTTATCGATCACTTTGTTGTTATTTTTCTGTAAGTTGAACATTAGTTGTTATTTACTAGCAATTAGTTTTGCTTAGATTATTTAACTTAGTCATAATGATGATTTGTTTTCAAAAGTGGGCGTTTGGTACGATTTTGAAAAATTTTGTGCGTGTCCTTTTTGGGTGGAGATTAAACTGGTAAAAACAATCTAACTCAAATAGGAAAAAATACGAAAGAGAAAGAAAAAGAAAAATTCAATATAAGAAAAATTTTAATTGTTCATGCTGTCTTGTGTTACATATTATTGTTATTAACAATAATAAAAATTTTTACAAACCATTTTGGTGTTAATGGCTAATGTTTTCCAACCTATTTTTAGGCTTGTCACAACTGCTCTTTGTGTGTAAGGGATTGTGACATTCGCCCGTTTCTTCGCCTTAGGAACAGTATTTTAGTACTTTTACGTAGACACATGTTCAAATTGCCATTAACTTTTTTTTAGCTAACTGGTTTATTAACAAAATTTTTGCTCATTAAAAAAAGTGGCACAACCGTACCAGTTTTCCTTACTTGTGTCGCCACATCAGTTAGGGCGATATTAAAAACTAAAGAAGAGAAGACTATCTATAAAATTAATTTTACGTTATACAACGATTATCAAATGATACTATTACGATCTTTTTTAATATTTAAAGTTTTCAATAACGATTTTGATAAAAATAAACATTTTCACTTAATAAATTAATGTTTTGATTATTTTTCTTAATATACTTCCATCATTATGACAAGCCTTAATAAACCTGTACGATTTGTTTTCAAAGACGATAATTACATTTTGATAATTAAGACGGATCACAGTTCTGTGTTGCGAACATGGCGTAAGCCTCACTAATTAATTGGTTGCAAGATGCTACCTATAATTACTAAGTCTGAATAACCAAAGCAAAAGAGAGGAACGCTTTTGCTTTATGTCTAACATTCACTCGAATTCCATTCGTGTCACAGGAAAATTACAACTTTGCTGCCAATGCTGAATGTTACAAAGACACTTGATGCTAGTAAATTATTGTAAAGTATTCAAAATTCAACTTACTATTGAAGATAGTCTGAATAAATTTATTATTTTCTATTTTCTACGTCTTGTGTAACTTTTTGAGTTTGATTTTAAAAATATCTTCGTTTGGCATATTGAGCAAAAAATTTCTTGTTTAATGGTGCTTCTGGTGTTGTGGTAAGCGTTCTGATTTTTAATCACGAAGTTCAAAGTACGAATCCATGTTTTGGACAACTTGATATCATGCAATACAAATATACCTTTTTTCTAATACATCTAAATAGATTTTCCAGCATTAATACATTTAGGTAAAAAATGTTGTCACTATAAACTTTTTCGGTACGTGAGCGTTTTCCGCACTGCTATACGGAACAGCGAGCCGCATAGCAGCCTACTGAACGGTCCAATCACTATCAATAAAATGTATTTAAAAAGTATAAATTACAATTTTAAAGAAATAGAAATTACAATAAAAAAAGAATTCTCAATAGTTTAACTCATATTGGTAAATCTTGAAGAAGATCGACAATACTGCATGTCGTGGATGCATAGGTTGTTGCCTTTTAGTAAAAAAAATCATCATAGATAGAACTAGTGGTGTATGGCATCGTGCCTTAAGCAAATTGATTTTTGTAGCTTGATCATTACGTTAAATTTTAAGATTGCATAAATAATTTGAACCATAGAAATCCATTAGATTTTGCTAGTGTGCGATAGTTTTGGGTCATGTCATTGCTTTTTAGATAAAGATACAATGATTTCCTGGAATTCTTTCATTATTCGAATTATAAGTTACATTAAAACACATAAAATTAAAGCATAAAATTCAAATTAAGTCATTTGGTAAGTTTTTTTCGCATCTCACATTAAAAATCGAACTATTGACATATTGCTAAGTTTTGACGTAACTTAATAAAAAGCAAATAACATACTCAGAAATGCGTAAAATACCTGTCTTAGGTTTTTTAGAGATATATAATGCTTTGAAATGGCATGTCTCAGTATTAATATACAGGTATTTTACGCATTTCTGATGATCTATCTGATCTGATCTGTTTCAGCATGATAACAATTCGGTTTCGGTTTTTAATTAGTTAATTGATAAGGCAAAATCGGTGTTATTTTGTAAAATTAAATCGTTGTTATTTTTGTTGCAGATGAGGATATGCAATGCGACTGCTCAGAATGTTTACATGGAATAAAATCAAGAAACTGTTTGAATAGCCAAAACGACGACTCAATCACTAGAGTTTAGTTAAATTTATAATAATTTAATTCCATAGGTAATTCGAAAACTCTAGTCTCGTGATATTAAATACTCTGTCTGATACGTTTCTGTATAAAATTGGATTATTGCTATTCAAAGACATGAATGACTCTGAACATTATCGCATCTTGTTGAAAATAATATGTAATTTAAATATAAATATATATTACAGAATAGTCTAAGTCAATATAATCAATAGTTCTGAAAAATCTGTTAATATTATTAAATTCTTTTCCAAGTTCTATGTTCATAACGAGCATCTAGTCATGTTTCAGCATTGATATTATTGTGATATTTTATTTATTATAATAAATAACAATATATGATCTCTTAAAATATAATAATGATAAATCTATTAGATAAATCTTGCATAATTTAAGTCTCCAATAAAAATAATTATTAATGCAAAATTGCGCTAAGTATTATTTCATTTATTTAAAAAAAACTTCTATGTGAATGTGTGATCCGACATCTGACACAGTTTTTTGATTTGTTATAAAGCAAAAATATATTTGATTAATCTTGAATATTAATAATTTGAAATCTTGTAATTAAAAAAATCTGTTTGAAAAATTACTGCAATAGAAATGTAAAATAACATTAGAGTATTTGTAATGACTGAAAGATAAACTGATATTTCATCTTGAAGCTTATAACTCCGTGTTAATTTTTTTTATTGAAATTTGTTTATTTGAACTTTTGGTATGAAACTTACAACTAGTTAAAATTATTGTGAAACAGTCACATAATATTATTTTATTTTTGTGAGGCAATATCAAAATTAAATCACAATATTTATTAAAAAATAATAATAATTGATCTCTTCAACTCGAATATCTCTAAATATAAATACCATAAGGATTTTTTTCTCAATATTAAAAGTAGAAATTTAAAATTATGGCATATTGTGAAACTGTATCTCAACATACATGTGTTATTTTGTACAAAAATCATTCTAGCTTCTACTTAAATATTAGTGAAATATATTAGATAGTGATTGTTATGATCTAGTCTATATAGTTAAATTGTTCCTATAGAATTATAAATTGTATATAAATTATATAACATATTTATTGTAGCTATCAGAAGTATAATAAAATATTATGAATTATAAAGTGTTTTCTATTCCATTTACTTTAAGTTTACAGAAAATGTATTCACATTATGAAATCAATTCATATAACCAGTAATATGAGCCTGAATGCCACAAGGTTCCAGTTTGATACCTACCTCGGCCAGCTTGACGTGAAGCGATGTGATTTCTTTTTTTACTTAAAAAATAGATCTAAATATTTTTCCTAGTGAAAATAAACTGTCTCTGGCTTTAAATAAAATTTAAATATATAATATAATAAATATATAATTTTAATAATTTTTTAATATATAATATTATGTGCATTTTTTAAAAAGTTCAGATTAGATTTCAGATTTTTGTTACCAAAAATCAATTGCATAAATTTATATTTTGCGCCAATGGCTTAAGTTACTGACTTAGTTGGATTACATTTTAGTTTTATCGATAATATGAAAATTGATATTGATCTACTTCAAGCTTCATGTTGGATCTCAAAATGGCATCTTATATTTTTGTGGTGCAGTCATCAGTGTAGAAGTTGTTGTATTGAAAATATTTTTTTACTGTTATTATAATTATGAACAAATTTAATAAACGTGTTATAAAAATTTAGTGATTCAGTGCAAATTAAATCATATTCAAAATATGGAGGATCAACTATGGACGCCATCGGAAAACTTAAAATGGCGTTTTATATATTTGTATGGCAGTGATAAGTGTCTAAGTTGTTGTACCGAAAAGTTCTTCTTACTGTTATTTTATTATGAACAATTTTTTAAAATGTGTGTTAAAATAGTTTAGTGTTTTAGTGAAGAAGAAAACATAATTAAAATATGGAGGACTAGCGTCTTGTCATCCACAATTTTTGGCATTTCTCGGTTCCTCAAATAAAGTGTTCAATTGAGATTTTTACATTGCATCGATGCAGAACTTCATATAATTATAATAAATTATATCTGGATTTCAAAGGTAGGATTATTTTTTATATTTCATGCTTAGTATTTCATATTGATTTGGTAGTTGCACTAGTTTAAGGGCTATATTGTTAGGCATAAATAATAATTACAGAACTTCAACTTAAATGAACAATAGTGCGTTTACAAATTATTGATGGCATTTTTTTATTACTTTTTATTAACATTGTTTATTTTATGGGGTGGATCCATAGATCTTATACTTCATGCAAATGGCAAATTAGTGCATAAAAATAACGAGCGTTGCCGACAATCGTGGAACACTCCCGATTGATTAAATGTCATATGCCATATGCTTTATTCTAATAATATAATGGCAATTCTGATGACTGATAATTTTGTAAGAAATGATATTAATAATGTTTATTATAATATTTAATGTAATAAATTATAATAATATTCTATATAAAAACACAAAAATGTGTTCTTACTTCTTAATAATTAATAAAGTTAAGTTGTAAATTTGGTTCTAATCAAGAGTCTACGTTGATTTAGATAAAGTGCCAATTTCCTTTTCAACCATAATTAATAGAAAATGAAATAATTATTTAATTATTAGTCAAATTTGCTTATTGATGATGTACAGTCAATCCTCCTATAATGAAGTACTCTGGAGGCGTGCTCTCCATACTACGCGGAGCTGAAATTGCAACTGCCCTCTTATAACACGGTGTTTTTTAGCGCGGTTTTTGTTTAATATCCCATAAATTCTTTTCGCGCAACCTATGTTTGGATCTAGTTACTACTACTAGATATTTTATTGACATATTGTATCTTTTACAATATGTTTGTATACGATATAAACATGCCAATTTATATAGTAGTTGTGTACGACATTGATTTTAGTAGTGTCAGAGCTCTTCCACAACACGTGTTGCACTAACAAAAAACGCAGTAAAATTTATTTGTTTTGTACTAATTCTGGTTCCCATAGAACGCGCTACTAAAATGCCTGGTTTGTACGTTAAATCCCAGTTTTTTACATCTCTTTTTCCATATTACACGGTACTTACTCACTCGCCGCGTTCTAAGAGGGTTGACCTTATACCTACTTAAGAAATTGTTATCTTCGTGCACCTCGGTGTTTGGCATCTCCAACGTGTTATTGAATCACGCACAAGTGATCAGTCAAGCGTAATGCGCCATAAAGAACAGAAACAACCATTCAAATTCAACAATTCCAAAATGATGAAGGTACATAAAAGAATCTTAAATAGATATATTGAAATTCAATCAATTTCATTACTTTTAAAGAATTTTTTAACTTCCCGAAGGAGAAGTTTATGTTTTCATCAAAAAATCCGATTTGCTAATTTTATGTTTTCTCGACGTTTCAAGCCATTCTGAATCGAATGAGACCGAATTTGGTAAAAGTATATGTGCGTGTATGTGTGTGTGTGTTTGCGTGTATGTGAACAGATTTTTTGCCGTAAATCGACGTTTTCTCAAAAACGGTTCGACCGATTTCAAAAATTTAAAAGCCATTCGATGTATCTCGATGAGGACTAGCGTTTCTGAGTTTTGTGCGACGATCGCCTGAGCCGTTTCTTTATAAATTGCAGAAAAGTGAAAAATTTTTCGTCTACGTCTTAGCCCGCAATTCTGAATCGATTCTGAAAATTCAAAAACCGTTCGAAAGATACTGGTTGGGAATCGTGCCGATTAGTTTTTGGTAAAGATCGGTCGGGCCGTTTTCTTGTAATAAAGTTTTAAAAAAAATGACGATTTTTATAATTTTTTTCTTGCGGTAGATATCATAGTCTTCTAGATCATACTAAAATATTACTGCCCTACGACAACTCGTTTTGCTTTAAAAATTCGTCAAAGTTTGCAAAAATTGGTATCGTTTTTTTGGCATTTGTCAAAATTAGACCTTTCATCGACGCCGTTTGCTCAAAAACGCCTGAACCTATTTCAGAAATTTAAAAGCCATTCGATGTGCCTCAATGAGCACTATAGTTTGTAAGTTTTGTGAGACTATCTGCCGAGCCGTTTCTTTGTAATTCGGAAAAAGAGTGTTAAACTTTTCGTCCACATTTAAGCTCATTCTACCGAATCGATTTTAAAGAATCAAAAACCGTTCGAAAGATATTTGTTGGGAATGATACTGATTAGTTTTAGGTGAAAATCTACCGAGCCGTTTCCTTGTAATAAACTGTTGAAAAAAAAATTTAAGCCGATTTTTATGAAACTTTCTTTGGCGATGTATATCATGGTCGTAGTAGTTTAATTTTAAAAATTCATCAAAGTTTGAGAAAATGAGTAGTTTTTTCGACGTTTGTTAAAATTAAAATTCTATGATTTACTTGGTATAACGATAGATTACTTGGTCTTAATGAGCATACTAAACCATGAACGTCCTACGAAAACTGGTTCAATTATAAAAATTATTGATTTGTGAAAATTTGCTCTTAAGTAAAATATCTCCACCAATTTTTAAAAATATCCCAGAAAATGTTATAAAAGGACTTTGGGCTCCTCTATTGCTAATTGATTTGTAATTTGATCGATCAATAGTTAAACTTATGGACCTCGAGTCAAAGATTTCAAATTCAATATATGCTTCAGACAGCCTGATGTCAAGCTGTACTTTTACAGTTTTTACTTGTATTTATAGATTTCACATGGATATATAGATTGCCATCATGTATCCACGTGAAAATAATTTTTCAGCACATTGTTGCATCAGTAAAGAAAACATCTGTATTGCAGAAATTTTATTATTGAAATCACATATTGAGCAAGTTTATGAATCCCGAATCAACAAAACTTTTAGGTTCAATATATGCCTCGGACACCCTGATGTCCAGTAGTAGTAACATCGGTTATTACTTGAAGATATAGACTTCACATTGGTATATAAATTGCAACATGTTTCTAAGCGAAAATAGTTTAAGCACACATCAGTATTCAATAAGAAATTTGTCACATAGTGAGCCAAAAAATTTGCGCAATGGCTTATAGGATTCGATAGGTATGATTGCTGTTAAATATAAAATGACTATCTTGATTTGTTTTTAAATTACTTTATTTTTCCTTATCTATGACTTTATCTTTGGTGCACTGGAACAAATAACATAAATTTAAATATCTTTTATTCATTTTATAAGCAAAAACTATTTTTTTAAGGATAACCCCAAGCGGTTACTCTTTCTTAAACTTAATTGTATTAATTGAACAAAATTGCTTTTGAACAGGAGTATTTGAAATTACTCAAATTGTAAAAATCACTTCTGCTTATAAGACCAATATAATATATTTTTAAATCGTAGTCATTTTCCGGACTGTCTTTTTTATTACAGTACATCGGACGTGAGTTTAGGAGTTGCCTTCCCCTTCAGTCAAAGCTTCATCTCTGTCTGTTTCGTATAACGATCTATTTATACGCCAATGTTCCGCCTTCGAGTTAAATTGAATTCGAAGGAAACTTGAAATAAACTTTGCTTGTAATGTGTTATTTTATTGTCGTTTTTTGTAGTTAAGAGCATCTTGTTGGCTATTGCGAACTTTTATACGACGGCGCCCCGATAGACGACGTCTGAGCGGGATAATTTACGGCGCGTCGCATAGGAACAAAGATACAAACTTGGGACACCGGATAGATATTTGTCAAATTGAAAATATACGAAGTAACTAGTGGTGTATGGCATTGTGGCTTAAGGCAAATTGCTTGAACTTTCCGTACCAAAAATTATTTTTAAAAAAAATTAATTTTTTTTTAAATCTTTGATAAAATCTGATTTTTGAGAAATTTCAATTTTTGAAAAAAATTACATTTTTGGAAAAAAAAATTGTAAAAAAATGTTTTTTTATTATTTTTAAATATTCTGGAAATTTTGCTCTTTTTTAAAGCAATCGCACTGCTTCAGCTGCTTAGAGCATATGTCTAACGATCATTTTTGACCGATAACTATAACTTATTATAAACAAATATTTAAAAAAAATGCACTATTTCAGTTGTGAAGATATTTATCTAGTTGCAGATTTGATACTAAAATTTACATGAAATATTTAAAATTCAGTCCATTATCCTTTCAAGATACTTATTTTAACGTTCTCTAAGGTATTTAATTTGATCTTGAAATTATTAGTTTTGTCCGACGATCGTCGGAGCCGTATCTTGGTACAAAACAAAAAAGTGTAAAATGTTTCATCCACGTTTCAGCTCACAATCCTGAATCGATTTTAAAAAATCAAAAAATGTTCGAAAGATATTACTTAATACAATTATTGTTTGTAAATGATACTGATTAGTTTTAGGTAAATCTACCGAGTCATTTTCTCGTAAAACTAAATATTAAATGTTGAAAAAAAAATTTTGACGATTTTCATAAAACTTTTTTTAGCGATAGATATCATGGTCTTATAGAACATACTAAAATATTACGACCCTACGACAAGTAGTTCAGTTTTAAAAGTACATCAAATTTTGAATAGATATTATATGATAAAATTTTGGGTCAAAAGTTGCTTTTGTAATGTGATAAATCAATGAAGTCAATTAGAAATGGTTTTGGAATTAGGAAGTAAGTAAATGAATAGTTAACAAAACTTATCTATTTTTGTAAAAAAAATTACCATTCTTTTGAATCATTAAATAATATAATAGTATGAAACTACGTACATAAATTAAGTAATCGTAAAAATTTTACCTAAATATCTAAATCTCAATTTTGATTCATTAAGTCAATTATCACACCTATAGATATCAAGCCTTTACCACCAAAGCGTCTGAAGAAAAGAATCTGCAATGATTTACTACAAAACATAACTTAACATCTATGAAGGCGCTATCACAGGATAGCGATCCTTCTCACGCCGTCAATTAATATATAACTGTAACAAATGTAGCTGAATGTACTTTGTATAGCTTGCTATGAATAATAAATAAATAAAAAAAAAACACCTATAGAGAAGTTCACGCAACTTTTCTTAAGGAAAAATGCCACTTTCAACTATCTTTTCTATAATTTATATATGCTTATCAGTATATATCAATTCCTGAATTCACGTCGGATATATGTAATACAAGACATCCCGGAAAATGCCAACAATTTACAAATTTTTCAATTTATAAATTTTTTTTCTACGTTTACGAAGGAAACAAAGACAACCATATCCGCAAAACATAGGAAATGTATTTGAATTAAAATTGATATTTTTTTAGCATAAGATTTTTGTCTGAAAATTAAAACCATAAATATTAGCTATTCCATTGCATACCCACTTTGACCAGTTTGATGTCTTAAAATTAGATCTCATATATGATATCAAAATAGCCTTTCAGGGCATTGCTATGTAGAGTGAATAGTTCAGATTGCTATTCAAATAGTAAAAAGTCAGATTACTTATCAAAATTATCTGATTATATAGGTGGTTCCTAGAGCACTATACCTATTAGATTATTTCTGTATTTGCATGGTACGATGAATGAATAAACTGTCTAGTTTCTAGTATCTACTTTCCAATTTTTGTAATTGAAAGCTGGGTTATATGGAAATCGCAATGGGAAATTACTCGGTTATTACTATTACAATAACTAGATAACCCGACAACGCTGTTAAGACAGCGATGTTAAATGTAGAACTGCTTTAAATAAATTGATGAGTCTCAATTCCCACACTGTATTAGAAATTAAAAATTAAAAGTCTTTTGAATGGTATAACATAACCATAACTATAACATAACACTGGTACTTCATGTTGGATTAAATTAAATTTTTTATTATTCAAGATATCCAAAATTGCATCTTAAACTTCTCCTAATCGATATCGTGAGGGCCGAATTGTATGTATTCATCTTTACTTTCCCATTTGTTGTTATAAAGTGAAATTTTTACAAATTTTAAAAATATTGTAGAAAGATTAGAAAAAGATGCAAAGAAATTATATATTGAAAAAAAAAACTATATTGAAAATTTAATATCCGAATCTTGTGTTGGCGCCCCCTAAGGCGTGCGCTCGTATTTTTCGCATGCATTGCATTAAAGGTAGGACGGCCCTGATTAATACTTAATTTCATATTTTTAGTGAATTAATTTGTCATACCCTGTTCTTATGTGTATCATTCGATCTGCCATACATATACTGTATCTTATGTTATTTTAATTTCTGCACATTTCAGCTGCTTTTGGGCAATAATATAATGTAGACATTTAATTTTTCTTATTCGTAATCATAAATTTATTATACATATTTTAATATTGTCTTCGTTCATAAGTAAATTGAAATTTTTGGCAGATGATAGTTTTCATTTGTTTTCAATGCAAACAATGACATGTCGTTTTTTGCATTTTTTTTTCATTTATTTCTACTATATTGCACATACATCCTAAAAAATTTTCTTAACAAACTTCAGAAAGATTTATCAAAATCCGAATACTCGTTTGGGAGGAGTATACAGTGAGTGCTTGTAATTGAACATGAGCTTTATATAAGAGCAATAAAGCTCAAATTGATTCTACGAATTCTAAGAATTGATTTTAGTTAGAAAACGTTTGTATGTAAAAAAGAAAAGGGCTGTTTTTAGGGTTTTCCCGGCAATAATTCGATTTTTTCTCGTCGTAAGAACCATCCTTGAACATCAACAAACATTTTAAAAAAAGAATTGGCCAAATTGGTCTAGGCGTTGTTGAGTTATGCGCTTACCAACACATTTTGCGATCCATTTTTATATATAAGATTACTATTTCAAATCGGTTGATCCGTGCTCAAAATCGTGACCGAAAAATTGTATCCACACAAAACACACACACACATACATACATCCATTTTTTTTGAGGTTCAGGAACCTCTGAAACGAGAAGCTATGCAAAAAAATTCAGTTTCGTTTTCTAAACGATTTCTATAACTTACCCTACGTAAGTTAAAAAATCGTTTCAGTTATGTCCATAAACGTATTAAACCTGTAACATATATAATATTTTATCTATACCAATCGATATTTCAAATCCAAGCAAACTCTTCCCATGCAACGTTCGTAATCGAGAAAACAATATGAGATTATAGGGTCATATTAAAATAAAATAATATTGTCATTGGATTACTTCAAAACGCCCCAACGGATAACAAGATTCGGATAGATAACTTATACTTTGTCGATGCGACCCGCAGAGAGAGAGTTGCTTCTATACGACGGGTACACACGAGGATCAGTTCGACTACTCGTTCGCCGATATTCTTTTGCTTTCGTCGCATTCTCGGCATAGAACAGGCTAAAGGCTATAGTGGGGCGTAGGGCTGAAGCGATTCTAGTTTTAAGTTAATTTATCGAAATCGAATTCTGTAGCGAAGATTTTGACTTATGGAACATATTGAATAAAATCAATTAATTTATGCTAATTTGGAGTTTGACATCAGAGTTTCTTTTTAACTTCCCGTGTAGTAGGTTGTTGTAATCGTCCAAAGTTCTAAATGGAATATTTTTGTATTTCTTTATGTTATGAAGGTTTTGAACATTTTTGCTTATCTCAGAAAATATTGATATTTGTTGGTGTGTGCGTGTGTGTGTTTTATGAGGCGCACGAATCAACCGATTTTGGATGGTTTAAGAAACATTCAATTCCTATTGATAGGGAGATGTTCTGATTAGTTTTTGACAAAGGTCGAGCCGTTTCGAAGATACGTAGCTAAATGTGCAAAAGATGGCAGTTTTTGAGAGAACTAAGCATCCGCTTTGAATTGTTCCAAAAACTTTCTGCTTGTGTTTACAAAACAATTGCTTTTGGGAGAAAAAAATTATTTAAGTTTAATGTTTTTTTCCTTTAACACTAGAAAGACGGACGAATTGAATATACCTACATGGCCTGAAAACAGTCAAAATGACTGCGTCGTGAAAAAAATAAATAATGCGTTTAGAAATTTGTTTAAAATTAATTTTTATTATTTCACGTACTATTTACATTTATACAAATTATCTATAAGTGCTAAAAATAAAAAAATAGTTCATCTGAAAAAAAAGTTCATTATTTTTACAATTCATGCAAATATAATTTGAGATCTTTTTATGAGTACATTTTCCGCAAACATATTTGTTGCAACTTTGACACGTATTATTAGTTTTATTATTATTACAAAGTCTTATTTGGCAAATTTTTCTTTTATTACGATTGGTATTTGCATGATATCTGTTGGTCATCATTTTCCTTTGATTTTTTTTGTGTTGATGTCGTGTAGTCCGCGGAAAGCTGTTCTGCCAATTCAAACAAAAACTGTTCTCTAACGATTTGTTTTCTTTGGATTTTCATTCCTGTCGCTTCCTTGTAAAGAATCCAGGCATTTATCGCAGACAAATCCGAAATATTGAAAAATATTTGCACCTACGTGAACTGGATTTCACGGTATATTTTCTTTACCTTTGATCTGTCATGTCTTCTTGCCGACCATAAATAAGTCAATTTTAAATTTTTTGCCTCATAGGCCCCACAAGCATATAAAATTCCAATAAATGCACGTATTTCCGGTAACGATGTTGTCCAATCGTACCCCAAAATTCGACTGCCCTCTTCTTCTGTGCACTGTTTTATGTGTTTGATAATATAATTATCTATTATCAACGAAAATGCACTGACAAGATCGCCTGTGATAATATTTTTTTTGCATAGCTTGTTGGCCCTTTCACACCCTTGAAAACACAATTAGATGATGACCTTCCTGGAGTACCACCTTCGGCAATTTCTGTCCATACAGTACCATCGACAGCTGTTTCCGTTTCTTGAATTCTTTCATCAGTTTCTGAGCCACTTAGCACTCTCCTGCATACACTGATGGCACTTTCATTTTCATCAATAGTGATCACCTTCATCGCTACCCTCAGAATCAGATGATTCACGTGGAATATAATCCAATTCATCTTCAGATGATTGTGCCCAATTTTCTGCATTTTATTCTATGTCGGAACACTCTTCACTTATGTGTGTTAGCTTTTGCAACAATTCACTTCTCTTCGGCATTTTATTTATAAGTTCTAAAAAATCAACTGAACAACGCGTTACTCTGAAAGTTACTACGTGAAAAAGACCGGTCTAATGCCAATACTTACCAAAATTCGGTTATTTCTATGTAACAAATGCATTATTGCTCATTCGAGATGAATGAACGCGAGATAACGATTTGCAATACAATAACAAAGCCGTTTGTTTATGTAAAATTTCTATAGCAGTCAAAATGACTGTTTTCCGTCCATGTAGGCATAACATGTAAGAATATTGAAAATAAAAGTGAGATAAGGCAAATAATACGATTTATCTACGCATTTATATGTTGTATAAAAAGTCACAAAATTTCACGAAGCTGCGACTTCAAATACATAGTTATTTTTATGTTTGAAAATGGAAAACAGTCAAAATGACTGCGTCCGTCTTTCTAGTGTTAAAGGATTCTGGCTAAAGTTCTAACACTCACTTATATGTTTTAAATAATTAATTTTAACTATGCAGTTTATATAATTATCATAAATATAAGACAATGTCTTTCATTTTAAATTCGAAAGATTAAGGTTTGTTTATTTATTTTTCTGTAAATTATATAATAATCTATTTGAAAACATTTAATATTTCTCTTGGTTTTATATAGAGATTATTTATATATGTATTTACTTAATACAGTCTTTATATTCATATATTATTTGTATATGTTTAGTCTTATAATTGGTTTTTGTATGTCATGTATGCGTACATAATGATCTCTATTTTCAGTTCTAGACTTTCAAATATTTTGTCATGATTAGTTACAGTTCATAACTAAAAGGTTTACTATTGGGTAACCTCTTAAGCATTTCATTTTTCACTACCTACAATCTAATTACTGAATGTGTCCTGAAGACAGATTGAAGTTTATATGGTATCTAAGGAAAAAATTGTCTCGAATATTTAGTTAAGCTACGGGAAGTTCCAGCAATTTGCCTTAAGGCACGATGCCATTCACCACTAGTTTTAATATTTGTTAACGTCTAAGGCTCAACCCTGTTTTAAGCAAATTATATAAACATATTTTAATACCTTTCATACAAAATAACCATTATATTCCTCCATTGTAATGTATCCTATCTTTCGTAGATCCTCAAAGTAATAAACCTTTTTTCCAAGAAATTATATTTTCTTGAAATCATTCATTATACATCTTTTTAATCGATCTTATAAAGTCACTATCTAATTATATCTGGTTTTTCGACATTATCCGTAAGTGTAATTTTTAAAAGAATTTGGCTGCGTCAGGTTTAACCACAAACTTTCTCTATAACGTTATGAACTAATTTCTTTATAAAAATTGCATTTCTATGTGATGAGGTTAGGGCGGGGTACAAATTTGACTTTTGGCAACTATACTCTGAAAGCCAAATCAACTACATTCAAACCAATAGCACATATCAAACAAACAACTATATAACTATGTCCAATAAAATGCCTAGCTAATTCCTCATTGTAAAACTATGTTTTTTGCTTTTTTTCAAAAATTTGTCATCTGGGCCCATAAGCGGGTTAAAATTATACAACCAGGAAACAAACAGATTCAATGTCTTATTTTTAATTTTGAAGAGATTTCACAAAATAATAGCTATATTATTCAACCAATACAAAATATAAATTTCATCTGCACCAATAATGCAGTAAAGTTTTTTATTTATTTATTTATTTATTTATATGGCATCAACACTAAGGTTATTGGCAGTGTTTTTTTTAAATTTTATTGGCCTCCGCTTTACAGCATTTTTAGCCACCTACATTATTCTTTTTTTTCATCATATTCTATACAATTCTTACACATTTCTTATATATTTATCATATATATACTATCTCTTCTTATATCATAACCTTCCATTCAATTTTCTTTCTTCTTCTTGTTTCTCAATATGTTCTTCTCATCTTCTAAACTGAACTTTTTTTTTCTTCTTACTTCTAATACAATTTTTTCTTGTATTCTACAAATAACCAATTCTTAATCTACTTTAATATTTTATATTTTTAATTCTGGTATTGGTGGAGGTTAGAACCGAGTTCCTCCAGCGTGTGAGTCGAGAACGCTACTGAGTGAGCTATTCCCGCCACATTGGCAGTGCTAGAATTACTATTTATTTAGTTCATCTCTTGTGAAAATGCTATTCTTAACTTAATTTACATTTTTATATACTATTTTTTATTGTTTACATCTCTGCTAAGGTAAAGATTCAGTTTGTCCTTTTTACCCCACCTACTTTACCTATTATAGAGGTTATATAAAAACATCTGTTCTAATTAGTTCAATTAATCTAGTTCAATCTAACTTAAAATAACGATACATCTTTTAAAACAATTAAATAACTTAATCTTATGATTAGAACTTATCTTAAGGTCTCGTAAACTAAACAACAGTGTTCACACCAAAGAAACTAACAACGAAAGAAAATACTTGTTACAGATTTTCAAATATTGTCGTTTTTCTCCTGATAGCGACGTCATAAGGGTCAAAATGATGGTCGGTTATGCATCTTCTGCCCTCTACTTTCAAATATTGTTAGTAAAATTTCTAAGATATCGGTAGTGGACCTTTTTACCCGCGGACCTTCAGACCTAACTCCAGCCTATATTAAAGAATGTAGTTTTGGTGTTGATATTTTAATGATTTTGATAAATACACTATATTTGGAAATAATAGAAACACTATGAAATACATAATATCTTCCATTATTATTTGATGTTCTGTCCGGAAGAATTCGGTTTAAATATAATTTCGGCGCCACTGCTCACCGTGATCCCCGCGTAGGAGAGTTAGCGTGTAATGTTGGTCTCAGAGGGGGCTATACATGGTCGCTGAGAGGATTTGTCCAGATTTTCTATTACTGCGGTGTGTTTTTTTGTTCGCGCAGGCATTTGGGGAAAAATTAAAACGACACACTGAACTGTAACAGATGGAATGTACAGTACGTGATAAAATATTTTTTTTGTTTTATTTTTTGTAGTCATAGATATTGTGATACTGATTAGATAATTCAAAGTAAATTTTCTTATTTATGAAGTATGAAACTAAATGAAAGGCTGTAACTTAAATTTTGCATATGAAGCACACTAAATGAAAAGCTGTAATTTAAATTTTGCATTCTGGTATCCTCATCAAATCAACAAGTCTGATGCGATAGAGAAGGTTTAGCGGAAATTTCTGAAATATCTCCATTATAAAACATATAAAATTTACCCTGAACGTGGCTTTGACCACAACACTTTACTAAAAGAATTTGGTATTCCTTATCTTGCCTCAAGTCGATTTATCTGTACAGTTATGTTCTTATTTAAACTTTGCAATAATTCTATAGACTGTCTTCTTATTCTTAACCAACTATCCTTTAATGTTCCAAGACTACGCGTTTACAATTATTTTTCAATTATCCTACTCCTAAATATAATTCTTTCTTAAATTCGCCTATTTTAGTTATGTCCTTTAACTTTAACTTAATTAATAATGAAATAGATTTTCACAACACTTCACCTAATCAAATAATCTCCATCTGCTCAAGTTAACCTTTTTATTTTCTTTTCAAATATCTTATTATTTTATCTTATTCTGTATATAAATATTATTGTTACATTCTGTATTATATGTAATTTTATGTTAAGTATTTTATGTTAATAACTATATATTGTAATTTTGTATATATTTTAATTGTTATTCATTATGAAAAAATTGTATTTTTGAGTCTTCTTGGAAGAAATCTGTGGGCTATATATTTAAAAATAAATAAATAAATATGAAGCATATAATGCATTATACTATATTTTTATCAATATTTGAATATATTCTTAGAAATATTTGCTTATTCTACTTCATGATGACATTTCCAACTCTTCAGCATTATTTGTCCAATATTGAAATTTTTCATAAAATATTATATTTATTTTAATAAAATAGAGTAATAGAGTAGAGAAGGTTAAATGTCCGCAAGTTAAAAGGTCCACCAGCGATATCTCAAAGTCCAGTAAAGTTAAATTTTTTTTAACATAATATTTGAAAGTAGAGTGGAAAAATGTATAACCAGCCATCATTTTGCTTCCTACGACGCCGCTATCAGGAGATAAACGGCAATGTTAGAAAATCCATAACAAAAGTTTTTTGTTGTTGTTAGATTCTTCGGTATGGACACTGTTGTTTAGTTTACGATACCTTGATATAATTTTTTTTAAGTATACGTTATTCAATGGTTTTATAAGATAGTTTTTTTTTATAACTTCTATAAGTAAAAAGGACCAACTAACCTTTACCCTGGCATAAATGTAAATAAAAATAAAAAATAAAAAGCTAAACAAAAATGAATTTAAGCTCATACTACCGAATCGATTTTATAAAATCAAAAACTATTCGAAAGATATTAGTTGGGAATGATACTGATTAGTTTTAGGTGAAAATCTACCGAACCGTTTTCCTGTAATTAACTGTTGAAAAAAAAATTTAAGCCTATTTTTATGGAACTTTTTTTGGCGATATATATCATGGTCTTATAGAACTTACTGAAATATTACGGCCTTATGAGCTTGTGACAAGGAGTTTAATTTTAAAAAATCATCAAAGTTTGAGAAAATGAGTAGTTTTTTTCACGTTTGTTAAAATTAAAATGAGACGATTTACTTGGTATAACGATAGAGTACTTGGTCTTGATAAACACAGTAAAGTCCTACGAAAACTGGTTCAATTATAAAAATTATTGATTTTTGAAAATTTGCTTTTAGAAACTACTCCTAGTAAACGTGTTCGTTCGTGTTCAAGTATGTGTAATAAATTCGCTCGGAATAATTTTAATCACTAATAAATTAATCTATTTTTTATTAATTAAATCGATTATTTACACATATCGGAGAATTCATGTAACTTGCCTTAAGGCAAAATACCAATTAGTTTAATACCAACTAGTTTACGAATTCAATTCGAAATTTATACGTTATATTCTTCAGTTACTCTTACAAAATAGTATATAATTAAAAATGGGATACATGAAACTTGGATGATGTAAGCCAAAGTACTTTCTAAGGTAAGACAGTACCTACTTACTTATTTCAATTTTCAGTTCAGACCACAGATCTCAAATATCATAATCAAAAAATAACCTTTAGAGTGCATTACTGCATATAAATATCATCGGTATTATGTAATTTTTTTTTAAGAATCTCATCAGATAGAGAATAGTTACTAGGATACATTCTAGTGATACTATAATAATATTAAAATTAGTATTATTATTATTATTATATTCCTAATAACACACGATTTCAATATAATAAAAAATTTGTCTGTATATTATTTCATTTTAATCATTCGAAAAGTTCATTCATTGGCCTTCGGTTGAATATAATTTTAGACTAGTTAACTTCCCGAAGGAGAACTTTATGTTTTCATCAAAAAATCCGAATGGCTAATTTTATGTTTTCTCGACGTTTCAAGCCATTCTGAATCGAATGAGACCAAATTTGGAAAAAGTATGTGTGTGTGTGTGTGTGTGTGTGTGTGTGTGTGAACAGATTTTTTGCCGTAAATCGACGTTTTCTCTAAAACGGCTGAAGCGATTTCAAAAATTTAAAAGCCATTTGATGTATCTCGATGAGGACTATCGTCTCTGAGTTTTGTGCGGCGATCGGCCGGGCCGTTTCTTTGTAAATTGCAGAAAAGTGAAAATTTTTTCGCCCACGTTTTAGCCCGCAATTCTGAATCGATTCTGAAAATTCAAAAACCATTCGATAGATATTGGTTGGGAATCGTGCTGATTAGTTTTTGGTAAAGATTTGCCGGGCCGTTTTCTTATAATAACGTTTTTAAAAAAAAAAATTCGACGATTTTTATGATTTTTTTTTTGACGGTAGATACCATAGTTTTCTAGGTCATACTAAAATATTACGGCCCTACGACAACTCGTTTAGCTTTAAAAATTCGTCAAAGTTTTCAAAAATTGGTTTAGTTTTTTTGACATTTGTCAAAATTAGACTTTTGATCGACGTTTTCTCAAAAGCGCCTGAACCGATTTCAGAAATTTAAAAGTCATTTGATGTATTTCGGGGAAGACTATCGTTTGTCAGTTTTGTGCGACGATCAGCCAAGCCGTTTCTTTGTAATTTAAAAAAAAGTGTTAAACTTTTCGTCCACATTTAAGCTCATCCTACCGAACCAATTTTAAAAAATCAAAAACTGTTCGAAAGATATTAGTTGGGAATGATACTGATCAGTTTTAGGTGAAAATCTACCGAGCCGTTTTCTTGTAATTAACCGTTGAAAAAAAAATTTAAGCCGATTTTTATGGATTTTTTTTAGCGATATATACCATGGTCTTATAGAACTTACTGAAATATTACGGCCTTAAGACAAATAGTTTGATTTTAAAAATTTATCAAAGTTTGAGAAAATGAGTAGCTCTTTTGACATTTGTTAAAATTAAAATTAGACTATTTACTTGGTATAATGATAGAGTACTTGGTCTTGAACATAATAAATCATTAAAGTCCTGAAAACTGGTTCAATTATAAAAATTATTGATTTTTGAAAATTTGCTTTTAGAAAATACTCCGAGTTCGTTCGTTTTCAATTATGTGTAATAAATCCACTCGGAATACTTTTAATGACTCATAAATTAATTTATTTTTTATTGATTAAGTCGATTATTTAAATATATCGGGAAGTTCATGTAACTTGCCTCAAGGCTAAATACCAAACCGAAGTTGCATGAACTTTTTGATACGCATACATAATCAACTTAATCAATAAAAATTGAGATTCAGCTTTTAGATAAAATGTTCAAATGTTATTTCTTTTTTTACACTTTTCTCCTAATTATAAGAAACTCACCAATATCAAAATTACCAACCCTTGTCGTTATAGTTTTCCATCTTATGGTTTCTAAATTTTGAATTTTGGCTCAAAACATCAAATTAGCAAGTCAGATTTTAAGGTAAAAACATATTTTTACTTTGGGAAGTTAACAGAATTAATCCGAACTCAATGATTTATCCATTAGAAAAATCTATATTTGAAATACAACTACAAAAATCGTAAGTTGTAAATAAATACTCAGGGATGAATTTTCTTCTGGATCCAGTTCGAATAGCTTCGCGTTCAACCCTACAGCAAGTATTAAACTAAGCATGTGCGACGGAGGCAAAGGGACTGTAATTACTAGCGAAGTGAATCCTCTCCACTTAGAAATAATAACATTGAAATAATCCGAGCACTTGATAGATGCAAATACATCGTATGAACATCAAGTAAACAGTACTAGTCCCTCTTGTAGATTATGATGTAATTCTGGTTCATAATAGATACCTACTGTATCTGGTAACTCGCTATGTAGTAGGTATGTATATACTTCGAGTGTTCCATGAAAATTGTTGAAATTGTATAAATTGACGAAATAATTATAGAGGATGTATGAAACGGATTAAGCAAACATCATGAAGGAAAACTCATTCAGAGCTTTTGCGAAAATGTATAATTAAAATTATACGATTAAAATGCGAGTAAAATAATTTCATAAATTATTTTATACTTCATAATCAATTTTCTAGATCATGAGGCATTAAAGTCGAGTAGTTGAAAGAAGAGTATCTTTTGTCGCATACACACAACACTTTTTTCAAGTTGGTCTCGTCAAACGATTTATCTTTTGTCTCATACACACAGAACTTTTTTTAAATTTGGTCTCAAACGAATCTGAATGACTTGAAACATCGGAAAGACAAAATAAGTAAATCGAATTTTCTGGCGAGAAGAAACTTCTCCATAAATATTAATGTCGCAATTAATCTATAATGATCCTATCAAAATAATAAAATTGATGTAAACATGTTGAATGAAAAACTAATTTCATGATAGTATTATTTATTATTCACTTTTTTTTTAATTTTAAAGAAACGGCTTGGCAGATCGTCGCACAAAACTAACAAACGATAGTCCTCATTGAGATACATCAAATGGCTTTTAAATTTCTGAAATCGGTCCAGCCGCTTTGGAGAAACACACACAATTTTTTTTCAAATTTGGTCTCATTCGATTCAGAATGGCTTTAAACGTCGAGATTTTTTTTATGAAAACATAAACTTCTCCTTCGGGAAGTTAATAAAAACTTCTATTGATATCATATTACAAACACAGTTTTAATATTTGTAATAGTATTGAATATAGTTCACGGACACATAGATTATAGGATATAGGTGTTGAAGGTTTTAAAATTGCTGCTAATTCTTTTAAACATAAAGGAATAGTTTTAATTAAAGCACTTTTTGTAGGTTTATTATATTATTGTATGTTCGTTAAGACCATAAAGCCTATCTCTAGGTCAGTTTTTACCAAAAACTAATAAACACGATCAACAAGTTATATTAAACGAAAGGCTTTTAAATTTTAAAAACGGTTCACAATTTTTTGTGGAAAGATGGACTAACTACTAATAGTAATTCAGACACCTAATTAATGGGTTGTGATGTTTCATGGTGAAATGGGTACAAATATCGATAAACAAAACTGCTAATAGTGAAGAAACAGTTCATTGAATCGTCGAAAAAAAATTTCCGAGTTTTATCTTTTTTTTATTTAATTTATTCTGCAATCTGTTTTACATGAATATCAGCATTAAGTAGAGATTACTAACAATGATTATCTTACAATATAAACCAGAAGATAGTAGCAACACCCAGCGGCGGTTGGTTTAGTCTGTTTAGTATGTTATTAAGACCAAGTACTCTATCGTTATACCAAGTAAATTGTCTAATTTTAATTTAAACAAACGTCAAAAAAACTACTCATAGTTTTTTGCAGTACTCATAAACTGCTAATAGTGAAGAAACGGTTCATTGAAACGTCGAAAGAAACTTCCGAGTTTCATCTTTTTTTTATTTAATTCATTCTGCAATCTGTTTTACATGGACATTAACATTAACATTAAGCAGAGATTACTAACAATGATTATATTACAATATAAACCAGAAGATAGTAGCAACACCCAGCGGCGTGTCTACTAGGTATAATGACTAATTATTTATGCTCGAAGAATTTGCTGACATTTTTATTATATGTGCAACTATACTCACGAAAGGCGATTTTCATTTGAGGCTATATTTGAGATCTATGACCTCAAGTGGAAATTTGACATCAAAGTTGCCTGATGTCAGGCTTCGCAGTATCGGGAATCGAACCAACCATATGGTCAATTTTTGTCTCACATACACACAAACATACTATTTCAAATTCAGAATGGCTTTCTGGCAAAAACATAATAAAATGATGTATACACTTCTTGTCAATCTACATATATATTCATATCATCTTTGTTGAATGATTCAATTAATACGATAACAATTTTTCCTAAAATTGTTAAAAAGATATTTTTAATAATTAGCCCTCCGAAATATTTTTTATATTCTCCTAAAAATATACCCATATAATAAAATTACAGTCGTAACTCCATTTTTCTTATTATCATTTACGCATCGTAGCATCTTATTATATTTTCTGGGCCTGGTCTGTGATTCGACGTCCGCCGCCTCTAGAGAGTCGGTGGTGGTTGGAGGTGGTCGAAGATGGTCGGAGGTATATATATGAATGGCGGTTTTATTATGCAGTCGTTTATCTTCGATGTTAGTTACGTGGCGGACAGCATCCGTGCACACATGGTTAAACAAGATAACGACCTAACCAACAAACCGTATGGTAACTGTCTTGTTATCCAAGATATCTCGGACAGCCATTACTGAAGACATTCACTGACAAAAGTTTACTTTAAGGAATATTTCTAATATATAAAATGGCTGTCAATAACGAATTGTTTTTGACGTTTTTTAAGATTGTTTTATATTGCAATCAACATTCACTTCTAACATAAAATACATACACTACTTTCAATTAACTTTTTGAATTAACATATTCATTCAAAATAGAACAAAACATACAATATTTTTTTTGTAACCATACTATAGAGCAGGGCGAGGCAAGAAGGTCCAATATGACATTGAGCAAATATATTGTGAAAACCAAACCAATTATATCACCACAAATATGTGTTATTTCTCATAGAGCAAACAACTATCATTATAGAAATGTGTGTTTTTATTTGCAGTTCTTCAAAAATTTATCACATGGTCCTTTTTACCCCATAGGCGGGGTAAAATGAGATGGCCAGAAAGGAGGCAGACAGGAATTATCGTTATTTGTAATTTTAAAAGAATTTTACGAAATGAAAGCTGTATCATTCAAACAATATAGATGATATATTATATTCATAAATGCATTTTTTTACCGAGAAAACCCTGTATATACCTGTATAACCTTGATCTAGAATTTTGTGAGAAATATTCAGCAGCAGAGTTGGAATGATTATTTATTTAATTTATCTCGTGACAAATTGCTTTTTGAACTTAAATTACTTTTTGTTTATTATTTTTTTATTATTTTCACCATTGCCAGTTTGAAGGTTCAGTTGCTTCTTCTTACCCCACTTATGTGTAAGCTTCTATATAGATTACATAAAAAACTGTTGTCTAACTTAAAATTAACAATACTCTCTCATAGAACAATTCAATAACGTTTACTTAAAAATTATATTAAGGTCTTGTAAACTAAACGACAGTGCTCACAATTTATAATCTGAAAACAAAATACTTTTGTTATGGATTTTCAAACATTGCCGCTTATCTTACGATAGCAACGTCTTTAAAATCAAGGTGATGGCTGGTTATACGTCTTTTACCCTCTACTTTCAAATATTGTTGGTGAAAAATTCGTAACTGTACTTGTACTTGGTACTTGTCGGTAACGTTGATATCATTGGCAATATCAAACTTATCCACGTAAATTACCCTTTCTTTAATTCCTATGATTTTATTTTACCATATAATATGCAACTATCCTTAGTGGATATTTAGCAAAAGTATTAGATAATAAATATATGATAATGAGTAGGAGATACCAGCCTTTGCCTGAAGGCAAATTACTAGAACTTCCCGTACCAAATATTAAAATTTTTGATTTTTTTAACTTTGAAAAAATTAGATTTTAGAGAATATTGAATTTTTTTAGAAATTTTGAATCTTTCGAAGCAATCATGTCTGTCCAAAAATTCTATCAGTTTTTCATTTTGTCAATAAAAATAAAAATCATTCAAATCGGACGCTCCGTTATCTCAAAAATTTAACTACCATTTTTAGCACTTTTTGCCTCGTATCTTTGAAACGGTTGGACCTACCTTTGCCAAAAACTAATCAGCATGTGACCTTAGTAATACAAATCAAATGTACTAATAAATTTGTGAATTATTCAAATCGGTTGATTTGTGTTCACAAAATCGTGGACGAAAAATTGTATCCAAACATACATACTAAAGGTATACCAAAATGTTGAAAAGCCTGTAAAACGTAAAGATATGGAAAAATTTCCAGTTTCGATTTTTTTTGTGATTTGTGAAGTTAATAATAATAAGTTTCTACACAAATAATAACAAATAAATGCAAAAAATATATAAAATTACAAAACAGAAATTAAATTTCTGTACGTAGCAGAGTTCTGTTAAATTTTGTTTTAGATAGAATAAACTTAAGTATGGGTGCTAAATTGAAAATTGGTTGATCATCTTTACGTTATAATAATAATATATTCTGATATAGTAACTATGAAAAAGCTAAGAGCTAAAAAATATGTGACCATATTATGATGTGGATCAGCATATCAATAGTAAACCCTTTTTCTCTAACGTGAAATGTCGTTAAGAAATATCTATAAAAGACGTAGAGAAATATCTATAAAATGTAATAAAATAAAAACATTAAATAAATAATATTATTTATTGAATAGTTTTAGATTTTAACTTTTGCAAGATATTTCGTAAATGTTCATTATGTTTAGATAATAATTGCATTCGCGTTTCGTTAGCCTCAATTTGGTTTTCCATATCTCGTATAGGTTCGCATTCAACCTTCTTTGTAGAAACATCAGAAAAAAAGTCGGGATTATACAATAATATTAGAAATTTCTTTTCGTACTCTTTCAATTTTAATTCCATTTCTTGGATACAACTATCTTTTTCCATATTTTCTTCTTCTGAAATTTTAAACCGTTTTTGAAGTATATCTAAATCAACTTTTAAGCCATCAATTACCTTTTCTTTTTCATCGGTGTATTGTTCTAATTTTGATATCATTTCAATTGATTCTGCATGTCTGTCTTTTAGTTCATCAATGTGAGAATTAAGCATTTCTTCAACTTTTTTGTTATTAGATATAAGTGTCTCTGTGTGCATTTCTGTCTCCTGAAATCTTTCATAAGCGATATTGCATTTTTTAATGTTACTTTGTAACTCCGCTTCGAGACTGCAAATAGTTTTCATGAGTTTAGTATTTTCTGTGCAATACTTTTGCATAGATTCATTTTCAATTTCTAACTTCTGATACTCTCTAGCATCAAACTCTAGTTTAGCTTTACATTTATATAATTCTAATTCTAACTCAGACTTGGATTTCGTAATATTGTCTAATTTAGCGGTGAGTTTTTGGGATTCTGTTTTTAATAAAGATATTTCTGATTCCAAATCATGTATCTTCTCTTCATAAGATGTTTTAATCGCTTCGGATTTATCTCTATATTGCTTAATAGTTCTTAAATAGGACTTTAAATCAAGCTCTATGTTTTTAGTATATGTTTGCATAATGAACAAATCTGTAGTTTCCAGTAATTCTTCTGGTGTCAATTTGTTTTGTTGTGTTAAACAAACATTTGTCTTGCATATTGTTTGAACATATTTAAATAACTCATTCACAATATTAATAAATTTTTTAACAATCGTCTGAGCTGTAATGCAACTTGCGCATTGTTGCAACGTACAAACATCTGTTTGAGTTCCATTATCAGTATATCGAATATTACCTGTGATTTTAATTGCAGTAATTGTCATTTTTGTGATTCCTCGGCGGAGTTCTTGCAGTTTGTTCCAAATTGCATTTGCTATAGTTCCCAAAGTCATGCTGGTCAAATAGTAAACATTACTTGGTCTGACATCTGAATCTGTCCTTACCGGCAAAGTTTCGATATAACTCAGGATCAAATCGAGAAAGTAATAAATTTTGTCATGGAGAATTTCAAGCAAAGTAATATACTGTTCCCCAGCGGTTTCTTTTTCTTGGAAAATTTTTATGCTGTCAGCATAACTCAAAGTTTGATCTAAATTATCATTTTGCAGCCATGATTTTATATTTTCAGTTATTTTAAATATATCCTTGAGATCTGATAAAGCTGCTGTTATAAAATCTTTTCTAATTTTTGGCATATTTTTCTCATGTTTTGTTGAATTTCAATTATACTTACTTAGGCTGGTATTTTGTTTATATTTTGATATGTCAAAATCGTTTGATAGATTTTCATTAGCATCGACCGTAAAATGATATTTTCACCTATATCCTATAACAGTTCTACTGAAATTTATTAAAAATGTATTTATTAAAAACTTGAAAACATTTTTAACTGACTGAACTAAATTAATTATTTTATCATATTTTATAACGTATTAAACATATTGAAAAAGTAAAAAAAAATTGTATATGATTGTTTAATCCAGAGTAATAAATATTTTCATCATGAAGTAAAATCAATTATGAGGTGGAAGAAAGTTTTGGGAAAACTATTAAAAAAGCTTCTCTTCTAAGACAAAAAGACTATTTTAGTGCATGGATTGAAAGCATAGCATGTATAAGGTGAAAATGAAAATATAAAGAAACTTTGGTCATACATAATTTTCTGAAGCACTTTCTTTTTGCGCAACCATAACTCAATTTTTTCTAGATGAAATATATGTATCTTTTTTATGGATAAACCGATTTGAAAAATTCAAGAAGCAATCGATTTCTATTGATAGGAAGATGTGCTGATTAGTTTTTGGCAAAGGCAGATCTAGCGGCTTCGGAGATATGGAGCAAAAAGTTCTAAAAATGTCAGTTTTTTAAGATAACGAATCATACGATTTGAATGGTCCAAAAAACATTCGATTAGTAATGATGGGGAGAAGTGGAGATTAGATTTTGGCAAAGCCAGGTCCAGCCGTTTCGGAGATACAGTGCTAAATGTGCAAAAAATGGCAGTTTTTGAGAGAACCGATTTGAATGATTTAAAAAACTTTCTGCTTTTGTTGGCAAAACGATTGCTTTTGGGAAAATATTTTTTTAAATTTTCAAAATTAAAAAAAAAATCGGTTTTTAATTCTAATGCTAAACTTCTAAACATCATAATACTTCAAATAATTATAATAATCTATTTGAAAACATTTAATATTACTCGAATATTTCGTTAAGGCACGGGAAGTTTCAACAATTTGCCTTAAGGCACGTTGCCATATACCGCTAGTTACAGATTTTTATTCCAAACCTTATTTGTTCTACTGAACATTTTTTTCGTGTACAAGCGCTTGCCCGTCGTCAACGTTACATGCACAAAATGTTTGATCAATATATTACATTACTCTCGATATGTTGACTGTGTCATAATATATTTATAGTAAATAATAAACAAAAGTGAAATTCATGATAAAATATAAAACAAATGAAGTTTACAATATTTGTGTGTTATAAAAAAGTGATTACCAAGTGATTTCAAACATTAAAAATGATGTCAAATTTGAATATCATCACGTCTACAGAGGTTGAGCTGTACATAGAGAGTTTCAATCATTATGATTTTGAAGAAATAGGCAGCTCAGGCTGGTTGCTACGTCATAAGAGACTTCAAGAGTTAAGCCAGCAAGCTGTAATTGAAGCATCTGATTATCGGGAAGAGTATGTCAAAAATATGTTTATAACTTTAGAGAAAGTACCCGAACTTGTTTACGAAGCAATATCAATTTCCGTCTGGCGTCAAAAAATCTTGCCTAAACTATTGGATCTTCGACCTGAAGACTGCCCGACTAATTTAACAGTGTATATTGTTCTCATGCACGAACTAACCGCAGCAAATTTATTGGAAACTGTGATGTTTCATTCCGATTCATGTGTGCAACTAGATGACAAAATCTATGATTTATTAGATTATGCTGCTGAAAGTGTAAGCGTACTTATATCACTCGTTTCTTCGGGGTACAAAATGGAAGGTCCTTTAACAACAACAGCAGGACTCACGAACGAGGAAGAGTTTGATTATCAAAAGAAACATTTTCAATTTCAACTTGGTACATTATGTACTTCAATTTTATGCTATATTGTTGAACATTTGCCAAAATTACCAGTAGGTGTTGGAGCTAGATTAGTTGTGGCACAGGATCTTCCACTTATGATGGCTGAACTGATTTCACTTCAAATGTGGGTTAAACAAGACGACAAAGGTTGGCATAAGTATATAAATGGCAAGTGGAAACATGTAACCGGAGGCGATATAATAAAAGTAGCTCCCGTAGAAGGACAAATATGGATATGTTTAAGACAACTTTTGTTAGACCAATCGGTAATGTCGTATTATGAATTATCAGATTTCCGTAGAAGCAGATTGTCGAAAGTCCAACGATTTCTGCATGATACATTTATAGATCAGCTACCACCATTATGTGATCTCAAACACTTTTTAGTAACTATGTCTTTAACGTCACAAGGTGAACAGTCGAACAAAAAAGCAATGTTATTAGAAATAGTTCCCGAAATCAAGAACGACCTATTAATAAAATATCGTGGCAAGTGGAAAGATATAGCACTAAAACAGGCTGAGTTGCTGTTTCGAAAAGATCATGAAGCTATGATGGATATAGCAAAAACTATAAGTGGATCTTATAGCAATGAAGCTTTGGAATTTTTTGATCAACAAGGTGAAACAATTTGTGGTAATTGTGGCAAAGGTGCAAGTAAGAAGTGTTCTCGATGCAAGGGTGAGTGGTACTGTGGACGTGAATGTCAACTACAACGTTGGGCTTTACACAAAGACATCTGTGACCAACTGGTCAAAGAATTTACTGTAAAATAATAATAATTTTCTTTTATTTTCATATGATTTAATAATAACAATTAATAGCATGATTTTCATGATTTATTTACTAGAAGGTGTTAATACTGAGTGTTAATTCAATTTAAAATTCTGTAATGTAACTATTGAAAAAAATAATGTTAAAACTTATATGGTTTTTATTGATTTTATTTAATTGTTTTCATCAATTTAGTTAATTATAAGACTTTAGATTTATAATTATATAAATTGTTTTTAGTTTTTCACGCATATTAACTGTGCGATTATTCTAAAATGTATTGTTCTTATTAATGTACAAATTTTTCAACAAAATCGTTCAACAAATCAACAAATTCGTTCAACAAATCAACAAATTCTGCAACGATTTTGTATATTTTCTATATAAAAAATATGTGCCATGTGCAATATGCAATTTGAATTTAAATTTTATTGATCAAGTGAAAATACTCATATTTTATAATTCAGGTAATTATTTTATTTTCAGCTAGATTTTTCCATGAATACTTCAACTGCATTCTTTTGCATTTAATTGAATTACACGTCTTAATCATAAAATTATGAACATTAATGTGTATTTGACTATAAAATTTTAAATTATTCAAGATAATTATAGAAACAAATTATTTTTAAAAATCGTTTTTTGATACTCAACTGATATTATCAGACTACAAATTAATATGCATAAAAGCATTATCAGACTACAAATTGGCATAGTGCTTTAAGGCATGTTGCTGGAACTTCCCGTTCCATAATTTATAATTTTTAAATGCTCGGGAAAGAAATGTAATTTTTGATTTTTTTTGTATGTTTTGAAATATCTTAAAAATTTTTGATAGCCATTTACATAGGATAATTCAAATTACATATAATATGATTTTGTACCGCCAAATGTCATTTTTTTAACTTTTATTTCCGAATCTTCAAAACTCCTGGGCCTGCATTTGCAAAACTTAATCAATTCTCCATTTCGTCAATACAAGTGGAACGTGAATCATTCACGGATGCTCCGTTCTCTGAAAAACTTAATTTTCGTTTTTTGCACTCTTTGCTCCATATCTCCGAATCAGCTGGGCCAACTTGCCAAAAACTAATCATTCAAATTGGTTGAGTGGTGCATTCGTAAACGTCGACAAAAATTATATTTATACATACATACATACATATAGATTACATACACACATACCATTTTCTCTAAGGTATGTCAAAATTTCAGAAACCTCTAAAACGTGAAAATATGTAAAAAATTTCAATTTCGATTTTTGGATGATTAATATAACTTTTACCCTACGGAAAGTTAAAAAAATAATCATCACAAAAAAAAATAATCATCAAACCAGATTATAGAAAACCAAACGATGTTTGCTGTTCAAAATAATAAAACTTGCACATATCGTTCCCGGTAATAAATCGTGATTAAATTTTGTTATCTAATGCATCGCTTCAAAGTCATTCTATCATAAATGCCTAATTTAAATACGTAATAGTTTAATATATTCAAATGATGTCTCTAACTTGTCTAACATATTGCAAGTATAAGTACATATAAACATGCCATTTGTACAATAGTAGTCAGTCAGTAGTCATCTACGGGCGCGACGAATGCCGCAATCAATTTTGCAAAAGTCAAGGGGAGAGCAGAGTACCTACTTGGCGGCAATATGCTGCGTGACAATAACATTATTTTTATTTCAAAGGATTATGTTTAATTCACACATAGTGATTTACTGACACTTTTCACAATTATCGAATTTTCGTCTGTTCTGTAATTTTTAATATATAAGTTTTATGAAAATTAACAATACTATCAGATGTTACGCGTCATTGTCTGGCTTTTGGCAATAATCAGTTGAAACGAGTTTCGCACCTTGAAAAATTTGTTCTGGGAATGTTTTTTCATGTTTTTGTGTGACAAATATTCGTAATCATTTTAATTAAAATCAATTAACTTATGTCAATACTAGAGATTTTGATCAATTTTATTGCAAGTGTTTGATGGAATTAAAATTATTTAATAACTTTCCGTAGGATAAGTTATAGTAACCGCAAAAAAATCAAAAATAAATTTTTTTGCATATCTTTACGTTTCCGAGATTTTTTAACATTTTGGCGTACCTTAGAAAAAATAGATATATGTGTGTATGTGTATGTATGTTTGAATACAATGTTTAGGCGACTATTTAATAAACACGAATCAACCGATTTGGATAATTCAAAAAACATTCGTTTTTCCTTGTTAAGGAGACGAGCTGATTAGTTTTTGGCAAAGGCAGGTCCAGCCGATTTGAAGATACGGGGCAAAAAGTGCTTAAAATTGTAATTCAATTTTTGAGATAATTGAGCGTCCGATTTGATTGATTCAAAATGAAGTACCGATAAAATTGTTAAATTGCAAATGCAAAAAGGCAGGTCTAGCGGTTTTCGAGATACAACACAAAGCAAAAAAGACGGTTTAAATGATAATTAGACATATGCACATTATCAGGTATTTTATAGAGATTTTAATAATAAAAACAAATTTTATTTACATTTTGTGGGTTCCGTATCATTGTTTAATTTAATTTTGTATACATTTAGTATGCTACACGGCGCTTTCGCGCTTTGATATTTCGTCTCTACGCAGCAAACTCAGTGCGATTGCTTTGAAAAAATGTTCAAAATTTAAAAAAAACTGCAAAACTCTCAAAAATCTAATATAAATTGCCAACAATTAATTGCAAAAAAACAGCCCACCCGATCTTTACCAAAAGCTGATCGCCACGAGTCGCAACTGATAACAGTGGACCAGTTTTTAATTTTCCATAATTGATTCAAATATTTTTGAGAACGTGGACGAAAGTTTTTGCATTTTTCTAATTATGAAAAAAACAACTCGGCCGATCGGCGCAACAAATTACACAAGTACTAATCGAGTTACATTAAATTGCTTTTGAATATTTTTACAGATTGGGAGAAAAACTTGCCTACAAACACATACTTTTTCTAATTTAGGTTTTAAAGTATTCAGTTCGAGAGTACGACTTAAAATGCCGTAAATAAAACAGACCTTAGTAAATCGGATTTTCTGGAGAGAACATAATTCTCTTCGGGAATTTAATTTTAAATGCAGTTATATAATAATTTTGCAATCTGTATGAAACTAACTTTTTATTATTTAATTACCAATCACAGGTCCATCTAAGTCTTCATACCACCATATTTGGATGGCATTATATATCTAATATATTACAACATGTGTTCCTATTTCTTCTCTGCAATTACATGAATATTCAAGCAAATTATGATTGATATTAGTTAGCGTCTTGCTAGAGCAAATATCTCGTATTATAATCTAAATTTGTACTTAGGATCATCTAGGTACTTGGTCTTTTCCTTTAGACCAAAAAAACAAATTTAAATTATCATTATTTTGAAATAATCACATAATCAGTTTGTGTAAGACTTTATTGTTCATTTCAAATCAAAATCTTTACTATCAACTTTAATGAAGCCTTATTATATACACTATCAATAACAATTGGTTGTTGCCAATTAGGAAAAGTGTTAAATTACTATTAATGTTTTCAATCTTATATATCGCAGATATCCACAAATCTCAAAAAAGGGTTTTCAGATCTAAGTGTTAATAATTGATTATCGCAACACTGAAATCAATTCGTCAATTTCATCGTCAATAACAACATTTTTGCCACTCAAAAACCGACAATAGATTGTTGAAAAAATACAAAACATCTGCTTTGATAATATCTACAATCAAAATCGCTTACGCCCTTCGCGTGTAAACATTATACCGAACAGGGGCGAAGTCGCACATCCCCTCTGAAGGGTGAAAAAATAAAATGAGAAAATTATTATATAGATAGAGAACAAATACAGCTCTATATACAAGTTATATAAAATAAAAACTGCTAAATCTAACTTCAAAATTAACAAAACATCTTATAAAACAATTAATTAACGTACACCTGAAAGTTACATCAAGGTCTCGGAAACTAAACAACAGTGCTCACACCAAAAAACTAACAACTAAAGGAAATACTTTTGTGATGAAATTTCAAACATTATTATCTATTATCTCTCGATAGCGACTTCATAAGAAATAAGAAAATGGCTGATTATACAGTTTTTTTCTTTACTTCCAAACATTGTTGTTAACAAACTCCTTAATTTGCTTGTTTTTGAGATATCGGTGGTGGAACTTTAAGCCCCGCTTTACTTTGTATATTTGATATATTTGATTATCGCAACAATAAAAATAATTAATTTATCAAATACATTTAAATCGATCTAACCACATATCTTATATTATGCTTTAGTTATCAGTAACAAATATATAAATATATGTATTTAAGTTTTAAAAATTAAGTATTGAGTATAAATGAAATTAAATGACAATAGCATTGCTATTGTAAGTGGACCTAAATATTATATATTATATTTATGCCTATGATTATAATTAAATTATAGAAAAATCTAATAGACGACTTAGTTCTGCCCTGTAAAACCTGCGATTGTGTATGTTTTGTTGCGTAACATATGCATTTGCAACAGGGGCGCGTCTATTAAATATGATGTGGTGAAGGGTTACATTCAAATTCGAGATGGTCAATTAAAAAAATAAAGCATTAAAATAATCATAATTCAACGTCAATTCGTCACAGAGACTTGTTAAAAGTATAGTCGATCGTATAAATTTTTAGCTAGATCTAAATCAATATTGGTGACTTCACACCTGGATAGAAAGGTAATAATTGAATTTTACCTAAAATAAAAAAAACAAAAAAATGAAATATCGAACCCCGTATAACGGATGAACATTGGTACGGAACCCATAGAAAAGTAAACAAAATTTGTTTTTATTATTAAAATATCTATAAAATATGTGATAATTTGATGAGTATACGTCTAATGATCATTTTTGTCAGCCAAATGTCATTTTTTTTTCACTTTTTTATTGGATCTCCGAAACCGCTAGACCTGTTTTACAAAAAATTTGTAAAATAAAAAAATGGAATCACATCATATCATTACATGGTACAAAATGAGACTAACCAAATACAGTTTCTTGCATTTCACGATTAGTAAATTTTGATGAAATGGCGATTTTGATGAAACCGTGATGATGATAGATTTGATCTTGCTAACAAGAACCGTAAATTATTATAGTGCTACAAAATGCGTTTTAATTATAAAACTACATGAAGTTTTGGAGTAATTAAATAGTGTCAAATATTATGGATTATATAATCACAATTTTAAAAGTTTCTAAATCTCTATTCTTATTCATTAAGACGATGTATCAAACCACACCGGAAAGTTTTTTCAACTCGCTTTGAGACAAAATATACGTATCATAGTGCCAAAATATACTGGACTGTATATATATACACGTGTAAGTATACACATATATACAGTATAAAATATAAAGTATTTATTTTTTCATACTTGTACCCGAAAATTGTCTGTAGGTATTACATCCTAAGCTCTAGTAATTTCGTGTCTTTAAAGTGTGATAATCTGCTCCACGGTTTTAAAAATCTGCGAGATGGGCGCCACTCTATATAATCGCATCTGAGAAAGATTGCAATTACTATTTCAAAAGAGTTGATAATTGATATTGAAAGAAAGAAAAACCATTTTCTAAAAAAAAACCCTTTTGTGAATAAAATAATTAAATTTGTTGGTAGAGTTGTTAGAAAAAATAAATAAGAAATTAATTGCGACTTTTTACGTAGTGTAAGTGCAAAAATTTAAATAATAAAAATGATAGGCATTTTGCCAGAAGGCTGATCCTTAAGGTGAAAACCTGCTGAATTCTTCGAAATTTAGTATTGAGTTCAGTAGTGATATTAAAACTATACATTCAAAAGCATTTAACTGAAAATTTACCCATTAACTTACATTTTCTTAATATTATTATTTAATCATACTGTTGTAAGTAGTAATAGTAGTAGAATCCTATACCTAAGACATTTTCGTACATTTTAAACCTCAGTGCTATTGCAAATTCAAAATATATGAAATCACTATTTTTTAAAGATATTATTACCTTATAACATCAGACAAAATATTGTCATACTTTTTATTCTAATGCACTAAACGTGAAATTTTAAAAATCATAGACAAACGTCTGATGCCTAATTATTCCTGTTTTAAAAAAAATCTTATTTTTGCTTACAATTCCTACATTTTCACCTAATATCATTGACACAACACCTGGATCATTACTATACACCAAAAACATATTATTAACTTACCGAAGCAGAAGTTTATGTTTTCATCAAAAAATCCGATTCGCTTTTTTTATGTTTTCTCGACGTTTCAAGCCATTGTGAATCGAACGAGACCAAATTTCATGCATCTCAATGAGGACTATCGTTTGTCGGTTTTGTGAGACGATCTGCCAAACCGTTTCTTTGTAATTTGAAAAAAAAGTGTTAAACTTTTCGACCACATTTAAGCTCAAACTACCGAATCGATTTTAAAAAAATCAAAAACTGTTCGAAAGATATTAGTTGGGAATGATACTGATTAGTTTTAGGTGAAAATCTACCGAACCGTTTTCTTATAATTAACTGTTGAAAAAAAAAATTTAGGGCGATTTTTACGACATGTAGTATAATTTTAAAAATTTATCAAAGTTTGAGAAAATGAGTAGTTTTTTTTTTGACATTTGTTAATATTAAAATTAGACGATTTACTTGATATGACGATAGAGTACCTGGTTTTAATGAACATACTTAACCATTAAACTGGTTCAATTATAAAAATTGTTGATTTTTCAAAATTTGCATTTAGAAAATACTCCGAGTTAACGTGTTCGTTCGTTTTCAATAATGTGTAATAAATCCACTCGGAATACTTCTAATCACTCATAAATTAATTTGTTTAAAATTGATTAAGTCGATTATTTACACATATCGGGAAGTTCATGTAACCTCAAGTTTGCCTCAAGGCAAAACACCAATACCAACTAGTTAAATTAGTAAAAACATTATATAAATAATTATTTTATGAACACTATAAAGTAAAATTAAACCTAATAACCTAACTTAATTATTTCATATACCCTTTCTTACAAAGGTTAGGCAAAAATATATAGTATATAGTATATAGTTATATTATATATAATATATAGTTATTTTTATCTCAATTAAGGATATATATCTAACTAAAAATGCAAAACAGAATTGTAAAATTATTTACTCGTTTCCTTACAAAATAATTACCTATTAATTTGTAACTAAATCACTCTGTATTCTTTCAAAAAAATATATAATCTTGCGCAAGTACTCATTGAATATAATCGCACCTTCGTCTAATTAATCAAGAATAATCACATGAACAAAAGCACGTTAATTATTTCATTTTTCTCTAGTAATACTTATAATGCATCAGTATATACATTGCGCTCTTTTGAAAGCTTAAATAAAACGCTTTTTATAAGTATAAGTCTTTTATAATGGAGCTTTTTACATTGAAAACATATTTGTATTTTAATGATTCGTCCACTTCTTTGCTGTAAATCCTCTAATGATCCGTTATTAAATATTTAAAAATATCAGAAATGATATTCAATTCTTACATTTCTTTTCGAATACCGGATTTTATTTAATTGTTTACTTTTCCGCACAATTTTCTTCATTTTCAATAAGGAAGAGCATAAAGACCTACTTCTTCCATAAGCTGTAAACACATAGGTACTTCTGTATTGATTAATATTTATCTCTTGACGGTATAATATGGCACATGTTTTCATGTTTTTTGTTATGATATTTATTTCAAGTGCTTTTCCATTTCAAAAAAATATATGCTATAGATTTTCAAGCATCAGAATCATTTTCAATTCTAATTTTCTTTTGCAACAACTGCATTTATAGATAATAAAGAGCAATTGTCAAATGTAATAATTAGACCAAAAGAATTTCAAAATTGTATCTGATATATGTAATCTATAAAAAAATCTATATCTCTCTAATATATATTTATATGGCTATTGAATATATAGTTTTATAATTAGAATTAGTTAATTAAGAAACATTATGAATATACTAGCTGACCCGGCAAACCATATAAAATATTTTTGGTGTAAAATAGTATGACTATGTCTCCGAAAGGCACTTAACATCATATATTTGAGCTCTATAACCTCAAGTGAAAATCTGTTACCTTCCTGCATGATATATAACTGGGCGAGGTTGGGTGGTTGTGGGTACGGTTGTGCCTTTCTTTTTGATCAGCAATAATTTTGTTCATTTATCAGTAAGTTGGGAGAAAAGTACATTAAATCGTATTTTGAATACTTTTCTAGGTGAATACTCTCCTTAAAAATGATGGATTTGCCATAAAATCAAATCATACAAAAAAGGGCGAATGTCACAACCGTCCACACCCAAAGAATGTTTGTGACAATAATATGTAACACAACACAACATAAAAATTTAAACAAAACTTATAAATAAATTATTACAATATATAACGAAACATAATTTTTTAAACAAAGTTAACAAAAATTCTTTGTAAAATCTTTTTTCCTTGAATTGTATTTTTTTCCTTTCTCTTTCGTATTTTGCCTTACAATTAGATAAATTAATTTTTTTTTATTTGTTTAATCTTAAGCCAAAGAAGACGAGAGATACGTGTCACATTCGTACCCACAAATTTGTCACAACTGTACTCTTTTGAAAACTCATCATTATGACTGAGCTGAACTGAGTTAAATTAAAAGCAAAAATTAATTGTTGGTGAATAACTAGTCGTGTTCAACTTACAGCAAAATAACAACCAAAGTGAGGTCACATCTGAATACAACTAATTTAGTTTAAATTATTGAATTTCAGTCTGTATACAATTAAGTTTTTATTAAAAGAATTCGAACATAAAAATTTACTTTTAAGCTTTATAACACTAATCACACCAAAGGGGGCTCAAATGACCCATATTGAACTTTGAATTGGAATTACATCTATAATTTCAATGTTTTGAGAAATTAGACGTTCGAAACTACTCGTACTAATCATTATATTATTAATATAGTTTTAATTTTTTTCTTTGTTATTTATTTTGAGTAATATTTAATGTATTCCGTTTTATACTACGCCAGGTCATTTGACCTAGAGAGCATTCTTTTATTTTATAAACTTTTATTCTGTTTTATTTCAGCAAAGACCATTATGAAAAAGTAGTTCAATCAAAATACTCAAGAATAATTTACAAAAATATCAAAATTTCAGACAAGACATAGCTTCCAGTAAAATTTTATTTGAAAACGTTTGAAGAATTGTTTTCTTTTGAAAGTAATTTTTTACCCTAAAAATGTCGCACAAAACAAGTCAGTATAAGAAGATATGAATAATGTCATAAAATTAAAACTAATACCTATTGCATTTTCACTTTTCAATGATAATTGATGATTGTAATGTGAACTACATAAGATCATGTGCAGAAATAAGTGACCGTTAGGATTCAAAGAGAGTATTAGGATACCATTAGAATTTATTCCGAGAAAAAAATAAATGCATTTTTACAATCTTATATGTGTCAAGAAACAATAAAACCATCAACATTTGATCTAAATAATTTGCGTGCGGAATATGTACATTGAACTAACTTTGATATAAAAATGTGATAAGAAATTGCTTAAAATGCCGTATTCATTACGTTTATAAAAGAAAATGCTTTCATTAATTTTAATTATTTTTATTAACCTCCCGTAGGGCAAGTTATAGTTATCGCAAAAAAATCGAAAATGAAAATATTTATATTTTTACGTTTCAAAACCTTCTGAACATTTTGGCATACCTTAGAAAAAATTGATGTATGTATGTGTGTGTTTGTATGTATGTGTGTGCGGATACAAATTTTCGTCGACAATTTCAGGAACACGGATAAAACGATTTGAATAATTCAAACTAGTGGGGCGCATGGCATCGTGCCTTAAGGCAAATTGCTGGAACTTCCCGTACCAAAATTTATTATTTTTTTAAATACGATTAACATTTTTGAAAAAAAATTACTTCAAAAAATTAGATTTTTAAGAAACTATAAATTTGACAACAAATTACTTTTTTTGTATTGGCAAGATGAAGAATTGATCAAATTTTTATGAAGGCAGGTCTAGCGATTTCGGAGATCTAGTAAAAAAAGTCAAAAATGATCATAAACATATGCACATCAAGTTATCAGATATTTTATAGAGATTTTAACAATAAGTATAAATTTTGTTTGCATTCTTATGGGTTCCGTACCAGTGTTTTTTCCGTTAGACGGCGACGCAATAATTTCGTCTCTATGCAGTTAAAGCAGTACGATTGATTTAAAAAAAAGTTCAGAATTTCCAAAATATTTCAAAATATATTTTTCTTCAAAAAGTCTTTTTTTTTCAAAAAAAGTAAGTTTTTGTCAAAAATTTATAGTTTTCTCAAAAATCAAATTTTTTCAGAGTAATTTTTTTTCAAAAATGTTAATCTTTTTAATAAAAATAATTTTTGGTACGGGAAGTTCCAGCAATTTGCCTTAAGGCACGATGCAATGCGCCCCACTAGTTTTCATACTTATTTCCAATCTGACTTCCCTATTTTATTACTCAAGCATGTTGGGTCATTTGACCCGCTATGGTAGGAATAGGTTACGAAAAGCAGCGGTACGATTAGTGTTAAGGCACTGGCTGAATGCAATCATGGAAACTTGTTCGAACAATCATACTTCATCTTTTTTTCTTCATAATTAGTATAGTTTAACAATGATTTAGCAGTTATGACGACTGTGACTTCCGCAGTCTGACACAACCGTACCTAGTCTTCACAACTGGTGTTTGCTTTTTGCTAGCCTTCTGTACTACCATACCACGATTGGCTCGTGGATTAAATATTGTGGAATAAATATTTTTCTTGCAAACCAGCAAACAATCAAATGTTTGTCCGTTCTTGTATTGATAAGCCAGAAGTGAGCAAAAACGGCAACATTATCACGAAACCGAATCGTGTTTCCTACATGGAGCTTAAGTGTAGCGTCGCTCATTAAAAATCGACGCCGCGCGGACCGCGATCTCTGAATGCTAAACATCACCGCTAAGCGGCTTACCGGAGAGCATTCCACTCATCGGAGTCGTCTCTAGATCATAATAATATAATTCAGCACGTTTTTGCTCTTCTTTGAAAAGTATGCACACGCGCCGCTGTTCAAAGCGGAAATGCGAAAAAATATATTGTACTACAGCGAAAAGAGATCATTCTTTATTTTGCGTTTTTACATATGTCTACATGCGAATAGGGTACACGTGCATATTCGCCGAGCTAATTGTGAGGTTTTGGTTAATAAAAACGGAGTTGGCTTTACGCAGATTAAGCAGATTGCATGTAAAATATGTGTGCGTTTTGTTTTAATACATAAGTAGCAAATTAATGCTTGATAGTTGTAGAAATTTGTATACCCCAATAATAAGGTGACCATACGTCCCGGATTTGCCGGGACAGTCCCGATTTTCCGTCTAGCGTCCCTGCTTCTTCTAAAAGCAATATTTGTCCCGGTTTTAAGTGTTTTGTCCCGGATTGTTCCGGATTTCCAAAAACGTTTTGAATGCCAATTTTTTTTTTTTTTTTTTTTTTATTGGCTTTTGATGTACATCATAAGGCCAGATGCCATTCTTACAATTGTTTAATATACATTCTTATTATATCATCAACTTATAGATTAATTTTAGTATTATTAATAAAATTAAATATATATTTATAAATTATTACTAGCTATTAATGATTGTACATTAATTGGGAAAATAACATTTTCTTTAACTAAGTTTAATATTAATGTTCTTCTTTCGTTTTGGAATAAGTTGCATTCCCAAAACAGGTGGTCTATTGTTTCCTCTTCGCTTCCGCAATTGCATGCTGAGTCCGTTGTGATTCTAATTCTTTTCAAGTGGTTCTTGCAGAAGGTGTGTCCAAACCTCAGTCTACAGATGATCGAGATGAAAATTCTACTTTCTTCCACGTTTTCAAACCAAGTCTTTTGCGATACCTTATTCTTTGTTAATGCGTATGTGATACCTTTTATTTTTGTCGATTCTGCAAAGAATGTTTGCCATCTTTCTACACACTGTTGTTTGATTACGTTATTTAATTCTAAGGATGGAATTTTGTCACAATCTTCGCCGCTATGGCAAGCTTCTTTTGCTAACGCATCTACTATCTCGTTTCCTTTTATATGAATGCCAATATTTGTTCAAATATATTTCAACTAGAAAATATGAACCGACAAAATGTGTATATAAATTTTTAGCTCACCAACACTCCCCCCGCTCTCACACACATTATAATCCGTCCCGGATTTCATGCAAAAAATATGGTCACCTTATCAATAGCGACGAGATCTGAATCAGAGGTCCAGGGTTCGATACCCACTTCGAGCAGCCTGTTGTCAGACAGCAGTGACAACAATTTTCACTTGGAAATATACATAGCAATATGTTTCCAAGTGAAAATAGCCCTTGCCCGGCATTGCTGCACCAATAAAAAAAGTCAGCCCTATTAGATTAATTCTAATAACAAAAATCATCAAATATGGATGGATTAACTATTGCGTTACCATCTAAAAAATACGAAGGAAGGAGAAGTTTCAGCCCAACAGCCCATAGGACGTAAGGTTCTGATTGCTGTAAAAAAATATAATATAAAAAAACCTTACCAATAATCACTTACGAATGTCTATATTATGCCCCAGTCTACAATCGATATTTATGAATCCTATCTTACAATTTTATTAAAACATCGCAATAGTTTAACAACCGTACCTCAATTTAACAATATCTCAATCTCAATGAGCAATAGTGCCAAACAGATAAAACGTATGTTAAAACTAGTTGGAAGTGGCATTTTAGACAAAAGACAAAGTTGCATGAACTTCTCAAAATGTTTAATAATTGACTCAATCGACTAAAATCTAGATTTACATATACAGATAAATTATTAAATCTAAACATTATCATTTCCATTTAATATCACTCTAACACATTTATTTTAATTTAGTTATAGTAATTATAGTGCACAGATACGTGCTCGTATGTCCTAAAATTCTACCTTATTTTTCCAAATTATGGCTTGGTCGATTTTTTTGCAAACCTAATTGCGTCTCATCCTAATCGAATTCATTCCAATAGTTTTCAAATTTGTGCAATTCAAATTTTGACTTATCACATCACAAAAATACTTTTTACACAAATTCATATATTTTTTCACACATTATTGAATTTTTAAAATTAAACTATTGTCGCAGGGCCGTAATATTTTAGTATGTTATTTTAGGACTATGATAACTGTGAACAAAAAAGTTTCATCGCATAGTTACTATATAACATCTTTCGAATAGTTTTTGAAGTTTTAATATCAATTCAGAATTTTGAGAAATGCTAATACTTATCGAGTTACATCGAATGGCTTACATCGAAATTTTTGAAATCGGTTAAGCCGTTTTTGAGAAAACGTAGACGAAAAGTCAAAAATCGGCTGACACACAAATCCATACATACACACACATATACTTTTTCCAAATTTGTTCTCATTCGATTCAGAACGGCTTGAGACGTCGAGAAAACATAAAAGAGAAGTTTGTTTTCATCAAAAAATCCGAATCGCTAATTTTATGTTTTTTCGACGTTTCAAGCCATTCTGAAGCGAATGAGACCAAATTTGGAAAAAAGTATGTGTGCGTGTGTGCGTGTATGTGAACAGATTTTTTGCCGTAGATCGACGTTTTCTCGAAAACGGCTGGACCGATTTCAAAAATTTAGAAGCCATTCGATGTATCTCGATGAGGACTATTGTTTGTCAGTTGTGCGACGATCGGTTTCTTCATAAATCGCAGAAAAGTGAAAAATACTCCGAGTTAACGTGTTCGTTCGTTCGTTTCCAATGATGTGTAATAAATCCACTCGGAATACTTATAATCACTCATAAATTAATTTATTTTTTATTGATTAAGTCGATCATTTACACATTTCGGGAAGTTCATGTAACTTGCCTCAAGGCAAAATACCAACTAGTTTTACATTTGGATCCCACGATATACCTCGAAATGATAATTACTTAAAATTTTTAACTTCCCGAAGGAGAAGTTTATGTTTTCATCAAAAAAATCCGACTCGCTAATTTTGTTTTCTCGACGTTTCCAGCCATTCTGAATCGAATGAGACCAAATTTGGAAAAAGTATGTGTGTGTATGTATGTATGTGTGAACAGATTTTTTCACAATTAATGTTGTCATAAGAACAACCTCATCATTTCGACAACTGTTTCTAATTGTAAGTATATTTTAATGGCATATTTCCAAGGGTATATTGCAGGATTTCAGATACGATCTTGTTCAAAAATTGCATAGAGATAATTGGTATATGGTAGAATCGTTAAAGCATTATTAGGATGTAGTGTATATCGCCTATAAAAAATTTAAGGGGTGAACTTTATGTTACGCCTCTGTGCACGTGCCAAACACGTGATAACAATTGCACAAAAACGTATCACAATATAATATCTAACATTTTTTTTTGTATTAAGCATTATTAATTTATAAAATACGATTTATCGCTTCAGTAGTGGCAGAAACGTTCTACGTTTTGTAGTTATATTTGTTTTTGTAAAATAACTAATCTTTATTACTCGAATTTTTATTTTGAAATAAACCTACATTTGGAATAGAACATTATAGTATATCGTAATGAAATTAACGATTTAAAATTTGTCATTATGCTTATGAGCTATATGATATAACATATTTACTCGCCGACATTTATTAACTTTGTTTATTCACATAAATGTACTTTTCAACTTCCCGTAGAGTAAGTTATATAGTGATCTCAATGAAAGTTTTTGCATATTTTTACGTTTCAAGACCTAAACATTTTGGCATATCATAGCGAAAGAAATGCGTTAAGGCATTCCAGGTTATTTTGTTTTTGAAGTAAAACTTCTTTAGGCGCGATATGGGTGTAAAAATTTCTTTAGGCTACACGGGTGTAAATCCGTACAAATGCAACGAAAATGCCAACGTGTAGTTGAACACTACGACGCCGTAAGCGCTGATGTCGCGAGTATCCACTCCCGTCATGTCATGCGTAAGTCGAGCGCTAAACCCTATATGAACTTGCATTAATTGAATCACGTTTTTTTTACAAAAGAAGAGGTTGCTGTATTATGTCCTCATGGAATAAGACTTTTCTTAGAGAATAAATGTGCCATGGAATATAATAAATTTATATTGAATCTCGTTGAAGACAAAATAATATCTACTGCCACGGATATTTATGTAGGTTGCCATGCGACAGATCAACAATCATACATTCGTCAGCAGTTTCACAAAAATCGGTTATTGATACCGGGGCTTTGCCGTATGAAATAATTTTAGTTCTGAATAAATTTTACATAATAACAACTAATATTGATGTAAGTGATGGCTTAGCTAATGGTTGTGTGGGAAAATTAGTGTACATAGAACGTGGCGATAATGATGAACTTCTACGTTTATGGTTTGAATTCCCGGTAAGATAGGTTACAAAATTAGGAAGAAAGCTTCACATCATATTCAAACTCTTAATATCAGTAGGACAGCTGTGCCGATGCTCAGGAGATCTTATTATTATTGATGTTATATGATTATTAAAAGATGATTTTTAAAATTCAAATATGATGTTTTTTTTATTTTTATCTTAATTGCCTACTCATACAATATTAAAAGTTTTACTTCAATCGCGTGTGATCCTTACGCGCACTCTTTTTTTTATAAATCAGGACTCCGACTAGTTTAAAATTGTAGCACAACAACTAACACTATTTTATACTAAAACAAAGATTCCTATATCGAATGTCCTGAATGAAATTTGTTCTACCAAATTAACTGTCCACACTGCAAAAATCAATTAGCCAAAACTTGGTTTGTAAAACGACTTCAACTCAAAAACAATTTTAAAAATCCTAAACAATTTAAAACCATGCTAACGAACCACATCAAAATGTAGAATTTTTTACCCGAGCATACTCCATTTTGAGGAAAATTTATTGCAATAAATAAAATGACCTCAGTCTGATGTGCGAATCCAATATCTGTTATCTGGACAGTATTTCCAGATTGCTTCCAAGGCAATGAAAAACGTGCAAATACCCCAATCAAAATTAGTTTCATACCATGTTGGAATCTTGGTAATTTTTTTTAATCTTTTATTCATTAAGTCACCAGCTAGTTCATATATATTACAACATTATTTGTGAAAATTGAAATAAAAATTTAGTTTTTAACTTCCCGTAGGGTAAGTTATAGTAATCGCAAAAACTCCAAAATGAAAATTTTGATGTATCTTTACGTTTTAGGACCTTCTGAACATTTTGGCATACATAGAAAAAAATAATTGGATAAAAAAATTTGTCCACGATTTTGGGCGCACGGATCAACCAATTTGATCCGTGAATATTCGATTCCTTGATGAGGAAATGTGCTGATTAGTTTTTGAGGAAGGCGGGTCCAGCGGCTTGGGAGATATGGAGCAAAAAGTGCTAAAAATGTAAGTTTTCAAGAGAACGGATCAACCGATTTAAATTATTCAAAAAACATTTGATTCATATTGACGAGGTGGTGCGCTGGTTAGTGCTTGAAAACACAGATTCAGCCGTTTCGGAGATACGGAGAAAAAAGGGCTAAAATTTCAGTTTTTGAGAAAGCGCAGCATCTGACTCGAATGATACAAAAGCATTTTGTTTGTATTGTCAGAATGCAGAAACTATTAGTTTTTTGGAAAAACAAAAAAAAATAATTTAGAAATTTCAAAAAAAAAAAAAATCAAATATAGTATTTCAATTATAACTCACTATATAAATAATTTTAACTTTGCGTTTCAGTATACATAATTCTTATGTTAGAAAAATAAAATAAGATTCTTTAAATCGAACTCCGCTTATTATTTTTTTTTTGCTCTTCTTGTAAACATATTTATAACATACGTTGTCATAAAATGTATAATGTATGAACTCTATATTTTCTAGTCTATAAAATACGAATAATGAAAGTTGCAATATTTAAATAACATATATAATGACTTATTGGAAAACATGTAAAAATTTTCGACTACTTCTCTAAGGTACGGAAAGTTCCTGCAATGGTACGCTTATTAAAACAAAATCTGGTCTAGTTTTTGCAAAGAATAAAGATGACTGGCAAATAGCCTTTAAACAAATACCAAAACATTTGAAAGAATTGAAAACACAAGGATACAAGCTTGTTATATTTACTAACCAAGCTGGCATTGGTAAAGGAAAAACTGACCCCAAAGAATTTAAGGGCAAGGTTGAAGCAATTTTAAATAAGTTAAATATTCCAATGCAAGTTTTTATTTCAACCACAAAAGGAATTTACGGAAAACCACTTACTGGTATGTGGAAAGTGCTGACAGAACAGAAAAATTGTGGAGTTTCTGTATCCAAAGATTGTTTTTATTGTAGTGATGCAGCTGGTAGACCAGATAAATGGGCACTTGGCAGAAAAAAAGACTTTTCTGCTGCAGATAGATTAATGGCAAAAAATCTGGGAATTGCATTCTACACACCTCAAGAACACTTTGAAAAAGCAAAAGTAGTACAGTGGAATAAACCAGGATTTGATCCTCCCTCCTTAAAAAATTTGCATATTTCTAGATTTGACCCACCTAATGCAAAACTAATTCAAAGTGAACAAGAGGTTATCATTTTAGTGGGTTGTCCAGGGTCCGGAAAATCTTTCATCAGCAAAGAACTTGTACAATCTGGATATGTTCATGTAAATCGTGATACATCGGGTAGTTGGCAAAAATGTGTTGCAGCAATGAAGAATGCTTTGCAGAATGGCAAAAGTGTGGTTGTGGATAATACAAATGCAGATAAAGAATCTCGCAACCGCTACCATTGTTGGGGCTGGAAAAGTAAAAGTTCGTTGCGGTGTGATCATTGCAGACATAATAATATATTCAGAGAACTAACGGATAAAACACATGAGGAAATTAAAGATATGATACTTTTTTCTTATAGAAAAAATTTTGTTGAACCAACATTAAGTGAAGGTTTTGCAGAAATATTTAAGATAAATTTTATTCCACAATTTGATAATAAAGAACATGAAGAACTGTATTATATGTATTTATTGGAGAAATAAAATTGTAGAAATGTGCTTTAAAGCGCGATGCCATCACCACTAGTAGTTTTCATAGATAAACAAGGTATGAATATATCATATTCTAATATTGTCTAGACAATGTGTCTAATTAAAAAATATTCATGTAATATAATAGTTGACCTGTGTTGCCTGGCAAAGACAAATTTACCGCCAATACTGTCGGATGCGGAAAACGATGCCGTGTGCAAGCATGCGCGTATGACGTTGACAGTTGACAGCCAAGTGACAGCTAACTTTGACATCTTCGTCAATCCGCATTAAATTAACCTCACTTTATACAAATGTGCTCATGTGAATCTGGAATAAATAAATTAATAAAATATGCCTGTATATCACGATGAAATAGAAATTGAAGATTTCGAATTCGACGAAGAAGACAATACTTACTATTACCCATGTCCTTGTGGAGATAGTTTTCAAGTTACTAAGGTATTTTAGCGGCATGTGATTTTCACTTATTTCCTCTAAAATGAATTTACTTAATATTTCATACAGTAAAATTACTTTAGGAAGAATTACAATCAGGTGTGGAAATCGCCACTTGCCCCAGCTGTTCCTTGGTTATCAAAATAATCTACGACATTGTACGTATACATATTATTTATTTATTTACTCAATGCACATGGCAACTATACAATATAATTGCATTTCATAGTGTGCAAATTTTATAAATTGCAAACTAAGAAATAAAAACTAAAGGAAACAGATGAGAAAATTTTAAATTCATAAACAGCTTTTAAAATATATACACAACACTTAATATAAACTACAAATATGCAACGATAAATAGACACATAGGTGTCTGATACTCTTAATAACTTTAATTGTTTGTTATGATAGTCATTTGAGGATAAAATTCTTTTACTTTTAATATTTGTTACTGACAGTCTAAATACATGAATCTGAGAATCATACCATATATAATAAATCTTATATATATATATATATATATATATATATGCCTACTTATTTAATTGCTTCTTTTGTAAAAATTGCTTGATATGTACTATTATTTTCTAACTCAAGTTAATTTAAGATATGATTATTATGATACTTTTGTCTATTTTATTTGCCAGTGAATCCTTTTTATATTATTCTAATATGAATTTGTACACAGTTGCTTTGGTTAATTCGATCTTTAGCATTGCATTAATTGCTTTTGGTTTTTTATGATGATCGTGGCTCATAAAGCTTTTCATTATTGATTGTTTGCATTACATTTTCTTTAATAAATATACAATGTATCTTTAGTATTATTAAGGAACTGGGTTGCTAGTTATCTTGCGTTTGCGAGCCAATGATTTACTAAAGATTGTCAATTTTTCTTTAAAATCAGATAAACTAAAATCATTATAAACAGAAGTGTTTTTCGATTATATAATTATATTTTTGAAATTCAGTGATTGTTATAACTCATTGTCAGCCATAGAAAATATATAAAATAAGTTATTCTAAGAAATAAATTTACTTAAAGTTACCTTCTAAATTTTTAAATACTGTATATAATCATTTATATATAATATATCAATATTCATATTACTATTACCCAAATAATCATTCATATTAATATATAATCACATACATATCTCAGTATTTATATTAAATAAATATTAGTATGAATTAAATAGTTTTTTTTTGTTTTTAGGACAACTTCAAAAAAGAATTAGAAGAAGAAATTGAACCCTCTAGAAATACTTCAAAGACCATTGAATCAAATTAGCACCGAATGAAAATATTTATTTTTTTACTTATATCATATATTTTTATAAATTTTGTAGAATTATGGCAGGCCGAGGTAGAGGTAGGGGTAGGGGTGGCCCTGGTAGCAGCATGAGTTTTACATCTGATCAATTAAACGCAATGGGTTTAAGTGGACCTGCTTTAAGAGCAGAATTAAACCAAGCCATTATTGGACCTCCATTAACTTTTCCACCATTGATGAATAAAGCTCCTCCTGTCACAGTATGTCAATTAACTATATATTTAACTGTTATTATTATTAACTATACATCAACTATATATTTAATATTAAAGTTAAGTAAACAGGGATTCAAATAATATGTAGATTGTTTCTCAAATCTTTCTCAAATTTGATTATAAATTGAAAAGTTTGTATGAATATTAAATTCATTGTTTCATATAAGCATATTTGTTGTATATATCATTTTCAGATATTTCATGCGTAATTGTAATTTTATTACCAGGATTGGTTTGCAAAGATTAAATTTGAGCCTATATATTTCGAAAACGCGGGTCAAAAGTTCTAAATTCAGGACAATTGTTGCTCTTAAAAAAAAAATGATAGTAGGTTAAAAACATGCTTTACCCAGATCACCTTACTGTTGCTTCATATTTTTACTTTTAAAGACAAATGCACTCTTTTGTGAAATTAACTATCTGTTTGGTTATGTGAATATGTTATAAAAGACATATATTAAATAATTTGTTATACATTGGTCAAATTATTAATTGTTTGACTATTACAGATTAGTCCCTTAGAAGAATATATATTGATGTTAAAAAGAGAATTGAATGAATATTACAAAGAGAATGCTATCATGCCTAAGAGTAAAACTGTAGAGAAGTCCATTGTTCAGCCTTATGGTAATCGATATGCTGTGAGTATATGTAATTTATTTGTCGGAAATCAGTTGAATAACTTCATTGCTTCTAGGAAATTCTAAACAAAACACAAGAATGTACATTGTTTGGAAACATTTGCCATTAGAACTGAAACCAGGAGGAATTAAGAATAGGCAAAATATTAAATTAAGTACTAAGAAAACAAAGACAATTGACATTAACTCTAGGTGAGTTTTTTCAAGCTATCCATATTTATAATATTGTAGCATTGTATAATTGTAATAATGTCGTCTTATAAGGTTATATGCCTATTTGATGAATTTGTAATATGTCTCCATAGGAGGTTTTAAATTGAATACGGTAGAAAAAATAAATCCATCAACATTTGCTCTAAATAGTATAAATGCAAAAAATATGCTTGCAGAATATATGCAATGAACTCACTTATATGTAAAAATGTGATTATCAATGACTTAAAAAAACGTATTTACGTTTATGAAAGAAAATATGTTCATTAAATATAATAGATTAATTTCCAATCTAACTTCCATATATCATGCACCCAAGCAAGTCGGGTTAATTGACCCATTATTATGTAGAAATAGGTATACGAAAAGCGGCGGTACGATTAGTGTTAATGAAGCTGATTTCCTAATTGGCTTTAGTTTTTTTTACTTAATGTTATTTGTCTAATCAACACACTCATAATATATACAGGTAACCCCCGCATAACGCGGTAGTTAAGTTCCAAATTACGAATCCGTGTTATACGGAACAAAGAACTAGTACAAAAAGAAGGGTTACGTTCCAAGAATTCAAAAAAAACAAGCTACAAATCATGATTTCATAATAAATATTGTTATATTTATTGATTTTATAAGGAGTAATGTACATTACATGAATTATGTTTTCTTAAGTCATAATTAATGAGTAAGTGCTATCCAACACGATCCTTTTTTCGCAAGATATCTCCATCATCCAATCAGTTTTCTATACCTTAGATCCGCGCATTATTTTTTGCAAAAAAATATATTTGTGATTATTGGCTTAGATATTTATATATAAGCAAGAAGATATTTATATATTTACCACATACAAAGTTATCTTTATTTAAATTTTATGATCATTTTATTTAAAGGATCTTTGTCTAATTGACTAATTGTTTAGATAAGCCTAAAATTTCTATAGAACGTACGCGCTCGAGAAATAAGTTTAAAATTAGTTATTTTTGCACTAGTTTCATCACATTTATTGAGCTATTGTACTGTGATTTTACTAATTTTAGATTAAATAAAGTTTGATTTGTATAGGTTTTACTATATTTTTTATTTTATGAGAGATTTGCTCAATTGTGAAACCGTGTTAGAGCGAACCCATGCTTCAAAAGTACCGTATTATAAGGAGGATAGTGTCAAATCTTAAACCGTGTTAGAGCGAATCCGTGTTATAGAAGTATCGTATATGCGTATATATATATATATATATATATATATATATATATATATATATATGGCTTATCATATCCGAAGCCAGATCGGTTAGGATTTGATTCCGCTTCAGAGAGTAGTTATATCCACTTAACAACCCCACGACTCTGACAACTTTGAAATGTTTAACTTGACACAAATGTGTTCTATAATGTTTTATTAACATATCTAAGGATTTATTAAAACTTTAGAAATCGTTTACAAATAGTTCAAACATTTTAGATCATTTTATTAGAATAATTACTGTTTTATGCATACAAATATCAAATTGATGGGTAACCTGGGAATCAAAATCATTTTTATAATTATTTTTGAAGAGAAAATATAGAATTCTTTGAAAATGTTTATATTTATATGTAAATAATGCAGTGAACCTTATGCATGAAATAAGAACAAATCTTTGTGTATAATATTTTTCACAAAATAATACCTCACATTATTTTATTTCCTCTCCGAGAATTAATTATACATTTAGGTTACTATTATATTAGCATACTATTACTTTTACACAATAAAATACCATGAAATCATAATTTTGTAAAAGTTATAATAGTAAATATTTTATAGCTGGGGTTGTGTATACCATTAAAAGAGGTCATTTACGGACAAGCATTATTATATACAGAATATAGAATACAAAATAGCATATTTTTGAGACATTATATACCTAAAAAGTCCTAAAACTGGCTGTGAGGCGAGAAAAACACCGCATCTTTCGACCTAAATCTTTGTATTAGTAAAAAATCTCAAGCAAATATCTGCACCAGTTTAGGGAAGTCGGATATGACAAATCCTATGATACAACTCCGCTCGGAGTGAGTTACCAATCTCTCTCTCTCTCTCTCTCTCTATATATATATATATATATATATATATATATATTATTATATATCGTAATATATATATATATATATATTATATATCGTAATTCAAAAGTGAATGAATTAATGAAAAGTTCAGTAATAATATATTAGGAACTTTGAATCTCGAAATGTGCCAATTCAATTTCAATGCATGCTAATTGCTTGCTTATGGCGTTTCAATTTAATCGTTGACCGCCGAAATTTGTAAATTTTTGGGTGTTCGTTGTGTTCTAAACTTTCGGGTATTCAAGAACTATTTGAAAAATATCAGTTGGAAATCGTGCTAGTTAGTTTTTGCTAAAGATTGTCTGGTCACTTCATTGTTATTGTTAATTTTTCCGCGGTGTTAATGAAACTTTCCATATTTGTTATTTTAAACTAGTTGGTATTGGTATTTTGCCTTGAGGCAAGTTACACGAACTTCCCTATACGAGTATGTGAAAATAATCGACTTAATCAATAAAAAATAAATTAATTTGTGAGTGGTTAAAAGTATTCCGTGTGGATTTATTACACATTATTGAAAACGAACTAACACGTTAAGTCGAAGTATTTTGTAAAAGCAAATTATCAAAAATCAATAATTTTTATGTTTGAACCAGTTTCCGTAGGACTTCAATGGTTTAGTATGCTCATTAAGACCAAGTACTCTACAGTTATTCAAATAAATAGTCTTTTTTTTATATTTTACTTTCATTCTGCAATCTATAAAAATAATTATATAATAAATAGTCTAATTTTAAATTTAACAAACGTCAAAAAAAACTACTCATGAATTTTTAAAATTATACTACTTATCGTAAGGCCGTAATATTTCAGTAGGTTCTATAGGACCATGATGTATATCGCCAAAAATAGTTCCATGAAAATTGGCTTTAATTTTTTTTCAACAGTCAATTACAAGAAAACGGCACGGTAGATTTTCACAAAACTTTCCAAAAACTAATCAGTATTATATCCAACTAATATCTATCGAACAGTTTTTGATTTTTTTAAATCGATTCGGTAGTATAAGCTTAAATCTGAACGGAAAGTTTAACACTTTTTTACAAATTACAAAGGAACGGCTCGACCGATCGTCGCACAAAACTGAGAAACGATAATTCTCATCGAGATACATCAAATGGCTTTTAAATTTCTGAAATCGGTTCAGTCATTTTTCAGCAAACGTTGATGAAAACCGATACTAATTTTTGCAATCTTTGGCGAATTGTTAAAGTTTAACGAGTTGTCGTAGGGCCGTAATATTCTAGAGTGATCTATAAGTCTATAAGTGATCTATGGTTTTTACCGTCACAAAAATAATAATAATAATCGTCGAAAAAAATTGTTTCTAATACTTTATTATAAGTAAACGTTCTAAATTCAACTTTATTAAAGTTGAACTTAGAACATGTATAATAGAAATTGGAATTCTAATCTATTATTTCTTAATGACAAACGAAGCTTTTGTTCTCAAAATAAGTACATAGTTGAAACCTTAGTAAAATCAATTCTTATTAAATTGATTCAATTAATTACACATATTGGGAAGTTTATGCTTTCTTTAAGGCAAAACGCCTAATTCAAATTTATTCTTTTACAATGTTTTCTTTTTCATTACAAATCTGTAATTTGCTTTAACACCAAAAATAGTTATTACTAATTTAAGCAAGTGTTAATTTTTTCCAGACTAAGCATTCTGGAGCAAAATGAATTGCAAGGTGGAAAGAAACGTAAGTTAGATGATGATGATTTAGAATTGTTAAATAAGGAAGATAATGATGTTGAAGACAAAGAAGAAGAACTGGATGATGAGCATCCTGATGAAGAAATGGACACAGGAACAGATTATGTTTGTGATTACTTTGACAACGGGGAAGCGTTTGATGATGAAGATGATAATTTAGATGAACCTTGTTTTTAAGCAATATAATAATTATATTTTGTGAAGTTATTTTATAAATCAGATATTTTATAAAATATCCCCCATTTGTGTAAAAATTGTACATAGCATGTAAATAATTTTTTTTGCTTACTTTTATTTTTTTTCCCATTTTTTTTTTCCAAATTTTTTTTCCTAAATTTTTTTGACCAAAAATTTTTTTCCCAAATTTTTTTCCCAAAATTTTTTTTTCCAAAATTTTGTTGCCCAAAATTTTTTTGACCAGAAAATTTTTTTCCCAAAATTTTCTCCCAAAATTTTCTCCCCAAATTTTTTTTCCCAAATTTTTTTTTTCCAAATTTTTTTGACCAAAATTTTTTTGACCAAAAATTTTTTTACCAAAATTGTTTCCCCAAAAATTTTTTTCCCAAAAATTTTTTTCCCAAAAATTTTTTTCCAAAATTGTTTCCCCAAAAATTTTTTCCCCAAAAATTTTTTCCCCAAAAATTTTTTTCCCAAAAATTTTTTCCCAAAAATTTTTTTCCAAAATTTTTTTGACCACAAATTTTTTGACCACAAATTTTTTTTCCAAATTTTTTTTCTCAAATTTTTTTGACCAAAAATTTTTTTCCCAAAATTTTTTTTTCAAAATTTTTTGGAGCAAAAATTTTTTTTCCAAAAATTTTTTGACCAAAAATTTTTTTTCCCAAATTTTTTTTGACCAAAAATTTTTTTTCCCAAATTTCTTTCCCAAAATTTTTTTCCCAAAAAATTTTTTTCCCAAAAAATTTTTTTCCCAAAATTTTTTTCCCAAAATTTTTTTCCCAAAAAATTTTTTTCTAAATTTTTTTCCCAAAAAATTTTTTCTCCAAAATTTTTTTCCCAAAAAATTTTTTCTCCAAAATTTTTTTGACCAAAAATTTTTTTTACCAGAATTTTTTTTCCCAAAAAGGTTTTCCAAGAGATATGGCCAAAAAAAAGTTGAGTTGGTATGGCCTGTTTTGGCGTAATTGGTAGAGTAATGGCTTCGTACGAACAGGGTAGCGAGTTCGAATCATATCTCCAGCTAAAAAATGGAATTCAGCAGTGTACGATTAACATTGTGGTATTTATTTATTGTTGAATAACACAGTTAATATTTAGATATAACAAACTAACAGGTCACATGGCCAAAAAAAAGTTGCATAGCCATGGCCTGTGTTGGCGTTATTGGTAGAGTTATGGCTTCGTATCAACAGGGTACCGAGTTCGAATCTTACCTCCAGCTATTGAACGGAATTTAGCAGTGAGCCTAACGTTGTGGTATTTATTTATTGTCGAATAACACAAAGTTAATATTTAGATATAACAAACTAACCATGCGGCCTGTGTTGGCGTAATTGGTAGCACGATGGCTTCATACCCACAGGGTACCGAGTTCGATTCATACCTCCGGACACAAAATTGTGGACGAGGCATGCACGGAATCACATCCGCTCGAATTTATTGTTGAATAACACAAAGTTAATATTTAGATATAACAAACTAACAAGTTATGAGGCCGAAAAAAAGCATAATCCATGCGGCCTGTGTTGGCGTAATTGGTAGCACGATGGCTTCATACCCACAGGGTACCGAGTTCGATTCATACCTCCGGACACAAAATTGTGTACGAGGCATGCACGGAATCACATCCGGTCGAATTTATTGTTGAATAACACAAAGTTTAATATTTAGATATAACAAACTAACAAGTTATGAGGCCGAAAAAATGCATAATCCATGCGGCCTGTGTTGGCGTAATTGGTTGCACGATGGCTTCATACCCACAGGGTACCGAGTTCGATTCATACCTCCGGACACAAAATTGTGGACGAGGCATGCACGAAATCACATCCGGTCGAATTTAGGACACCAGGTATGATTCCGATTATCCGGACCTTTAATGTTGCGGACTTCCGATAATCCGGACTTCCGATAATCCGGACCTTTGATGTTGCAGACTTTCCGTTATCCAGACTACCGATAATCCGGACCTTTGATTTGCGGACTTCTGATAATCCGGACTTCTGATAATCCGGACCACCGAATTTCCGGACTTCCGATAATCCGAACCTTTGATGTGGCGGACTTCCGATAATCCGGACTTCCAATTATCCGGACTTTCGATTATCCGGACTTCCAATAATCCGGACCTTTGATGTTGCGGACGTCCGATTATCCGGACTTACAATGATACGGACTTCTGATAATCCGGACCTAGTTACCGTTGCCTAGCAACCGTTTAAATTTTAGAAAAATGGGTAATCCGTTGCCTTGTTACCGTCTGCTAATTTTTTCGACCAAAAACGGTTGCTAGGCAACGGTGAAAATGTTGTAACATAGTTGCAACGGTTGCTAGGCAACGGTGAAAATGTTGTAACATGGTTGCAACGGTTGCTAGGCAATATTTTTTTCAAAATTATCAACTTATCAACAAAATTTTCGCAAAAAAATGTCTGCAACCGTCGCCTAGTTACCGTTGCCTAGCAACCGTTTAAATTTTAGAAGAATGGGTAATCCGTCGCCTTGTTACCGTCTGCTAATTTTTTCGACCAAAAACGGTTGCTAGGCAACGGTGAAAATGTTGTAACATAGTTGCAACGGTTGCTAGGCAACGGTGAAAATGTTGTAAATATTTTTCCAAAATTTTTTTGCTCTAATAGGGACATAGTAACCGCTGCCTAGCAACCGTTGCTGTGCGGATTATCGGAAGTCCGCAACATCAAATAATTTTTTCGACCAAAAACGGTTGCTAGGCAACGGTGAAAATGTTGTAACATAGTTGCAACGGTTGCTAGGCAACGGTAAAAATGTTGTAACATAGTTGCAACGGTTGCTAGGCAATATTTTTTCCAAAATTTTTTTGCTCCAATAGGGACATAGTAACCGCTGCCTAGCAACCGTTGCTGTGCGAATTATCGGAAGTCCGCAACATCAAAGGCCCGGATTATCGGAAGGTCCGGAAATCAGAAGTCCGGATTATCGGAAGTCCGGAACATCAAAGGTCCGGATTATTGGAAGTCCGGATTATTGGAAGTCCGGATTATCGGAAAACCGGATAATGGGAAGTCTGCAACATCAAAGGTTCGGATTATCGGAAGTCCGGATTATCGGAAATCCGCAACATCAAGGTCCGGATAATCGGAAGTCCGGATAACCGAAAGTCCGGATAATTGAAAGTTCAGATTATCGGAAGTCCGCAACATCAAAGATCCGGATTATAGGAGGTCCGGATTATCGAAAGTCCGGATAATGGAAAGTCCGCAACATCAAAGGTCGGGATTATTGGAAGTCCGGATTATCGGCAAAGTCCTGATAATGCAAAGTCCGGATGATCGGAAGTCCGCAACATTAGAGGCCCGGATTATCGGAAGTCCGGATAATCGGAAACATACCGGGTGTCCTAAATTCGACCGGATGTGATTCCGTGCATGCCTCGTCCACAATTTTGTGTCCGGAGGTATGAATCGAACTCGGTACCCTGTGGGTATGAAGCCATCGCGCTACCAATTACGCCAACACAGGCCGCATGGATTATGCTTTTTTTCGGCCTCATAACTTGTTAGTTTGTTATATCTAAATATTAACTTTGTGTTATTCAACAATAAATTCGACCGGATGTGATTCCGTGCATGCCTCGTCCACAATTTTGTGTCCGGAGGTATGAATCGAACTCGGTACCCTGTGGGTATGAAGCCATCGTGCTACCAATTACGCCAACACAGGCCGCATGGATTATGCTTTTTTCGGTCTCATAACTTGTTAGTTTGTTATATCTAAATATTAAACTTTGTGTTATTCAACAATAAATTCGACCGGATGTGATTCCGTGCATGCCTCGTACACAATTTTGTGTCCGGAGGTATGAATCGAACTCGGTACCCTGTGGGTATGAAGCCATCGTGCTACCAATTACGCCAACACAGGCCGCATGGATTATGCTTTTTTCCGGCCTCATAACTTGTTAGTTTGTTATATCTAAATATTAACTTTGTGTTATTCAACAATAAATTCGACCGGATGTGATTCCGTGCATGCCTCGTCCACAATTTTGTGTCCGGAGGTATGAATCGAACTCGGTACCCTGTGGGTATGAAGCCATCGTGCTACCAATTACGCCAACACAGGCCGCATGGATTATGCTTTTTTTCGGCCTTATAACTTGTTAGTTTGTTATATCTAAATATTAACTTTGTGTTATTCGACAATAAATAAATACCACAACGTTAATCGTACACTGCTGAATTCCATTTTTTAGCAGGAGATATGATTCGAACTCGCTACCCTGTTGGTACGAAGCCATTACTCTACCATTACGAAAAAAATTCTGGTCAAAAAAATTTTTTTGAGAAAAAAAAATTAGGGAAAAAATTTTAGGAAAAACATTTTTGGGAAAAAAATTGTTGTAAAAAAAATTTTGAGAAAAAAAATTTTGGATAAAAAATTTGGGAAAAAAAATTTTTTGAAAAAAATTTTGAGAAAAAAAATTTTTGGAAAAAAAATTAGGGAAAAAATTTTAGGAAAAAAAATTTTTGGGAAAAAAATTTTTGGGAAAAAAATTTTTGGGAAAAAAAATTTGAGAAAAAAAATTTTGGATAAAAAATTTGGAAAAAAAAATTTTTGGAAAAAAATTTTTGTAAAAAAAATTTTTTGAGAAAAAAATTTGGAGAAAAAAATTTTGGGAAAAACATTTTTCGAAAAAAAATTTTTGGGACAAAAATTTTTGGATAAAAAATTTGGGAAAAAAAATTTTTTGAAAACAAATTTTGGGAAAAAAAAATTTGGGAAAAAAAAATTTGGGAAAAAAAATTTTGGAAAAAAAATTTTTTTGAGAAAAAAAATTAGGGAAAAAATTTTGGAAAAAACATTTTGGGAAAAAATTTTTTGGAAAAAAAATTTGGGAAAAAAATTTTTTGAGAAAAAAAAATTAGGGGAAAAAATTTTGGGAAAAAACATTTTGAGAAAAAAATTTGGGGAAAATTTTTTGAAAAAAAAATTTGGAAAAAAAATTTTGGGAAAAAAAAAATTGGAGAAGAAAATTTTTGGATAAAAAATTTGGGAAAAAAATTTTTTGGAAAAAAAATTTTTGGAAAAAAAATTTTGGGAAAAAAAATTTGGTAAAAAAAATTGTGAAAAAAATTTGGAGAAAAAATTTTTGGCAAAAACATCTTACATCGAAAAAAAATTTTGGGAAAAAAAATTTTTGGAAAAAAAATTTTTTTGAGAAAAAAAATTAGGGAAAAAATTTTGGGAAAAACATTTTTGGGAAAAAAATTTTTTGGAAAAAAAATTTTGGGAACAAAAATTTGGGAAAAAAACTGAGAAAAAAATTGAGAAAAAAAATTGGGGCAAAAAATTTTTTGGAAAAAAATTTGGGATAAAAAATTTTGAAAAAAAATTTTTTGAGAAAAAATTTAGAGAAAAAAATTTGAGGAAAACATCTTTGGGAAAAAAAATTTTGGAAAAAAAATTTTTGGATAAAAAATTGGGAAAAAAAATTTTGGGAAAATAATTTTGGGAAAAAAAATTTTGGTTAAAAAAATCTTGGTCAAAAAAATTTGGGAAAAAAAAATTTTGGTCCAAAAAATTTTAGTCAAAAAAATTTTTGGTCAAAAAAATTTTGGTCAAACAAATTTTGGGAAAAAAAATTTTGAGAAAGAAAATTTGGTCAAAAAAATTATTGGGAAAAAAATTGTGGTCAAAAAAATGTTTTGTCAAAAAAATTTTGGGAAACAAAGTACAAATTATGCTAAAATACTTGTAAAGATATAATTATGAGAAAACTAATATATTAATTTTTCCAAAATTGACATAAATTTTTAATTGAACATATTAAGTTAATAACTTAATGTAAAAACTAAGAAATTATTTTGAAATATTGTTATATTTATATTGATATGATTCGTAAATTTCAAATTCAAATAATTTATTGCTTAGTAAAATCTTAGTTGTATTTCATAACAATAGTTTTAAAACTTACATTAGTTTTAATTATATTATTTAGATTACAATCACACATATAATTAAATATTATATATATGTATATAAATATATCAGGCGCACATTTAATGTGTAATGTACGTTGCAGATTCACATAAATTTAACAAACTTAACTAGTTATTATTAATAAATATACTTCATTCATAATTTATTGACTAATATAATTTTATTTTTGCGAAATTAGAAAATAATTTAAATACTAATACAATAATTTACATTTCATACTTTTTTTACTAAAGTAATTTATTCCCTATGCACCTATTTCATTCAATATATTCTATTGGAAAAGTGGTAAATCATGGAAGGATCTAAAGCAAGGGCGAGCAACCTTTGTAACCCTCGGGCCAATTTGGTTTTCAAAATTTTATCGCGGGCCGCACGTAATTTATATATATATATATATATATATATATACTAGCTGACCCGGCGAACGTTTAGTCACAGGAAATATTTTTAGAAAATCATTAGTATTAGAAATGACTAACTAATTCTCAATATATAAATATGTGGTATATAAATGAAAGGGTCAGCTAACACAAATTACATTGATAATTTACTCACTACATCGCTAAAATACTAACATACATATTTGAGTTAGGTTATGCTATTCTTAGCGAAACGATTGGCATTTCAATAACTCTGAAAAAAAAATTCAGTTTTCTCTCAAAAACAGTTTCATCTTCAGATTTCAATATTAAATTTCAATTTTTTTGCTAGAATTGCTCCTTCTGCAAGACATTCAAAAACTATGTACTTCTAATGCAGGTCGGAAAATATTTGTACTGTAGGATAAGCTTGCAAATCAGTAAGTTTTATTGGAGGTAACCATTTGGTTGCCAATATCTAAGAATTATTTTTCAAATGTGGATAGAGCGGATAAAAAGCTTTTTATAATCCCAGAAAAATCTTGATCGAATTTCAATTAAAAACTTTCACAAAAAAGGCGATAATAAATATTTGATCGATTATCGAGCTAAATAAAAAAGGATTGGACTACTTAAATGACTATTATAGAATAATGGAAATTTGGAGTAGTATGTAGTTTTCCATTTCGCATTAAAAAACTTAAAATAAAGAACAAAATTTTTAAAAAATGTTACGTTCGTACAACCCGTGATAAAAATAAATTGCTATTTCTTTTTAAATACAACTGAAGCTTTTTCATAAACTCAAAAGTCTGAACTAAAAGTCAAAAGATTTGTTGACTGAGCGCGGAAATAATGTAATAGCAACAAAATTACAAAATTGGCACAAAGAACAAATATACATGATTGAAAAAAATATATTTTATATAATTACGAGTGTATACTGTAAATATAAATACAAAATAATAACAAATAATAGTTAAACAGAACAACTAATTTACTTGAAAATTTTAATGAGAAATTTGGCACTGTTTGTTTATATAAGCTGATCAATATCAGCCGTTTTTTTTAAATTTTGTTCTCTATTTTTTAATGCGGAAGGTAGCAACACGTATGCAGCTTTGATATGTTTTTCTCAGTTTTGATAGGTGGTAATTTTTTATGAATTCCATGGTTGAAATTAACACAGGTCCACTAAAAAAGTTGTCTCGATTGGGTGTGTGACATATGTTTTTCGAATTTTCCAATGTACTTTTACCGCTGAAGATAAATCTATAGTCAAAATTGGAACACAAAAAATGGAAAAACATTTGAAAACTGGCACAATCTTCAAACTAGCATTTTTTCTGAATTAATGAATTATTATCCAGCGACTTTTCTTTTGTGGACCTGTGTAATTGTTCGCACACATTCGTACTTCCAAAAAAAATAATTTATCATAATTTGATCTGTTTTTTTTTTCAAAAGCAAAAATTTCTCAGGGCTGACATGAGATTTATAAAAAATTGCGATTTTGCATGGTAAAAGGCGAAGAAAACATTTACATGAAAACATCTGTTTTGTTAGCTTTGAACATTTGGAATCACAATTAAAATTTGTTCATATTTTCTTTTTCTGAACACGAGATACTGCAATGGATATTGTTCTTTATTTCCAAAATAACGAAAGTACTTGTTCTTTCATATCCAAAAGCAATTGTAGTTTACCATATGGGTTGTATACTCCTTTAAGCATTGCATCACTATTGAGCTAACTTTGTTGGTATTGAAAAGCACATCGCCATATTCACGCTCTAAATTGTTAAGAAGTCTTTAAATTCACGATGATTTAAACCTCGCGACAAGCTTTCAATTTTTCTTGCAATATTGTTAAACTAATATTTAAATTAATATTTATTTTATCGGGAAATGCTATTTTTGTGAACAACAGTTCTTACCAGTATTTGACAGACAACAAAAATAGCAGTTACAGCCGTATTTGATAAAATATCTAGAAAAATAATTTGTAGTTGAGAAATGCTTGGCGGGCCGCAAAAAAAACCTTGCTCATCCTTGATCTAAAGGATCTTGAGGCAGTGATTCGAAGCGTGCTATATGCATGCATGTAATACTTATAATATATTAATAATAGTTGTAAATTATGCGAAAATATCTATAGCAATTTTTATAGAAATACATGGATAATTTTTAGTTCATATTATTAATAGCATAATGTAAAAAATTAGAAATCAATTGAACTAATTACATTCAGTAATTTCATATATACACATCAACTCCTGTCCTTGACCACGTCATTGAGATCCATATGAGTGTCCTCGTCGCACAAAATCTCACTGAAAACTTAAAAACTTTTCAGAAAATTTCCATAGAAAAAGCGGGAAATTCACAAAAAGGATCAATTACTATGAATAATTGACAACTATATATACAAAGTTATGTATAAACTAAAATGACAATACTCATGAAATTGTTGTGCCAATAGCCTAAAAAGGAATTTGATGAACTTATATTGAGGAAGCAAAAATAGAAGATTACACTGGTTTAATTGAAACCATTGCCATTGTGAACGTCGCTAATATAAAATTTTCAGTAAAATTATTTTGCGATTTTCGTTGCCAACCGATAACACTTCTTTAATTAGTTTATTATATAATAATGAATAACTCAGACTTGCGAGCGTTGATCAAAAAAGATCATTTACTAAAGGATAGATAATATACATAAAAATTGTCAATACACATGAAATTCAACGGTCACATAAAATTTGACAATTTTCAAACATAAAATTGGATTTTATGAATCGATAAAATTTTATATAAAATCAAAGATCTTCACAGAATTTCAAACTGAAAAATTGAAAAAATCAAAAGTTTCGGTAGAATCTTCATAAAGCATATACAAACTTTTTAATTTACATGTACAACAACCTTTTACCTTTATTATCTTTTATAAGTGGTGAAAGCAGATTAATTAAAAGTGAGTTTTTTATAACAACATGTTTGTAATTTTAATGAAAATATATTTTATACGCGAATATTTTGTCCTCATTTCATTTATTCAAATTAATCAGGTTTATCTTCTCTATTTGGACTACTACGTTGAATTATTATTGACGTAGTATTTCATACAGATTTTTAAGAAAAATAGATAATTGAACATTTTGCAAAATAATTAATGATTAATTAATTAATACTTAAAATCTTCGACAAACTTGCGTTTTGCAGTAATGATAAATATATATTTAAGTAACGATTTTTCAAATACCTTTTCCAAATTAATGCAATAGATGATAAAATGTGTTAAATGAAAGTGTACACGTTTTATATATAAGCATAATAAAAGTGAATTATTAAAACCTAACCTCCAAAACACACAAGCCTCAAATAACATTTCTATCATAAGTGCAACCTCCAGACGTCTCTTTGATAACACATACATAAAGTTAGGTTTTATGTGTAAGTCATACTTTTTCAATAACATTTTTATAAATATTAAAGTCAGGCGATACTTCTGGAAATGTAACATTTCGCGTATTGTTAATTAGTATAATTAATTGATTATTACTAGCAGTAAGAATATAATCGCAGTATTAATAAGTACAACAATAAATAATATCTATGTAAAAATAATAAATAATTTATATTCATTCAACAAAATACAATATAACATAATATAGTATATACATATATAACTGCTTTTCATTGGTCTTGTATTCATTTTTTATCTTTGGTATAATAGGGAAAATTATGATTCGTAATTTTTTTATCCCTGGCCATCTCTTTCATCGTATTAGGAAGTCCATAAAGTAAATACAGTAATATACCTGATAAATTGGTAAAATAATTATATCTATGCAACATTATATATATATATATACATAGATATATTTTGTGTATATAAATAATTTATACATGTACTGATATATATATATATATATATATATATATATATTATATTTATATATTATATATATATATATTATATATATATTATAATTTTATGCATACATGCAATACCCATACATTTAATTATAGGTTAATTTTAATGTTAATATCATACAATAATAGATCTACACTTATGGTTACAATAACGATAAACAATTAATAAAATATGAAATGCAAATAAAATTTAAATTTTATAGTTGAATAAAATAGTACTCAATAATCATTTAATTTTACTAAAACAATGTTTTAAAAGAAAATTGATAATTAAAAGTTAGTCTATCATCTAATTGTCTGTCAATAGATTATTAAACTAAAGTGTGCATAAGAAGTTATTTAAAAAAAATCGATTCATGTAGTCATTATAAATCATTGTGAACAGAAAATAAAAACTTATTTTTTGCGATGTGCAATAGAACAATGTTTTATTTTAACTTTCCTGGTAAATTATAGTAATAGCAAAAAAATTGAATTTGAAAATTTAAAATTTTTAAAACTTAGTTTTTGGTACGGAAAGTACCAGCAATTTGCCTAAAGGCACGATGCCACGCACCACTTGTTATTATTTCAAATATGAAAATAACTAGTTTTTAAGAAACCAAAAAATAGTTTTTTGAATCATTCAAATCAGATGCTTAGTTCTCTCGAAAACTGCAATTTTTTGTACATTTAGCTCTGTATCTTCGCCTTCACATCTTCTCCCAATCATTACAAATTGAATATTTTTTTGATCATTCAAATCGGATACTCCGTCCTCTTAAAAACTCTATTTTTATTTTCTGCATTCTTTGCTCCGTATCTCCGTAACGGCTGGACCTGCCTTTCCCAAAAACTAATCAGCACATCTTCCTATCAATAGAAATCGAATAGTTTTCGAACCATTCAAATCGGTTGATCTGTGCGCCCGAAAACGTGAACGAAAAAATGCAGACACACAAAACACACACACATCAATTTTTTCTGAGGTATGACAAAATGTTTAGAAACCTCTAAAACGTGAACATATGCAAAAAATTTCATTTTCAATTTATTTGCGATTACTATAACTTAACCATCGGGAAGTTAAAAATTAGCATCTCAGTATGTCCTCACTATATATACTATTTGTCAGTACTATATAGAAGAAATGGTTTTTGTAATTGGTTGTATTTTTACTTAATAAATATGTTATTTATAGTCCCTACATAATTAAAAAACTAAATTACAGGTAGTCAGTTAACCAAAGATGAGTGAAAACCATTGAGACTGGTTATGATATCATTAAATAAATATCATTGAAAAATAAATCACCATGTCATTTTGTTCCCATCTAGCAATTTCAAGCAATAAAAATTTTTGTTAAAAGTATTTTAAGCATGATAAAAATTATAATATGAATAAGTTTACAATAACAAAAAAATATCAAATCAGCTCCCTAGATATTATGTTATTTTAAGTTGTGCAATATACGTTTAAAAAATTTACTAACAGCAATAATAAGTGATAGTATTTCATTTTACCATTTCCTAGAAATAGTTTGAAATAAATGCTGCGATCAAGAAAAACATTTTTATAATTTAGTAAATTATGCGTCATGCTCTTCATTATTATGTTCAGGCAGTATTGAGATTTGTTCACTTTGTTTTGGTTCTACTTGTGACAGTCTAAAAGCGAGAATAGAGTTTAGTTTGTCTCTAAGTTCTGCTCGCGACATGACATTGGCACCATCATTGATATTATTCTCTAGTTTATCGCTTTTTTCTTCCAATAAATTAGGAGGCATTGAATCATTTAATATTTCCGGCGATGAATAAGGTGTAACTGTTACTAATGCATAATTTTGTTTGCAATTGCATTTGTTTCGGGTTGCCGCTTTCCTTGCAGTTCTAAAGTTTCTTGGTTGTTCAATAATTGTGTCTCATTTATATTTTTATGGAGTACATTCTCTGGTCTATGCCTCAGATTACTTTTTCTGTTCTCTAATTCTTCAAATAATGGGATCACTGAAATTCTTAGCTTATTTAAGTTAGCCGGTGTAGAGTTTATTTTTCTTAATATTTCTGGAGTAGGCATTTTTGGAGGACTGGGTATATTAAAAGGAGTGTTAGTACTTGTAGACAGATCAGTCGCATCAATTGAATCTTGAGCTATTTTGCTCAATTGACTATTTTGCTCAATTGGAACTGACTGAATAGACGGAATTCCTTCAATACTTTGACTTCCAATTCCATCTCCAAGAATTTTCTCTAATTTTTGGGCGAATAAGGAACTTCTAATTGACGCTGAGTCAGAATTTTTATCTCTGAGCTTTACAGAACTAGATCCTGTATTAGTTTTATCAATTTCGGGTTTATAACAATCATCACTTTGAGAATTCACCAGTCCTGCAGGATTAACTATTTGAATATTGTCATTACAGTGAGCTTTATCATCGTTGTCTTTGAATTCTTCATTTTTGATATCGATTTCATTTTTAGTTTCACAGGTATCGGGAAAATCTTTCAGCGCTCCGTCACGTAGTAAGCTAGATTCAGTGGAAGATATTGAACTACTTCTAATTGATTTAATGGATGAGTTATTGCTTTTTGAAGAGCTTTTTCGAAGTTCAGGAGACGATTTAAACGTGGAAGATTCGGTATCTTCATTTTGTAATATGTCATCAAAATAGGCCATAACAGTTTCCGAAGGTTCAAAAACTTGGTCAGATCTTTCATTTTTTAGTACATGTTTTTCATTTAGTGAATCAACATTTTGTTGAAGGTCTGGTGAATATTTTTCTTCTTTATCACAACTATTGTTTGTTAATGTTGTTGCTAAAGCTTTCGTGGGCATGACTAAGTCTGGTAAAACGACCAAAGATTCATGCATTGAAATGGGTGATTGCTTTACTTCCTCCATTGTTTCAATTTCAACACAATTTTCATAAGCATAATTTATATTATGGGCAGCTCTACGCTGGGGATAGGATTATTTCTTATAGGTATCTTTGAACGAGGCGTTACGCTTCTCCAAGTGGTGTCATCATTTTTGCGTACACAATGTCTCGTCAGAACAAAAACTAAGAATCCTATAATAACATAAAATATTCCGATAATAACATGAAAACTTATTTAAGATGACTTGGACTTGAATTATGATAATGATATGAACAATTCCAAACGATTTAAAAAATGATATCATTAATTGTATTGCCTAGCATTCTTCAGATTATGAACCCATATAAAATATTAAAATTTTAATAAATAAATTGTATATATGAATTTGTATGATTCTTTCTATGAGACTACATATCTCAAGAAAATATACCCAAGCATTAGGCAAACATAGTTATTACAACCCATTTTAGAATATTTAGGTAATATTTTACTTATTTCATTAGATTAGATACACGATATAAAATTAAAAGAATGATATTTTTGATCTTCAAAATTGGTGCAATTATAGTCTTTATAAATTCACAAAATATTTACCTATTGTCATCCATATCCCAAATCGAATCCACGTGGCAGGGTCCAGCATTAGTATTAGTAAAATGTTCACAAAAATACTAATTGCAGGAACGTATGGAACGAGTGGTACCTAGTAATAAATATAATTTCAACTAGCTGTAAGTGGAATTCTGTCTTAAGGCAATTAAGGCATCGTGCCTTAAGGCAAATTGCTGGAACTTCCCGTACCAAAAATTATTATTTTTTTTAAAAACGATTAACATTTTTGAAAAAAAAAAATACTTTGAAAAAATAAGATTTTTGAGAAACTATAAATTGGCCAAAAAATTACTTTTTTTTGAAAAAAAATTTTTTTTTTAATTTTTTTTTTGTTTTTTTTTTGAAAAAAAATTTTTTTTTTTATTTTGACATATTGTGGAAGATCTGAACTTTTTTCAAAGCAATCGTACTGTTTTAACTGCATAGGGACAAAATATAAAGCGCGTAAGTGCCGCGTCGCTGTCTAACGCATAAGCATTGGTACGGAACCCATAGGAATGTTAACAAAATGTATACTTATTGTTAAAATCTCTATAAAGTATCTGATAATTTGATGTGCATATGTCTAATGATCATTTTTGACCGCCAAATGGCTCATTTTTTTACTTTTTCCTCCATATCTCCGAAACCGCTAGACCTACCTTCATGAAAATTTTATAGATTCTTCATCTTGTCAATACAAGTGAAACGTTTTTTGAATTATTCAAATCGGACGCTCCGTTCTCTTAAAAACTGAGTTACCGTTTTCGGCACTTTTTGCCCCGTATCTTCGGAACGGCTAGACCTGCCTTCGCCAAAAACTAATCAGCACGTCTCCTTATCAATACGAATCGAATGTTTTTTGAATTGTTCAAATCGGTTGATCCGTGTTCCCGAAATCGTCGACGAAAATTTGTATCCGCACATACATACACACACATACATACATACACACACACATACACACACACACACACACACACACACACACACACACACACACACACACACACACATACATCCATTTTTTCTAAGGTATGCCAAAATGTTCAGAAACCTTTGAAACGTAAAGATATATAAAAATTTTCATTTTCGATTTTTTTGCGATTACTATAACTTACCCTACGGGAAGTTAATAAGGAAGAAAATACAAAATTTTCAATAAATAGTATATTTCATTTTATATCTATTTTTGGGAAATAATTGAAAATTTTGTTTGGGGACTTAATAAGGTTATAATTTTGCTTGTTTCTGAGTTCTGCTGCAGTAGTATTCAAATATTTTCCTCGCTTATAGCGAAAAATAGTCAGAAAACATGAATTTAAAGATTAGAAATTTTGCTTTTTTAGTTTTAATTAATATCATTAATAATAATATAATCATTAACTAGTGGAGTGTATGGCATCGTGTTGCAAAGTTAAAATTAGTTGTTTAAAGTATATTAGAACTATAGTCAGAATTAAAAATAAAATCTGAATTATTTTTGATAAACAAAAAAATTTTTTTTTTTGAAAAAAAAAAGTTGAAACAATTTTTTTTTCCAAAATTAATTATTTTGTTAAGACAAAGGGTTCTTTGAATCATTTAAATCGGATGCTTAGTTCTCTCAAAAACTGCCATTTTTTACACATTTAGCTCCGTATCTTCGAAATGACTGAGCCTGCCTTTGCCAAAAACACTTCTCCCAATCATTACCAATTGAATGTTTGTTAGATCATTCAAATCGGATGCTCCGTTCTCTCAAAAACTCGATTTCTATTTTCTGCACTCTTTGCTCTTAATCTCCGTAACTGCTAGACCTGCCTTTACCAAAAACTAATCAGCACATCTCCCTATCAATAGGAATCGAATACTTTTTGAACCATTCAAATCGGTTGATCCGTGCGCCCGAAAACATGACTCGAAATTTGTATCCATACATACACACACACACATCCATTTTTTCTGAGGTATGCCAAAATGTTCAGAAACCTTCAAAACATCGATAAATGTAAAAATTTTCAATTTCGATTTTTGGCCCATTACAATAACTTACCCTAGGGAAGTTAATAATTTTATACAATCTAGAGTTCCGCAGTACCTAGGTGTTTAAAAATTTACATTTGAATTAACAGTGAAACTACTTTAATTATTCTTGTGTATTGATAATAAAATTTTGATATAAAACGCTTTCATAAAAATTATTATATTGATTCTCTTCAATTGATTTTTCAAAAAAAAAAATCAAAATAATAAAAAATTCAACCTTTTGTGTGTGTGCGTTTGTGTATGTGTGTGCGGATTCATATTTTCGTCGACGATTTTACGAACACGGATCAACCAATTTGCATGATTTAAAAAACAATAGATTCCTACTGATAAGGAGACGTGTTGATTAGTTTTTGGCAGAAGCAGGCCTAGCCTTTCAGAGATACGGGGCAAAAAGTGCCAAAAATGGTATATCAGTTTTGGAGATAACGGAGCATCTGATTTAATACTTCAATCAATATTTTACTTGTATTGACGAAATGAAAAACTGGTCAAATTTTTGTCAAGGCAGGTCCAGCGTCTCCGGAGATCCAATAAAAATAATGTCAAAAATAAACATTACACATATGTACATCGTACTATAAGATATTTTATAAAGATTGTAATAATAATTACAAATTTTGTGTACATTTATATGGGTTTACACGTTAGACGACTACGCGACGCTTATGCGCTTTGACACCAAATCAGCTATGCAGCGCGATCGCTTAAAAAAATGTTCAAAGTTTTCATGAAAAATCAAAATACAAAAAAAATCAAAATAGAAAATTTTTTTTTTCAAAAGTTATTTTCAAAAATTTTTAATTTTCTCAAAAATCTAATTTTTTCAAAGTTTACCAAAGTTTTTTTTAATAATTTAGTTTTTGGTACAGGGCGTTCCATCAATTTACCTTAAAGCACAACATATGCAGCACTAATTACATTTTTTATTAGTTAGCGGATCAATTTTCTGGAACAAACAATGTGTCCTGCTTATGTATACTCAACCCTCCGATAACGCAGTGAGTTTAATATGGAAACCATATAAAAACTCCGATTTAACGCGCACGATCCAGACTAATTCGTAGTGCGTTGTATGAAAACCGCGCTATAAAAAATTCATAATCAGTACAAATCACATCATTTGTACCGCGTTATTGATGACCAATAAATGCAAAAGATATGATAAACTCTAAATTGTTTAAATGAAATTGAAAAGTTCATATTGAAGAGTTTGCATAATCGGAGGGTTGGCTTTACTACTTTTGTAGTTTAAATTTAAAAATTAGCTTACACTGAATGTGTCTGGTTTGCCGCTACTGGGTTGCCGAGCCATGGCGTAGACGTTTAACACCAGAAGCAATGACAAGAAGGTACATAAGACGATTATCCATGGCTCCAATTTGCTTAGTGCCTTCTCGCCATAAACTAGACTTAAACCGAGAGCCAGACAAAGAATTCCTTAAAATAGAATGCAGAAAATGTTTATACAAATTAAAAGCGTAGACAATACAACGATTAAATAATAATAATCATAACTTTGCCATCCACATTACCATTGGTTGCCTTCCTTCATACAATACAATAACTTTAATATAGTCCAGATTCAACAAGTCATAATTCAACAAAACATAAATTTTAAAAACATTTATACATGAGAAAATACATACTTAATGTTTGGCAAGGAAAAGATTTTATATACAAATGCATTCTACATGCTACTCATGTTGATCTTGATTCTATATCCATATCATATCATTCATTGAGTCCATTTATATGTTACAATGTATTTTTTAAATTAATATAAATTAGATTCTGGTATAAAAAGTAAATAAAAAAATTATAAAATAAACAGAAAAATAAAGGTTAAAATACTTCAAATAATAATTTGAAACATAAATATATAAATGTGCAAAACACACATTTCTAATCTGATGAAATGGCCAAAGTTTGTATTAAGGTCCATTTAATTATGGTTATTTCTCAGTAAGTTAATTATACCAAGAACACATAAACACATGATATAAAATATATAAATCGGGGATAATAATTTGAAATATATCATCTGTCCGAAATATTACTTCTTTGATATAAATATTTACAATTTTAATCTTATATATTTTTATGAATAAGTTTTCTGAACATAATCGTTTATTGACTAATTTATATCGTATTTATTTATAATTAATAAATTAGACGATATTTTTTGTAAAAATAATGTTTTTGCTAAAATCCATAACAGTAATCTAATATTCATTCTGGTAATAATATATGCATGTGTATGTGTGTAGTTATCTATATGCGGATATAATTTTCTGCCGACCTTTTTGAGAGCATATAAAATTATCAGATATCTTATAGAGATTTTATTTAAGTACCAATTTTGTTACCATTCCACATCAAGAAATCTATAAAGCTAGCATATATAGTTCAAACAAATGTCTTCGACAATCTCAACATTTAAACCGACTTGTATTTGGGTATCAAAATTTAGAAAAAAAATCAAAATGTTCAAAAATCAAAAATTACAAAATGCCGCTCAAAATTCAGCTCGCCGCTCAATTCAACAAATCTAATTTTTCCTTTCTAATCTTTTCGAAATTTTAAATTACGGTACAGAAAGTTCGAGCAACTTGTCTTGAGATATAACGCCATTAACCACTAATTTTCAATAGATGTCAGAAAAAATCGTCGCAAACCTATTTACAGACAACAATGCGTAAAACTGATCTTATATATAAAATTCTTTACGAGTGTATAATTTGATACTTCTCCTAAACGGTTATTCGGATCTTGATAATTCTTCTTAGAGTTTGTCAAAGAAAGAAATTTGCCAAAGAAATTTTTAAGATTCAATAAAGAATAAAATTATAGTAATTGTAGAAATAAATGGCAAAAATTACAAAAAAAAGACTTATCATTGATGAATATTGAAAACATTTGAACTGTCATCTGCTAGAAATCTCAATTCACTTAAACTTTGAATTTAGCCGAAATTATGAGCCTAGATAATATTAGAATACAATATACAAGAAAATGTAATTTCTATATTATTATTGCCCAAAAGCAGCTGAGTTGAATTGAATTGAACTGAAATTAAATTAAAATAATATAAGATACAGTCAACAGTATTTGTTTGGCAGATGAAACTATGTAATTCAGTTTAATAAATAACGCAATAAGTACAAAATTGCATATACATTTTTTACACTTATGCATGTCGCATTTTTGTTTACTTCATTAAATTATTTAGCAATATAAAAAATATTTCTACTTATCAAAAAAAAGTGATTTAGAATTTTCGTTCATGTGCCAAAAATTCATTTGTTTGGCTTTGGATATGGAATATTTAGCAAGTTGATCTTAAATTAAAGAGTGCTGATAGAAACTATAAATCTATAGATTTTACAAATTAATTCATCTAAGATTTAAACATAAACAATAATGTTTATTAAATCATTAGTAAGAAAAATTTAAAATGATTACATTATTAGTAAGAAAATGTACTTTAGAAATTATAATTGCACAACAGCAACCAATATATCGTACGAGATTATGAAAAATATAGACTAAATTATTGATCAATTATGTTGTGTGGTAAAATCAAGTGTGTATATTGTTCTTTTACCGCAGATTCTATATTATTTTTTTCTGAATTTCTTATACTGCTTATGCTAAGACTAGAAATGAATCATAAAGGCAGGACATCAAATAGAATAGTAAAAAGTATAGGATAGAATAGTAAAAAAAAATTGGAACTTTTGAATTGTAGACGTAGGACAGAACAATGTCTATCGGATCATCTAGTTTTAATATAAAGCCAAAATGTATTTTAACCCCTTTGACTCGGATACCGCCGGTGGCAAAATTCATATAAATCTCGGAATTCGCGAGTAGAAAGTGTTAATTGAATGTATTTGCAAAAGTTTGTCTTGAAAACGAGTGGCTACTGTAATCGTAATGAAAGATAATTCACAAAAAAATTTTAACCTACTTACCGTATATGCAAATGAGCCAATTGAACACATATTGTGACAAAGACGTCGGGGTAGTCGAACCTTCTCTATTTATCACTTGCGACAATACATTCCGCAAATTGTGTTTAACAATTTTATTTTTCGAAACTAGAGCACTTCTTTCTTGAGGTGGTGTACTAGTGTAGTTATCGGAATCGGAAGCGTCATACCTGTAAATAAAAGCAAACCACTAGTTGTAAATGGCATTTTGCCATAAGGCAAGTTGCATGAATTTCCTGATATGTGTGAGTAATGGACTTAATTAGTAATAATTGAAATTTAGCTATTTAGATCAAACTTTCAAATTGAGTCACAAATAGTTATGAAATATTATAAAAAGAGATCTTTTGTGTATAAACAATATTTTTTTTGTAAACTTCATCGACCTAGCTTGATGATTAATTTAAATTTTTTTGAAGTTACTACAAAAATTAATGTGAAAACAAAATAGAAGATGTTTTTAAAAATCTAATGTTTAATTTGACATAGACTGTTACATGCTACAAGACGAGAAGAATCAAAAGCACTACTATTAGAAGTTTAAAATGGGATTTATAAACCAGTTAGCTAAAATAAATTTACATGAAGTATACTAAATTAAAACAGTTGCCTTTTGAGAATATTTATCAAAAAGGTATTACCAAGAAGCAGGTACTATCAACATGCTATATTGACAATTATGTTATATAGCAGGCCAAACTATAAAAAGTCATTCCATGCATTCTCACATGCTTTATCTAAATTAACCTAAAAATAGGCATGGTTAGAACTCCAATGCTCACTCTTTACCGGGTTCATCTGATTCAACTTCAGAGTCTTCGACTTCTTCATGCTTATTCGCTTTATGATTGGATAACAGCATTTCACTTTCACTTTCAGCTGCTGAATCTGATGCATGGTATACCTTAACTGGGTATTCATATCTATAAAATGAAAAAGCTTTGGACGAGCACATACATTGAAACATGACACTGAATGATAGACCCTAGAAACCAAAACCACATTTTTATATAATATTCATCTCCAATAATTTTATGAACTCGATTTATTCATTACATTTTTGACGCATATCTTATTATATTATAATTAATAACACATTCATATTTTGTGAATCTCATGAAATTTATACTCCATTGTGATGATTGATTATGCAAAACATAATAAAACATTACTGTAAGTATAATGACTAAAATAAAATAAAATAAAATTGCTTAGATTTGTGAATGAAAAAATATAATATAGCGATAAATAATAGTTGTGCAATGATCAAAAACAGCATTATGTGATGATGGATGTAAATGATATAATGATACTTTTCAAACAATTAGAAGAGTGCACAGATATTAGACTAATTTATACCAACTAACAATAAAAAAAACTTAAAAAAATATTATTTGTTTATATAAAAATAATTTATTCCTAAATAATATATAATGTAAATAACCTCAAATAATAACTAACCTTAACAAAAGTACACATGCGGCGACCATCGTATAGGCAGTTAACGTTCCTATTGACATCATATTTACCAGCTGATTTAGATCAAACAACGCAGCCATCAAACCTGAAATGAGTATATTATAATTATAAAACATCAAACCAGAAAGAACTTATAATAAATATGAATTCATTTTAAATAAATCATTTTAAATCTGCAAATCAAAGCACTCTGTCCTTCATTAAGAGGGGACCCTGCTTTAGAGGCTTCAAAAAATCGTTTTTTTTAAATAATTTTTAGAGAGAGAAATAATATTTAATTCATACAAAACTTTCAGGTTTTATTGCTACATATATCAACATTCTTCCAAAAATGTTTCATTAAAATATGCATAACGAGTGTGCAGGTGTCTTTTGGAGGGAAAGATGCTGGTCATAATTTCAATCCGAAACAAAAAAATCAAAGCAAATATATATATTCAATAATAGATTCTAATTGAATCTGAAAAATCCAGAAAAAAATGAGAAATTCACCAATTTTTTGCAACTTGAAAAAAAAGTAATATTTTTTGATACTTTGATTTCACTTTAGATTGTTTAAAAAGTGGATTATTTATATTTTTTAAAAGTTTTTTTAAGTTCAACTAGAATAGAATTTAATCCTGAATACATTGAATTTTGCCTCGTTTTGATGGGGCGTTTAGTTCGTTTCATATAATTCCGGCCAATTAGTAAGAATCGAAAAAATTAAAAACCGAGAAATCGCGCGTCGAAGTTTTCGTTCCCTTGGCGAAGCTCATTATTTCTTTTGTAATTCCGAAAATAATTTGAATTTGTTTCTGAAATTTTAGGCTCTAATATTCTTCACTAGTTTTGGAAGACATTTTTGCAAAAATATAATCGAACTTTTTAGGCCTCTAAAGCAGGCTCCGCCCTTAAAAAATTACCTTTAATTTCAGTTATAAATCTTAAAGTAAAAACAATTTTAGAATTTTCTGAGGATGATTAAAATGTGATGTTTCTTTGATGACCTTACCGGTAAGTAATCCAGCTAGAATTGTTCCACTGACGGGTGTATTATATGTATCACTAACGCGGCCCATAAATCTAAAAATCAATCCATCAGAGGCCATGGCATACAAAATACGAGGCAGTGGAAACATACATCCAAACAAACTGAAAAGTCAAAGTTTTCGAATCATTTGAATATATGAAATCTATCTTTGTTAAAAGAAAATTCTATGAGATCATTTTCGAATAGGTTAGTGAAGGTTTTAATATAAGAAAGTTCTCATCATCTTCTACGATATATATATATATATATATATATATATATATATATATATATATATATATATATATTCTTAATCATATAATATATATATATATATATATATATCATTGAAAACAAATGTGTTTATTTTACCTAGTGATTAAACCGAAAAGACCTCCTATAGCAACTATCCACTTTGCAAAATTCCATCCAACAGCAGCAAACGCATAAGGCAATGGCGCATCACGATTCTTTGGAAAAATATAAAAATGTTAATTACAAAAAGACTTGAAAAAAAAGAGTGCGCGTAAGGTTCACACGCGATTGAAGTAAAACTTTTTTGCTATTGTACGAGATAGCATATAAGTTAAAAATAATTATATATAATAATTATGAATAATGTTCATCAGTAATATGGTAACACTCGTGAGGCACATATTTATTAGTGTCAACCATTATACATATTTATATAATAATAAATTATAAATTTATAATAACATTACAAATATTTATAATATTTGAATACAATAATGCAATTAAAGTCATACTTCAAACACGACATGATCGGTTTATCATTGGAATTAGCATCCATCAATAGAGAAATGAAGTAATTGCTGATTAATAAATTCTATAATATTCGTTCACACAGTAGACAGCTTGAGTAATTTCATTAACGCTAGCAATGAATACGCTGCATAGATGTCCAAACATATTGAAACTAGTTGGTATTGGTATTTTGCCTTGAGGCAAGTTACATAAACTTCCCGATATGTGTAAATAATCGACTTAATCAATAAAAAATAAATTAATTTATGAGTGATTAAAAGTATTCCGAGTGGATTTATTACACATAACTGAAAACGAACGAACATGTTAACTCGAAGTATTTTCTTAAATCAAATTTTCAAAAATTTAGTTTAGTTTAGTATGTTTTATAAGACCAGTTACTCTACCATTACACCAAGTGAATCGTCTAATTTTAATTTTAACAAACGTCAAAAAAACTTCTCTTTTCCTCAAACTTTGATGAATTTTTAAAATAAAACAACTACTTGTCGTAAGGCCGTAATGATTCAGTAAGTTCTATAAGACCATAGTATATATCGCCAAAAAAAGTTCCATAAAAATCAGCTTAATTAACCTCTTGTAGGGTAAGTTATTGTAATGGGCCGAAAATCGAAATTGAAAATTTTTACATTTCTCGACGTTTTGAAGGTTTCTGAACATTTTGGCATACCTCAGAAAAAATGGATGTGTGATTTAAAAAACATTCAATTAGTAATGATTGGGAAAAGTGTTTATTAGTTTTTGGCAAAGGCAGGCCCAACCATTTCGAAGATACGGAGCTAAATGTGTAAAAAATGGCAGATTTTGAGAGAACTAAGTGTCCGATTTAAATGATTCAAAGAACTTTCTGCTTGTCTTAAAAAAATAATTGATTTTGGAAAAAAAAATTTGTTTCAACTTTTTTTTTCAAAAAAACTTTTTTTTGTATATCGAAAATAATTCAGATTTTATTTTGAATTTTGACTATTCTAATATACCTTAAATAAATAATTTCTACTTTGCAATTCAGTTTATATAATTTTTATAAATATTAGACAATGTTACAAATTAATAATATCCTATTTAAAAACATTCAGTATTCCTCGAATGTTTCGTTACGTTACGGGAAGTTCCAGCAATTCGCCTTAAGGTACGATGCCATACCCCACTAGCTTTTTTTCTGACAAACGATACTCCATCAAATGGTTTTTAATTTTCTGAAATCGGTTCAGGCGTTTTTGAGAAAACGTCGATGAAAGGTCTAATTTTGACAAATGCCAAAAAAAGCGATACCAATTTTTGCAAACTTTGACGAATTTTTAAAGTTAAACCAATTGTCGTAGGGCCGTAATATTTTAGTATGATCTAGAAGACTATGGTATCTACCGTCAAAAAAATATTAATAAAAATCGTCGAAAAATTTTTTTAACACTTTATTACAAGAAAACGGTCCGGCCGATCTTTACCAAAAACTAATCAGCGCGATTCCCAACCAATATCTTTCAAACGGTTTTTGACTGCTATTTATAAAAAAACGTCTCGGCCGATCGTCACACAAAACTGACAAACGATAGTTCTCGTCGACATACATCAAATGCCTTTCAAATTTTTGAAATCGATCCAGCCGTTTTTAAGGAAACGGCGATTTACGGTAAAAAATCTGTTGGTGCACAGGCACACACATACTTTTTCCAAATTTGCTCTCATTCGATTCAGAATGGCTTGAAACATCGAGGAAATATAAAATTAGCGAATCGTATTTCTTGATGAAAACAAACTTCTCCTTCGGAAAGTTAAAAATCGTTGGAATGAATATTTACAACATTTAAACATTTTAAAACATTTAAAAACACAAAATGGACGATAATTACTATAAAATTATAAACCACTAACCTGATCGTAGTAAGGCAACATAAGTGTTATCACTGCAGAAACGCCGAAGTACGAGATGAAAACAATTACCAGTGTTGCAATTATTGCACGTGGTATGGTTTTTCTTGGCTCTTGAACTTCTTCGCCACTTGCTGAAATGCAGTCAAAGCCGATGTAACCATAAAAACAAGTTGCAGCGCCCTTTATTGTTCCCATCACACCGAATGGGAAGAATCCGCCAGATCCAATGTTCTGGGTAGCTTGCACGACTGCAGGCAACGTCTCAGGCTTGATTTTCCAATTTTTGATATCGACTAAAAGTCAGTATCGTAAAATTTAAAACATTTTATTAAGAACATCAGTCTTATTATTTATTGATTCTGTTATGAATAGTTGAAACCGTTTCCATAAAAAAATAAGCAATATATATTACTTTTTTGACTAAACAGTTGTGTGATAGGTATGTAAAAGAAATCATACCAAACAGTTTTCTTTATATCATCAGTACTTTTGTACATAATATATAATAACAGTATATTGTGACTCAAAAAAGAAAAGGATGACATTTTCTCAAAAAAATCACAAAGACATATTTTTAATAATATGTGTATTCCAATTTTTCCTATGGGTTGATCAGAATATTGTTTGGCATGGTCTGTTTGACGTACTAAACTATTTATTTAGTGAATTGGTCAAGTGCCAAATGTTGACGTTAGTGTGATTCCTACATCTAACAAGAAGAACCTCAGTTTTACTCTTCTGGTATTTTGATAAAACTTGATAGAGCATGATGATAGAGTTTATAGAAATTCTCAGTAAACTTTTTTTATGTAATTGTATACTGTCGGTAAGTCAGTCTGTTGATGTATGTGTTTAGTAAAATAGTAGTGTCTTTTAGTGTTGCCTGACATTATACAGTCAGTATTTTAGCGTCAGTCACTGGATGGAAGCTACGAAGCAAATACTCCGGAGGCATCTACTGCTAATTGCTCGGTGATCTCAAACTCCAGATTTAAATTTATATTATGGGCTCAGAAAATAAATGGCGGGCTCACAAAAAGTTAAGTGAAGGGTACTTATTTGAATTCACGCATTCTCAAATTTTTAGAAAATGTGAAATAATTATCTGTATCTGTAATGAATAAACAATAAGACACAAACATTCGTTTGAAGATCTGTTGCTAAATGCCTGAAAGATATCAAGAATAGTTTGGTGAATTTATGACTGGTGACCTTACAGTCAATATTGGTTTCAACTTCAAACTAATGCATTTATGTTTTTACGATCAGAACAAGCTTTTTTAAGCTTTGCTAAGTTACTGGTATGTTTTGATCATAGTTTTCATTTGAATTGAGGTGACTGTGGCAATAAAATCATGTTATTTAACACAGTTTCACTCGTTTTGTATATATACATATATACACGGTATAGACTCAATATTGGTAGAATTGTGATAAATGCACATGAAATGATTTAAAAATATTATAATAAAATTATACAATTAAACTTACTCTTTATGCTTCCAGCAATTATAACAAACACCACGACGATCAAGTTCAACAATGAAAATAAGTTATTGACCATTGTAGATTTTTTCACTCCTAAAGCTAAAGCCACTGTGAAAACCAAATTACAATAAAAATATTACTAATGCTATAATAAAATGTAAAATTACAATCGTTAGAAAATATAATACTTATTTATGCATCTATATTTAAATAAAATTTCATAATACATAATTTGATAATACGTCTACAAAAAGCATAATTTAACCTTTAACAGTTGAAACTTTCTTTAACAATGTTATAATTACAAGCAATTATTAACACGTATTTCTAACATTATTCATATTCATTAATTATTTTTTAATTCATTTATCATGAAATTAAATATAATGAAAAAAGTATTCCTACAATTAGTGTTAAATTATTTACGTGGTAGAAATATTTGTTAACATTACAGATAACAGAAATTAAGCAAAAAATATCGATCGGCAAGCATAAAAAAATATAACAAATTATTAGTTTGTCGATCAGGGAATTTTAAATACTTACACCTTGGTCACAAATGCATAAATATTTTTTAAAATTTGCAAGTTAGTAGAACTATATTAATAACCAGTTTTTGGAAAAATTGCTTTCGGAATAAAATATCTTTAACCCATAAAAACATACCTGCAAATAAGACGGCTAATATAAAAGCCAAAAAATCCACATGACCAGCAAGAAAGGAAAGTGATAGAGGTGCGAATGAAGCAAAAGCCTTTCCTATGACACCATCCAGTATCGAATCAAGATAAACACTAACACCTCGCGCTACACTGGCACTACCTAATTTTAAAAATGTAAATGAAAAACTTTATTAGAATAGGCCAAAATACAAAAAAATACACGTCAAGTGAAAAGTTCGTTTCGTTTATTTAGCAAAACTCGACCAGTTTTTTTATTGTGTGAAAATACATTTATTCAAACTGAATTTTCGAATGGAGCCATGATGCCATCGGTGAAAAACTTCTATGGTTTCTGGTTGAAAAACTGATTCAAGTGTTTTTGGAAAGCTCCTTTTGAAATCAGTTTAATACTATTAAGATAGTTTTACAGAGATCGGAACAAATGTCAGAGAGCGCTATATATGGAGTATATGGTAGATGCATAAAAATTTCTCAGCTTAGCTTTCGCAACTTTTGGCATATCATCAGACAATATCTTCAATTGATGCCGCTTGCTTTCAATTATCTGGTGTAATCTCTCTATTTATTTACAGTAGAATTGATAATTAATGGTCTGGTCAGGTCACTGGAAGTAGAACACGATTGACGATTACCTTCCAGTCGCACCACAAACACAGCATCACCTTTTTTAGTGTCATTCCTGACTTAAACGTTTGTCGACCCTCATCATCATTAGATTTATTTCGCCTCCGATTATCATATATAATTTACTTCGTCTTACCAGTTTTGAAATGTTTCAGAAATGGTTCGATTTCATTGCATTTCAGCAGCGCAGATGTTGATTCGGTCTATCAAGTTCTTCGCACCCAACTCATGAAGATCGCACACATCGAGCTTCCTTTTGTACTTAGAATTATGTAATTGGTTAAAAACAGTTTTCTGATCAATGGCTAGTTCCCTCCTTATGTCGACTGAGCTGATTTAATTATCTTGGTATCTTGATCTACTTTTTTAAACAATTTCAACAACTTTTTCATTGATTCGACGAGTGGAACGCGGTACATCCTTCACATTAAAATTACCAGAACGAAAACAAGCGAGTCATCTCCAAGTAGCAGATTTAGATGAAGTACCTTCACATTATACAGCATAATTTGTTTCACAAACCTGCACCGCGTTCTTCCCTCTATCATAATAATTTTGCAAAATATAGCGATTTTTTTCATTAGTTTTCTCCATTTTCAAACACAAATAACTTTTCAACTACTTGATCGATTTATTTGGTTATACCAAAATAATGCACGAAGTGTCACCTTTCTAACGAGGGTTTACTGGTGACCCTGCGATCTGCACTTCCTGAATGTAACTAAACCGTCTATTGCGGAAAACAAAACGAACTTTTTACTTTACCCAATATTTGTCATTATCGAGCCGATTCTGCCGTAAAATAGGCCAATGTTATGGCAAGGCTATGTTAAGTAGCAATTTTTATATAGAGTGGTAGAAGATTACAGCAATTTAAGTTTGAATAAAATAATCACGAAAGAAATTCACATTATACTTCAAGGCCGAGAAAAACTGTAGATTTAAAATAACATAAAAAATAATGTAAAATCAATCATATACAAAATATATTAAAAATTATTAAAAAAAATACCTTACCTATAACATATTCCAGTATCAGATTCCATCCAATGATAAATGCGACTAATTCTCCAGAACAAATGTATGAATAAGTGTAAGCTGATCCAGCACATGGTTCGCGCCCTCCGAATTCAGCGTAGCATAAACCTAAACAATAATAAGACAAAAACTTCTCCTTTTAACTAATTTCATAATATTGTTGACTGAAAAAAGAATATATTGTGCCCTATATACTTATATTAAATCCAATAAGATAAAATTATGAATGATCATATATGAGACCTGCATAAGCAGATAAATTTAATGAAAAATACTTCTATACAAGTAGTGTAAAACTACCTGTGTAGATACCAGGGACGTAACTACCGCCGTATCAGCCGTATCAAAAATACGGGCCCCCCGAGCCAAGGGGGCTCCCAACGAGCGCAAGCAGAAAGCAAAACTACATTTTTTCAAACAATTTAATAATTTTAACGTAGTTTGCATTTCCTTTTTTTATCGAAAGGTATTGAACTTCAACTTGTAAGCTAACGCGAAAATCTATTCCTGCTGCAATATTTCTGCAAGCTCTAGCAATCAATTCAATTAGTAAAGCTTTTCCACATTCGATAAGTTAACAAATCTATAAAACTAATTCAAATTATACGTTCTTCATCTTAAATAGGAATTTGGAAGTTTTATATTCATATTTATATCGTTTTTTGTTTGTTGTCGTTACTACTTGAATTGTCTGCATGACGCGTCAGTTTAATAGTTAGATTTTGATAAATATGATCAATTAAATCATTTTCAGATTTCTTTCTTCACTGCTTAAAAATATAAGTTTCTGTTCTGAAACTTTACAACACGCCAGCAATGACTTACAAAAAACTAGTATTTTATTAAGTAATCTTTTGAATAGATTGTGCGAATTAACATATGAAAATTTATTGAAATAGTTTGTTGAAGAAGTACAAATAATTCGCAAAAAAAGATGGATTGCAATAACTATTTCAAAGAACCAAATACAAAAGATAATGAAGCGTTATTGATGAAGAGAGAGAATTTTAGACCCGAAATCTTATTTTAATGTATACTATTGCTGTTTAGATATATAATTTCACAAACCAAACAAAGATTTCAAAACCTTTGCGACGTAAGAAGTAACATTTGTCTTTTTGAAATCGAGAATTGATAAACATTTCCGGAAAACTGTCGAATCACTGTAAAGAAATATTGTAAAATATCTCATATGACCATGACCAATTGATAGTTCTAGAAATAGGTTTGAATACACAAATCTAAGAAATGTATTTCATTAAGGTACAATGATGGATGCAATAGGCTTGCATCCAGTTTTCCCAACGAAATAACAGTATGCATTTTTTCCTTGCCCTTTACAATTTACAGTTAAAAACGCAACTGCTAAAAAAATTTTTAATTAAAACTAATTAAAAATTACGTAAATACTTTAGGACATAAATGTCAACCTGTATGTTCCTAGAGACAGAAACTTCATAAAATTTAAAGATCACTAAATAAGTCAGTTTTTCAAAAAAAAGGTAAGGAGAGTGGAAATATATCTGGAATCATTTGTGAAAAATTCAGAAAATTAGAGAAAATTAGATAGACCAAATAATTAGAATGATAAACAAATATTCTTTTAATATTATGTATTTCTATATTTTGTGAAAAAAAAATTCTTCTTGAGGGGCCTTCGAACACATTTTGATACGGGGCCCCACCAAAGCACGCTACGCCCCTGGTAGATACCATATAGTCATAGTAAGAAATGCTCGTATACAAAGTAGGGTAGAGCGGGGCTAGTTGAGCATAGGGGCAAGTTGAGCAATCGAAATATCTCAAACTATTCACCGTCCGTTTAGACATTATATGGCGGAAAGATAGAGATTTGGAAGAAATAAACATCCCGCGATCGCTAGTGGCCGCTGGACAAATGAGTGAGGCTCACGGGCGTTTTGTTTATTTTGAGACCAAAAAGTAAAAAAGTCATTCATCACGAGCTTTCGTCTGGTTTAGTCAAATGTTATTTATTTTTAATCAGGTAAATGTTATTCTTCCATATAATTATGGTACTTTCAATATGCACAGAGATTCTGGGTATAATTCTCACGTTTTTTTTATAAACTCACTTTTATTTTGAAATTCCGAGTTGGGGTTAGTTGAGCATAGTTGCTAAACTTGTTCTGTCACTAAGACAATTACCATTAACTTCCAGAAATTAATTATTATTTTTAAGATTTAAGCTAAGTCTATGAGTAATAATATAAAGAAATAATGATTTTAAACAAAAATACTGAATATAATGGTAAAATAATTCCTAAGATACGATATTGTTTTGTTGATTCTACTTTTCGTTAATTATTTAAAGCAAATTACTATAAGTTTTGTTTTCTCTGTCAATAAAGACTATAAATATAGAACTGGTTATTAAAAACTAATTTTATTACATACCTAATCGACATTGAACCTGTGATTTCATTATACTTTCTTAGTGCTCAACTTGCCCCATATATGGGGTATATTGAGCATACTTGACTTTTTGCATTTAAACAGCTGTAGCTTTTAAATTTTACTTATTACCAAAAAATAGTATCAACACTTTTGTTAAGCGATAAACAACAAATCCATTAAGCCTTATAGCAATTTATTTAGACTTTTCATTGATGAGCTACATCCGTTTAAGTGAAAATTTGCTCAACTAGCCCCGCCCTATCCTACTCGTATATAAAGTAAATAAATTGAATAGAAAAATCTTAAACAAAATTCTCAATTCAAATTTCACTCTTTACAACCGCCCCTCAGGTATGAACAATTGTGGCATTTGCCCTTTTCTTGTATGGTTTAATATTAAAAATATATTTAAGGACAGTATTATTTCTATATTTTTGTTAGATTTACTTTTCTCCTAGCTAACTGGTAAATTAACAAAATAATAGCTGATCAAGAAAGTGGCACAATCGCACCTTTAGGTTGTTCAACTCAGCCTAATTATTTTCCAATAGATTTTTTTTAAAGAAAAATACGAATTGGAGTGTTAATTGAAACTAATCTTAATAGAGCAGTTATTTTTTTAACGTATCATGATGAAATAAAACTAAATATTAGGAAAGTCGATTACTACACTTGACTTTTCTATCATACATACCTGCAAGAAAACTGCCTATCGCCGCTATAGCAAAGGATATTACAACTGAAGGTCCAGCAACATCACGCGCAACATGTCCAGCCAGCACATATACGCCCACGCCTAAGGTTGAACCTACCCCCAGCGCAGTAAGATCGGCAAAGTTCAGCACCCGCCCGAGACGAGTTGTTCCTTCGGGAGCGCTCACCGGATCTTCACCGCTGGCCTTTGACAAAGACTTGCGACGACACAAGGCGGCGCAAAGCTTGCCGATGGTCAGAGTCATATTATAAAAATTAAACTGCAATGTAATATTATAGCATTAAGCACTATTTTATAAACGAAAACTTTAATTAATTATTCATTATATAGTGCAGTAAACAGAGAGGAAAAAAGGGTATAACCTCTGATTTTTTTTTACTGTGCTCCGAATTGAATGACATTTTGGAATTTGATTCATCTTACCCTCAAGTTCAAAAGTGAAAACAATTCGGGTTGCGCCATCACCCCTCGGGGGGATGACACCCCTTCTCAATTGTGTAATTACATTTTTTCAAAATAACGTCGGAAATCGATAGAAGAACTGATAAGAAAAAAATGTCTTTTATAATTTAAAAAAAAAACTAATACTTTTCAAGTTACTGGCCACTAAAGATTCATATATTTTTGGCGTTTTTCTTCGTGTTTTTGCAAATATCTCCTAAAATATACATTTCAACGAAAATCATGTAATAAACAAAATAATGTCAATAAAAATCTTAATAAATCGGTATTACATAAAGTGTTCTAGGTAAAATATTAAGCAAGATTTGAAAGAGCGAAGACGTTTTTTATTTCTTTCAAGATTTAATTGTTGTATTGAAAAAATTGTTTTATAAAATCGTGAGTTTTCTGAAAATAGTTTGTACTAAAGTAGTGAATTTGCTAGAATTCATCAAGATGTCTATAATGAAGTGAATTCTAGATGGAATGTGAATTACTTTAATTCTGGTGGAAATGGCGAAAAAAACTTCGTATATGCTTCTTATGCATGATAGCTCACTCATTTTACGCGCAAAAAACTTGGAACAGCACTCATTTTAAAGCTTACGTTGAGCACTAAAAAACCCAATTTCGCCGAAATGCATAAAATGTAAAACCTCGACACTAGATGGCTTTAAATACAACAAATTAAATCTTGAAAGAAATAAAAAACGACTTTGTTCTTTCAAACCTTGCTTAATATTTTTCCTAGAACACTTTATGTAATACCGTTTTATTAAGATTTTTATTGACATTACTTTGTTCATTACATGATTCATCGTTAAAATGTACATTTTAGGAGATATTTGCAAAGAAACGAAGAAAAACGCTAAAAATATATGAATCTTTAGTGGCCAGTAACTTGAAAAGTATTAGTTTTTTTGAAAAACTATAAAAGACATTTTTTTCTTATAATTAGTTCTTCCATCGATTTCCGACGTTATTTTGAAAAAATGTAATTACACAATTGAGAAGGGGTGTCATTCCACCGGGGGTAATGGCGCAACCCGAATTGTTTTCACTTTTGAACTTGAGGGTAAGATGAACCTAATTCCAAAATTTCATTCAATTCGGAGCACAGTAAAAAAATTAAGACCTAAAACGCTCCGTTTACTGCACTAATAGTACTGAAGTCAAATTTTCAAATAACTTGATTCAATCACCTTTGATTAAAACTATTTAAACTTAAAATATTGCAAAAGATTTGTATGTTGGAAGATTCCAAATGCAAACAACTCTGCGAGCATTTAGATTCGCGTTGAGTGTGATCTCATTTTGTTGTATATGTAGAATTTAATATTTAATTAAAACAAACAGATAAACCGTGATAACAGTATACTCAGCGTTATTAATAAACTATTTTGTAGGCTTCTAATAATTCTCGGTTTGTGTGTAAGTTTAATCGAACTTAAACTTACTATTTCAAAACTTTTAAATTGGCTTTTATTTGTTGCAAATTAAAATTGATAATAAACTTCTAATTAAATCTCTAAAGATTTATGAAATGTGGGGATGTTGTAGTAAATCAAACGTGGTATTTAACTATTTTAAGTCCATTGATTCAACGCTTGCAAACCAAAACTCTACGGATGATTACTGATGCCCTAAGGATTGTTAGCAACAAAAATTATACTTGATGACCTCAACATCCCTTTTGTAGTGTATGTCAAAATTTACCGTCACCCTAATGTATGCTCATCAGTCTATAAGAAGATTTCACAACAAACTATCCTCAATGTAATTGTATCTTATATGAAAAAAATCTATTCCATAGTAATTTGCATATTGGGGCAAATACATACTACCATTTGTTCTATCAATAATTTTTTTTGTGAGTTTTTTTTACTTGTTTTTTTTCGTTTCTCTCTTCAATTTTTTTTAGGTGTAATTTATCCCTACAAGTTATAGAGTTCTGTCAATAAGTCTGATTGTTGTTTTTAACTTCCCGTAGGGTAAGTTATAGTAATCGCAAAAAAATCGAAAATGAATTTTTTTATATATCTTTATATTTCAGAGGTTTCTGAATATTTTGGCATACCTTAGAAAAAATGAATGTATGTGTGTGTGTGTGTGTATGTGTGTTCGGATACAAATTTTCGGGAACACGGATGAAGCGATTTGAATAATTCAAAAAACATTCTATTCGTATTGATAAGGAGACGTGCTGATTAGTTTTTGGCGTAGGCAGGTCTAGCCGTTCCGAAGATATGGGGAAAAAGTGCCAAAAACGGTAACTCAGTTTTTAAGAGAACGGAGCGTCCGATTTGAATAATTCAAAAAACATTTTACTTGTATTAACAAGATAAAGAACTGATCAAATTTTCATGAAGGCAGATCTAGCGGTTTCGGAGATCTAGTAAAAAAAAGTAAAAAAAAATGCCATCTTGCGGTCATAAATGATCATTAGACATATGCACATCAAATTATCAGATATTTTATAGAGATTTTAACAATAAGTATAAATTTTGTTTACATTGCTATGGATTCGGTACCAATGCTTATCCGTTAGACGGCGGCGCGGCGCTTACGCGCTTCGATATTTCGTCTCTATGCAGTTAAGCAGTACGATTGCTTTAAAAAGAAGTTCAGAATTTCCAAAATATTTCAAAATACACTTTTCTTCAAAAAATAGAAAAGTTTTGACAGAAGTTTATAGTTTCTCAAAAATCTAATTTTTCAGAGTAAATTTTTTCCAAAAATGTTAATCTTTAAAAAAAAAAAATTTGGTACTGGAAGTTCTAGCAATTTGCCTTAAGGCACGATGCCATGCGCCCCACTAGTTTGATATTGAAACAAAGTAAGTTTTCAGCATGATTAGAAAACTCCACCTAAAATTATATGATCGGCACCATCTTTAAATGTCCAATTTCGTTCGTCATGCTACTGAGCATGATTTTACTTAGCAAACGCTTTTCTTTTAGATGACAACAAATAAAAAATAGTTGAAGACTTTATGGAAGCGCTCTTACGTCCGAAATATTCCTTAATACCTTAAAATTAGATACTTATTAGAGACTTTTTGTAACCAATATATACAACTTGCATGTCCTCCATCAGGCGGTAAAATGATTCCTTGCACTGAACTAATTTTGCTCCATTATTATAAGATAACATTTGATTTGTAATGACAACTGGAACAAGTCAGAGGGCAAATATAGCAGACGTTATTTTTATGAAATGGGTATTCCAATAATGACAAACGACGGATATAAACTAATCAACCGACTTGTTTTATCAATTGTATTGTCTTTCAGTAGAAAAAACTAGTTAAATATCAATCATTATCTGCGGGTTTGTTACACAACAATGAATTATAAAAGTGCGTTAGGAAATTTACATAACGAACGAATCTGATTAGGTTATTGGTAAAAGGAAGTTAAATTATTTTTAAGACTTAATGCTTCATCAATACTAATCTATATTTTTAATATTTTTAATTGTCAAAAAAGAATATTTTAACATTTAATTACGAAGAAACGACTCGGCCGATCTTTACCGACACTAGACAATTTTGACAAAAAATCATAGCACTTAGCCATTTTTTGAGTGCATTTAGTAAAGAATTTGTTACACACTTTTGAATTTGCAGTAAGATTACGTTGACATACATGTCATACTACTAGTCAAACTGGAAAACAATGTATTTTAAATCTTATCTCAAACTGCGTTATTTATCAATACATAAAATAATCAAACAAAATACGTTTTCCAGTAAAGTCATGGAATCAGTTGAATGCAAAGCCATTGAGATATTTAAGAACAAAACTCTAATAATTATGCTACCAATCATAATCCTGCCTATAAAAAAATTATAAATCATGACAAATGGTGATAGATGAAAGCTAATAGTATTTGTTCATTGTTAATTAATTAATCCTATATGATGTTTAACTACATTTCAAATATGAAATTTGGGAAAATATTCTCTTGTAACAGTATAGCTTTGTTTAACGCTCTAAATGAAATAAAACTAAAATAAGGTTTGTTTTAATTATATTAAGTTTGTGGCAATGAACCAAAAAAATGGATATTGACAATAGTAAACTAGTAATTATATTTACTAGTTTACAATAATATTTATAATATTGTTATATATAATTCATAAACCAAACCTTAATTAACCAAAATATTTCAAGACTACTTAAATTTATTGCTTCACTTTTACAAAATGCTAGACAAAATAAATTGTTTATAAAATGAATATCAGAATATATCGATAATATAAAATTATAATTGAAAAATTGAATCAATGAACTTTGATAATTCGATATTAATCTGCTTAATTCAATATTATCTATTTAAATTCCATCCATTATGAAATAATAAATCAACGATCACATTAAGAAGTAGTGGAAATACGGACAAAATGACATATTGTCCTTATTTAAAAATTTGCTATATTTATTCACGTTTCCGCGACTGTATAACATGAATAAAGCCGTAATAATAATCCTGTCAGATGTTGAGCGTCATTGTCATCGCGCCTTGAAGAGTTTATTTTGAAGGTGTTTTTCTCATATTCTTTTGGGGACCTATTTATTGATATTTGTAACTATTTCAATTAAAATCAATTACTGAGAATAAGATATAATAAGAATCAATCAGATTTTTAGTAGAATTTTGTTTAATTATTCGTTTTAGCTCAAATCCAGACAAAATGACATACTTGTACAATGAACAAAATTACATATATAATAGTACTATTTCACAAGTATGTAATAGATGGACCAAGAAAAAACTAAAAGGAAATTGGTTTTCTACTCCAAATATGCTAAAATTAATTTCTAAAAACAAAGCAAAAGATCTACTATTAAAAAGAAGAGACATTTATTTATTGCAAGATCTTTTTCCGTTTGAGCTCGACGGGGAAAGGGTTACGATGTATAATTTGTACCCTTTGGATTAATGCTTCATGTGCTAATTTCCGAAAGGGGACGAAAGAATTTAATTGTAAACTGCTTTATTAAAAATTAGCATCTCAGTACGTCCTTATCCTATATGTCATTCTCTCCGTACTATGTGGACAAAATGGTTTTTGTAATATATTGCTTAATTAAAATACCATATTATAGGTGGTCAACCAACCAAAGATGAGTAAAAAAACAATTGAGACTGGTTATAATATCACTGGACCTGAATCAGAAGTTCCGGGTTTGATGTCAAGTATCAATGAAATCGATTGTCACTTGGAAATATAGATAGCAATATGCCTAAGAAAATCAGAAGATGATTGATTTTTTTATATGAAATGAATAAAATTGTGGAAAATTGTACAGAAATATGACAATATAGTCAAAATGAAAATGATAAAAATAAATGAGTGGATTATACAACAAAATATTAAAAATATTAAAAATTAGAAAGTAAACTGAAAAAATAGAATTAATTACCTGTATGATTGATTATACACTACCACTTTTCCACTAAAAAAGACTTTATCAAAAAAAAAATCACTTTTTTTGATAAAATCTTTTTTGTATAATCAATCATACAAGTAACCTTTTTTAAAACTTTCTATTTTTTAAATATTTTGTTATATAATCCACTCATTTATTTTTATCATTTTCATTTTGATTATATTGTCATATTTCTGTACATTATTTTTTCCACAATTTTATTCATTTTATATAAAAAAAATCAATCATCTTCTGCTTTTCTTAAACATATCGTTCGCTTAAATCTTATCAAGATCATATTTCTTGACAGATGTCCTGAAGATGGAATGTCCCTATTTCCGAAACGTCGACAATAAATAAATAAAGAAATGGTTTTTTAAAAAACTTTTTTCTTTTTTATTACTCTTTGGATTTTTTGTTCGAAGCTCTACAATATATATATATATATATATATATATATATATATATATATATATATATATATATATATATATATATATATACAAATTTTCATGGTACCTGTAGTTTGCTGCATGTGACGATTAGCAACGCGACGTCTTATCAGTTTACAAACATTTTTTATATAATCTAATAATATTTAACAATGAGATAAACACAATGCTCAGCTGTCTCAACATTTCGTTTTCAACACATTGATTAAATTGTTACAAGGTACCAGTTAATTTTCTGGCAACTTTGAACAAATTATTACCAGTATTATAATACGGTTAAAATGAATTTAAAATTAACAGTTTATAGCTAACGCATTTGTTAATTTTATCTTTCCCAACAGGTGTGATATCATAATACAAATAATTGAAATTTTACCACAAATACTAACCTAATCAATTGCACCTGATAATTGATTGAAACAATCTTATCAGTGCAATAAGGAATTTTTAATTTACGTTCAAAACAAGCGTGAAGAGTTGATTAGATTTTATTCTATTAAATTAAATATTGATTATTTTGATAGTAAGGGAAAATTACTTGTTGCCCTGTTGCAATTACAATCTTAATTAGATTTAATACTAAGGTTTTAGAAGATTATAGTAATTTATATCAATGAAAAAAGCGAAATGTAATATCGATAATTATACTCTTTGTTTATATATTTATATAATTTATCATATTGATATATCATACTATAGTAAATAAATTGGGAAACTATTAAAACATCAGAGCTATTTCTAATTGAAACCCCTTTTTAACTTTCCGTAGGATAGTTATAGTAATAGCAATAAAATCGAAGAATATATATATATATATATATATATATATATATATATATATACTCGTATATATATATATATATATCCTTACGTTTCTAAGCATTTTGGCATACCTTAGAAAAAATGTATGTGTGAGTGTGTGTATGCATGTTTGGTTACAATTTTTCGTTCACGATTTCGGATGCACGAATCAACCAATTTGAATGAGTGAAAAAGCATTCAATTCGTATCGACGAGGAGACGTGCTGATTAGTTTTTGTCCAAGGCAGGTCTAGCCGTTTCGAATATATGGGGCAAAAAATGTCAAAAACGAGAATTCAGTATTTGAAAGAACGAAGCGTACGATTTGAATTATTCAAAAAACATTTTATCTGTATTGACGATACAAAGGCAGGTCCAGTAGTTTCGGATATCCAATAAAAAAAAGAAAAAAAACACATTTGGCGGCCATAAATGATTATTAGACATTTGCACATCAAATTATCAGATATTTTATAGAGTATCTAATAATAAATACAAATTTTGTTTATATTTTTATGGGTTCCGTACCAATGTTTATCCGTTACACTGCGATGCGGCGCTTATGCGCTTCATTCTTTCGTCTCAAAATGCTACGCACCGCGATTGCTTTGGAAAAAAGTTTAAACCTTCAAAAAAAAAATCAATATATAAAGAAAAATATAACTAGTGGTGCATGGTATCGTGCAAATTGCCGGAACTTTCTTTCCAAATGAAAAGAGCCCAATTCAGGCACTGCGGTGTGAAATGGCAATCGAAAATCTTTCGCACTATTCTTCCCTGAGTCAAGTTGGAGTTTAACCCAGCTCACGGACCTGCCTAGAGTAGCAGTACCAATTACTTCATTACTATAATTTCATTAATAGTATATTTAATGCTTTGTTACGACAATAGTAACTACTACCACAGTTTATTTCATTTAATTTAATATTCAGAAGATTCTAAAAGTCAAGACAAAAAAATCTAAATATAAAATCAAAAAATTAATCAAAACATTTCAAATTAAAGTATGTTTATAAATTATAGCCAAACCGAAAATTAAGCTAAAAATTTCAATTTCTTTTGGATAACATGAATTGAGAAAAGTTTTCTAAATAATCTAGATATACTATTGCCAAATAAGATGACAAAATAATATGTTAATTAATAAAAAATGTAACTGAAACAAAATTTATGCAAAATATTAAAATAAATTGCATTGAAGTTAAAATTTTATATTGAAATGAGTTTATTTTAATAAAAAATATGTAATGTTTTAATTTAAATAATATAATAATTTTATAATTACTAATTTCATTTATATTTTTTTTTTATACGTTTGGACGGAAAGTTTTGTTTAGAAGTTGTTTTGAGAAAAGCAAAATTAAATTTAAGAAATTATTAAATACTGTGACTATTACATAACACATTAAGTTCCCATATATAGTAATGGGCGCGAAAATGAAAAATATTTCATATATTCATGTTTTAGAGGTTTCTGAACATTTTGGCATGCCCCACAAAAAATGGATGTATGTGTGTGCTTTGTGTGTTCGCATTTTATCGTCCACGTTCTCGGGTGCACGGATCAACCGATTGGAATGGTTCAAAAAACATTCGATTCCTATTGATAAAGAGATGTGCCGATTAGTTTTTGGTTCTGAAATCGAGTTTTTGAGAGAACGGTGTATCCGATTTGAATGATCCAAAAAGCATTCAATTTATAATGATTGGGAGAAGTGGTGATTAGTCTTTGGCAAAGGCAAGTCAAGTCATTTAGAAGATACATAGCTAAATATGCAAAACATGGCAGTTTTTGAGAGAACTAAGCATCCGATTTGAATGATTAAAAAGCTTTCTGCTTGTGTTGACAAAACAATTGCTTTAAAAAAAAATTGCAAAATTATTTTTTTCAAAAAAGTTTTATATATATATATATATATATATATATATCAAAAATAATTCCGATTTTAATTTCAACCCTATCCACTCGGATGCCGCCGCTCCGAGAAATCTCGGAATTCGCGAGTGGAAAGAGCAAAAGATCCAAAAGTTCACTTATATACTTTAAATAAATAATTTTAACTTTGCAATTCAGTTTATATAATCTTTATTAATATTGTACCAAGTTACAGTATTAATAATAATCTATTTAAAAACATTTAATATTCCTCGAACATTTCGTTACGGTACGGGAAGTTCCAGCAACTTGCCTTAAGGCACGATGCCATACACCACTAGTTTTATCATAAAAATCATAAATATTTTATCTTTTTTTTAATTAAAACCAAAATTATATATTATAGCAATAAACCAAAAAACCAATGAATATTTTCTGTGATGTGAGTCAGTTACACAAACGTCAAAATTAAATTAAGTAGTATAAATATGAAAATAAATTTAATATTTTTTGATAAATTATATATATATATATATATATATATATATATATATGTATATATATACATATATATATAATCAGTAAAATAGTTAGAAAATGACACTTACCAAGATAAATTATTCAGTCACTCTTCAAATTCACTTATTTACGGCAGGTTTAAAAATTAGTGTGTCTCACATTTCATTGGAAGTATTTACGTCACTGTTAAAATATAAAATGTTCAAACTATATATTACACTATTTTAACATATTACAAATAAAATTATTGGCATGTGTATGTATATGACGCCACACGTGATAAAACAAAGTTGAGTATGAATTTTGATGGAGCACTTGTCAACTACTGAACGCGGCCACCTGCGACCGACTGAGCAGCAAGTGGCAATTATTTACATTGTGGCAGCACTGTAGATAAAACAAAAATGGCGCAATATTTGAAATTCAAATTTTTATCATATATAAAGTTTTTTGAAATAACATATAGCACTTCAGGTCAGATAATACAATTAAATTTTCAATGGTTATTTATTAGAGCTAAAGTTTTGTCCAAATTCTTATTTCAATAAATAATAAATTAAATGATTTAAATACCATGCATTTTGCACTAATAACAATAATGGCATATTTTTTTTATTATAGATAAATATTTATTTTTATTAAAAAAAAACAATGAATTTGTGAAAATTCATTAATAGTATATACCAGAGGTGGAAAACCTTTTTACCATCGGAGGCCAAACTTAAATTAGGCAGCAATAAGAGAGGCCGCATAAGCTGATTGACCAGAAGAAAGAGACTTATGATAAGTAATATAACTGCCTTTGGTAAAAATTTTCGCGAAACTATCATGACGTTGATGTGCAATAGTTGTTTGAAATTTGAAACATTACCAATTTGTACTATGTGGCAAAGGAGGCCGCAGGTTTTCCACCTATGGTATATACTATAAAGTTTATCGCAATATAAATTACCTGTTATATCATTCAAGTGATAGTTTCCAAATTCAGCTTATGAATTTGACATTGGAATACAATTTCCAATATTAATCACAACTACAATAAAACTAATTTTACATAAACATTGAATAGCTTTAAAAAGTTATTTGCAGAAAAATGTCTTCTAAAATATTTTTAAAAAAATATTCAACTTCAAGCCAGCTTGAACTTCTAAACTAATCATGCAATATTATTTTGTTTTTTTTTTTACATTTGTTCTGTACTAGTTTTTGGATGCTGATGCCAATTGCTATTGCTTGGGTGGAGCGACTAGGGCGGATGCTGAGCACGCCATTATGGAGTACAAAAAATGGGAGAAGGGTAGACAAGAACTATGAAGGAAGATTGTAAGGAAAAAAATCTCCCTCCCAACCAATTTTATAATATTATTGACAAAGTAAATAATATATGGTGCACTTAACAATTATATACAAGCAATAAAATATAAGTATAAAATGTATGATGACTAAAGTACGTGTATACAAAGTCAATAAATTACAAATAAAAAAATTGGATTACTTTTTTTATTTATAGGTATGTATGATTAATCAAAATATTTAAATATTATCAGTAGAAGTATAATAAATTTAAAAAACAAACTATGCAAATTTTTAATACATATAATAAAATTAACTCATTTTTTTTAATTTTAGCTTCCAATTGCAATTGCCTTAAATATTTTTATTATTATTTATTTAAAAAAAATGAAAAAAATATTAATTAGTAACTCTTATTTATTATTTGAATAAATTTGGCACATAAGAATTTTTTCTTGATATTGCCAACTAATTTATCACAATATATAATATCTTTGTTTTATGGTAAATTTATAATCTAATTATATTAAATATAATTAACTTATATAAGTGTTATTATATTATGCTTTTCATATTTTAAAATATGAATTGTCATATATTAATTCTTTGATTTATATATAATCTATTTAGTGTCATCAACAATAATTTATATATTATTATAATAACAATAAATGCATATAGAATATATAAATATTAAAAAAACATTGCAAATAGAATATATAAATATTAAAAAAACATTATTTTCACAGAAAATATACTCTTAATACATTTACAATATGCATTAATGTGCTGAAATATTTTAATTAATTTAAAACCATCGGATTGTAAAAATATTAATTATGTGTTAATACATTATTCAACCTAGAATTATTATACAATCTTGTAAAATGTCTTTATTTTTATATGTTTCTAAATTTCTATAAAGATGCTTCTAAAATACTTTAATGTGGTTCTTATTTCTGACGCCTACATATCAGCATCACAAAATACTATTTACTGGAACAACTTCCAGTTGAAACAATTTTACTTTGTAACTTAATTCCTAACGAATTCTTAAAATATATACAAAATCTTACCGTAATTTCGTCGAAAGTAAAGCAGTGAGTGATGTTTTCACAATAAAATAGCAATGAACAAATTATTGTGAACTAATATTTCCTTCTCAAGATTGTCCTCATCACTTTTTATCTTCACGATTAATATTCAAGTATAATTATTCTGATATTATTAAAATTACAGTTGTGCCTCAAAACCACCATTGATGTATCCATTTTCATGATCTTCTGAACTTTTTTCTGTTGCTGGAGGTGGAGGTTTCTTGGCCAGTAACTTTTTACGAATACTTTCACGTTCGTGACTATGCCAGAGTCCGTAGCCAAAGTAAATGAGTAAGCCTACGATTTGATTTATATATGATATATGATATATATATAAATATATATATATATATATATATATATGCAAAAAATATTTTTTCAGGTCTATTAGCTGCGATGGCCAGTGGCAAAAACTACAGGGATAGCTCAGAAATATTAATAATTCCATACTGATTTTCGCCAATTTCGTTACATCAATTTCTTAAGAATCGATCATACCGACGTCGATTTTAATCGAGATCGATTATTTCTCTTTATTGCAATCCAATTTGTATTTCTATTAATTGCTAAAAAAATTACTCACCTACAACAATCCAAATCATAAACCGCACCCAAGTGGTGACAGACAAGCTCATCATTAAAAAGACATTGATCAAAATGCTGAGTGCCGGCAACCACGGTACAAATGGTACTGTGAATGAAAGTTTGGCCGAAGATGGAGGTTGCCTAGCAATGATCAAAAGGCACATAAGGGCGACTGCTGCTATGACCCCAACAAGGACCACAGGCAAAACCTCGCCGTCAGAAAATCCATCCATTTTGGTAGCAATGAGACATCCAGATAGACACAGGATTGCTGTTTAAGAAATATGTTATTGATTGAGATAGTTGAGATAAAAATTGATTATGAATCAACGAGTACAAGAAAAAATATTTCACAAAATGAATAATTAAATGCAGTTGTAACACTTTATGTAAGCCAGTTAGGGGGCTAGGGGGTCCATTAATCACGTAAGCGAGATTTTATTTTTGGACCTCCCCTCCTCCTTGGTGATATATGGCAATATTCAAAATTTTTAGTTACGTGAGAAAGTATTTTTTTTTTTGAAAATGTTTGATTTTTTAAAAAAATAACAGTTATAAAATTAATACACGTGATATCTTACTGTACCCCTCTCTACCCCACGTGATGGTTCGTAATTTTTTGTCAAACCCGCCCTCCCTCTAAAAAACTCACGTGATTAATGGACGCCCTCTTATAACACTTTATATTTGATTGCTAAGATATTTCAATTCGTATTTCATGCTATTTATTAATTAAGAAAAATACATTTCTTTCACATAATTTTTCACGATATTCAATGCATAATAATGGTTAAAATATTATTTTATACCATCGTAAATTAATCGGTGGCATAAATCTATTATGCGTTTTCGTGTTGTAAATCGAAAACTTGAAAAGGTAATTAGGTGAGAGACAAAAACTAATAATTCAGTTTAAATTGTTTATTTAAAATATTATTTTCAATACTTACTGTAAGAAGTTGCGGACCATGTTACAATTGCAGAAGTTCTAACAGTTGGAGCTTTTGTTCTGCGTCCAACATTAAAAAATGTATGAAATACGCCTTGAGATGGTACTTCTAGTAGCTTAGATTCATCTTCGGTTCTATCAATTTCATACCTAAAATTTATAATTATTATTACTTATTACATACATAGTTTTGTATAAAAACAGAGGATTTTACAAATTACATATATCGTTTTAAATACCTAAGTAACATCACACAAGCAGCGACCATTGAATACGCTAGTAAGGTTCCAATTGACATCATATCAACTAATTCTTCCAGGTCGAAAAATAATGCCATTAGGCCTGCAAAAACACAGTTTTATGATATTGTTTGTATTATTTTAATAAAAACTATTGTTACTATGTATTTTTTTCTAACCCGTAAGAAAACCAGCCAACAAAGTCCCGAGGAATGGTGTCTTGAACCGAGGATGCACTCTTCCCATAAATTCGAATAACAATCCGTCTGAAGCCATAGCATAAATAATACGTGGCAAAGGAAACATTGAGCCCATTAAACTGAAGATAAAAGGGTCATAGTATATTAAATATTATGCAAATTCTTATTGGAGCTGATTTGATTTTTCGACATACCTCGCACAAAGTCCAAAAATTGCTCCTATACTAACAATATATTGAGGAGTTGTCCATCCGAGCAATTCAAAAGCGTGGGTAAGTGGTGCATCGACGTCCTGGAAATAAAATAAAAGTCTTTAAAGAATAAACTTTGCATAGTTAAAAAAGCTATCTATATAAATTAAAAACTGTTTAAACCTGTCTCCTAAGCGAATCAAAAAACGAACATGTGATGAAATACATTTTACATCAAACAAAAACAAAAATTGACTGTGATAATAATATTTGAAGTAGCAATCAATGGAATCGATATTAATTTTTGAAAATAATTTTAAATTTAAATTTATAATAAAATTAAATTCTAATATTTAGTTTTATTAGTTTATTTCTAAGTGGTAAACTCGCAAGAATATATTTATCTATTTCTAGTATTGTAAATTAACAATCTTATATAGAAAGCCGAATAGTGCGATTTTCAATTATCATAAGAATTAAAGATAAATTAGATTATAAAGAACTGAGGTACGTTTTTGTTTATAATATAACCTAAACTTGATAATTGGAATAAGAAATACAATAAATTGAAGTAATTGAGGTAGTAGTAAGATTCGTTGCGCATTTTTATGAAGAAGAAATATTGATAACAACTTGAAATACCATTATCCTTAACCGATTTTGTTCATTGAAAATATTGAATTTTAATCATGTAAATTAACTCTATCCAACATTTTAGTTTTTTTGAGAAATGTAGATTATTAAAATAATAAAGATTCTGATATAAACCATTTGAAATTCTTGTGTTTCCAAGGCTGGATAGCCTTTACCAAAATCCAATGAGTGTTTTATATTTAATATTAATTTATAATATATAATTTACCTGCTCATAATATGGAAGCAACATAGTCAGTACAGTTGATATCGAAAAATACGACAAGAATGTTATGAACAATGATCCTATTACAGCAATGGGTAAAGATTTCTTTGGATTTTTGGCCTCCTCTCCTGCAAAACATTTTTTTTTATTGCAACAATAATGCACAATTTGTATAAATATACATGTTTATATATATATATATATATATACATATATATATACTAGATGACCCAACAAACGTTGTCCTGTACCCATGCACACATTTTTTAATGTCCTATATTAAAATTTACCGTTTACCTAAAAATATATTTTTTTAAATTACGCTTCACTCCTAAATGCAAATACATCAATATGATGTTAGATGTAAAATTGCTTCAAATAAAATGATAAATCTCAATATAACTATATTGGAAATGGAAGTATTTTAAACGGTATAACAAATTCAGAAAAAAATAATATATAGTATCCGCGGTAAAAGTACAATATTACTTTGGATTTTTCCACCCAAAATAATTGCTTCAATAATGTTGCCTATAATTTTTATAATCTCGTACCATATTTTAACTGGATCCTAGTAATTATAATATCTAAATTACATTTTTATTAGTAATAAATTAATATACATTAAAACCATCTTTTTTTCTATATATAATTTAAGGCATCGAAATAAAATATATAAATTTATTTCTTTTAGATATATTTAATTCTAATCTAGTAGAACTATTTCATTCAGTTAAAAAATATACTTGATAAGTTTAAAAATATAAAAATGACAATTATATTCAAGTTCTACAAACCAAGTAAAAACTAATGCATTTATATTGAACAAAAAACAACATACATTTAAAACAGTTTACGATGTTTTTATGATTTATAAGTTATATGAGCACGTGTAAATAAGTGGGATCATAAAAATTGAACTGAGTAATTGGCTGTTAATCAATTCAACATCGAAAAAACGTCAATATATATATATATATATATATATATATATATACATATATATATACAGTGGTGTTGTCGAGCCGGAACGCGCCGGAACGTCGTTCCGGCAAATCATTTTTCGGGCGGAACGCGTTCCGGCAAAAAAAAATATAAAAAAATCGCTACATACAGAAAATGATTTAATAAGTATATTTTATAAATTATTATTCAACTAATTTTTATTAAATGTTCTTATTATTGTAATAAACGTCGTTCCAGCAAATCATTTTCGGGCGGAACGCGTTCCGGCAAGAAAAAATATAAAAAAATCGCTACATACAGAAAATGATTTAATAAGTAAATTTTATACGTTATTATTCAACTAATTTTTATTAAATGTTAATATTGTAATAAACATACATACATGTGCACAAAATGGGTTTTGTAATAATTTTTGTTTCTTTCCTTTTCGAACGGAACTGGAAAAAACATGAAAACTTGTTTTAGAACCGGTTTTTAAATTTTAGCGTTCCGGCAAAAAATATTAGCACAACACCACTGGTTTTATCAAAGTCGTTTTTAATTTAGTAACAAATTGAGGTGTATGAACTGAAATATTAATTACAATCCAGTAGTGTATTTCAAATTTCACATATGTTACTTTAAGACCGAAAAGTGTCTGACACCCTAATATTGCGGATATAAGTTGGACTTGTTTCGGACATAGCGGGCGTTAGTCGAATAAAATAAATAATTTAAGACATTCATATAATGGAAATTGATTGTAGCGAAAAAAGCAATTCTATAAATGCAAAAGCATAAGAACTCTTTTGCTTTTAATTAAATTTAAAAAAAATAATATTTTAATAATTCGATGAATTTTTTGCCATCTAAGGCAAAAATATAAGCCGTTCGATCGCTTGTAAATTTTTACAATCCAAGATCTATTGGTAATTTTTTTTAATCATTGTTTTATTGACATTTATTTAGTGGTAAATTAGTTGACAATTTATAGCAAAAGAGTTACCCTGATATTTCAATAGACTTATCGTCTCAATTTCGGCCTACAATTTGAGATTTGTATGCATATTCATAGAAACTTTGATCTTTTGAAAATCTGATGAAGGTTCTGTGGAATTGATGATCACTCGATTATTTTGATAGATTAAAAAATTGTACTCCTAGACTAGTAATTCCCAACGTGGGGCGCACGCCCCACAGAAAAATCCATTTTTAAATTCAGAGGGGGGAGGCAAATTAAAAAATTACACGACTTTAACCCACTTGCTTTGGGTGATTTGAATATAATTTGTAAATACTGTTAAAAATTTGTTAAACATATTATGATCAATTTTTCCATATATATTTCCATAGCTTAGGTAAATACGGATCCCTTTTTAGGTCTAATGCAAACTTTCTCGATATTACGGATTATAGAAAAATTCCAAATTCTGTATATATTAGTCTGTATATTTATAAATTGCCATACCTCCCAAACAGCGGTATAATAATTTTTATATTATATTTTTAAATTTAGAATTTTTAGAATTCAGTAAGTTGCGAGACTAAGAACACCTTAAGGGGGTATTCTACTGTAGAAGCATGAATTTTGGCCGGTTTTTGAAGCGTTGTATAAAGGAAACAAATAATATTTTTACTATCGATTTTTTATTATTTATTTATTGATATTTTATTATTACATAAAAAAAATTATTAAAAAAAATAGAATTCACAAAGTTATGAGCAGCAGTGATCCGAAACATAAAAAATAGATGGATTCTTAATTATTATAGATGCCGCTATCGCTATCGTATGAATCTGGATAAGTTAAAAAAAAATTTTTTGTTTGAATGGCGACAGTTTGAAAAAAAAAATTTTTTTTCATGTTTTTTTTTTAACAATTCCGAATTTTCTAAAAATACTAAATGAAAAGTTATAGTTTCGGGAAAGGTCCATGCGATAAAGCGATGTATAGAGAAGATCCTCTCCAAAGAAGTAAATCGGTTCATTAGAACTCGAGATATCCTTACCGCCAGCTCGAAAAAAGTAGTTCCGAGAAAAACGCGTTCAAAGTTTTGAGACTCGGTCGGACCCAAACCGAGGCCACGTCACTTAAACGGATATAACTCAGGAAATAATAGTGATTTTGAAAAATTCTTTTAATGACATATTTCTGAATAACTAAACTTTGAAAATATAAAAAAAATTTTTTTTCGATTTTTTCAAAATTCTACAGTAGAATACCCCCTTAAGAAATTCAGCTCGCACAAGTTACTCAAACATTTAATAAAATTTATAGTTCTATGTCTATTGTCGCATAGTGCACACAATCGTTTAAAAGTGCAGTAATTAATTTTTTATGAAGTGATAACGGCAAAGGCAGCAGTAAGGTGTAATCGACGACTTAACGGATATTTTAGATATTTAATATCGAGATAAAATTTCTTATAGAAAAAATAATATTTATAAATTAAATCTTATATAAATTCGCATTTCTTATACGCTAACACCTACATCATAGGTTCCTATTCGTGTATTTCTATAGCCTTACGTATGCCTATACGTTGCATTCTATACTACATGCCTTACATCTATATACAATGCGCTATATTTCATCATATACTCTCAAATCCCTACATTGTATACCGAATACACCTAACCTATATCTACTATATATCCTATTACCTATATTTTTTTACACGCTACATTAACCCTACCGAGAATCGAACCCGGGTCCGCCGCGTGGAACGCGACGACCTTATCCACTACACCACCGTAACGCTACAATCAACCGTCTTTTTTCGCGTGTCGTCGCGCCACCTCAGTATTAATTATCTAATTAATTAGAAAATGACCCGCGGAAACAACAGTGCGTCCCATATTATATTATTAATGGGGGTACCCGATAGGGTAGTGGCTAAGGTGCGCGACTTCCACGCGGAGGTCCCGGGTTCAATTCCCGGTATAGACAATAGATAATATATATAATAGGTAGAGATAATACATAGGGCGTAAGGTAAACCTATATAATATAGGTGAATATATAAATTAGACAGTTGTATTTATAAGAAGTAAAAGGTATGTAGGGTATATAATAAGTTAATGACGGTATAGATATCTCACGGTATGATAGATAATAGATATCTATATATGATATACAATAATATATAATAGTATAGTATGATAGGTAATAGGTTATCTATCATATTATTAAGATAAGTCTTATAAAGTATTGTAATAAATCTTGAGTACGTTTATATCATAATAAATACATGTAGGTACTAATGAATACAAATAATACCAGAATAAATATAATTAATGTCATTGAAGAATATAAATTATGTACTCAATGATTCCCTCATACTTGTACAATTTAATGTATAGACTAGCTGTATATAATAGAGTTAATTATATAATAAGTCAATATATTACATTTGTGAGTTCTTATCGAAATTTATCAAATTTTTTCAACCGGTTTATGAACCGGATTTTAAATATTAGCGTTCCGGCAAAAAAAATATTAGCACAACACCACTGTATATATATATAAATAAATATATATATATATATATATATATATACATATACAATCACTATTTTCAAAAGGTATAGCAAATGTGTATGTTCTGCGTCTGGTATAATGGTATCGTAGCAGAAAACAACGTCCTAGGTCAGTAATAATGCACAGACAAACCTTTCGTCCCTTAATAATTCATAGCATTTTTTTTTCAATTTCGTCACTATTACCAATAAGTACGTTTGTAATCAATCAAAAATGACTGATTCTGAAGATAATATAAATTAAAATGACGGCTATATATTGGTTTTGTTTAATGCTATTTTCAGATGTTGATACTTTCATTCGGCACAACTGTCGTAAAAAGTTTGATTATCTAATGGGTGATACTTGCAAATCTTTTGTTTGTTAACTACAGTATGAATCAAAAATTATTTACCCGCAGTGGCAACACAATCGAAGCCAATGAAACCATAGAAGCACTTAGAAGCACCTGCGATGATGCCTACTATGCCATAAGGAGCAAATCCACCATCTCCGTGACCTGCCGTTGGAGGCAGCGACCAATTTGATGCATCGGCTTTGACTGCACCAGCCGCCACGAAAAAGCCAACCACAGCTAAGTTGACCAAGGTGAATAAGTTATTGAAGCGCGATGATTCCTTCGCTCCAAAGGCTAGGGCAACTGTAATTAAAGAAAAATTAACAAATAGTAAAAATAACTAAATATTTTATATCATAAAAATATATATATACAGGTAAACCCCGCATAACACGGTACTTCTACAACACGGATTCGCTCTAGCACGGTTTAAGAATTGATACCATCCCCCTTATAACACGGTACTTTTAAAGCACGGGTTCGCTCTAACACGGTTTTAGAATTGAGCAAAACCCTAATAAAATAAAAAATCTATGAAAATCAAACTTCATTTAATCTAAAATTATCAAAATCGTAGTACAATAGCTCAATAAATGTGATGAAACTAATGCAAAAGATAACTAATTTGATACTTATTATTCGAGCGCGTACGTTCTATCAAAAAAAATTTTAGGCTTAACAAACAATTAATCAATTAGTCTTTAACAAAGATCATTTAAATAAAATGAGCACAAAATTTTAATAAAGATAACTTTGCATGTGGTAAATATATAAATATCTTTTCTGTAGAAGCACGTAATCGCGAATATAATTGTTTTTGAAAAAAATAATGTACATAAAATAATAAAAGGTAGTACAGAAAGCTGCTCAGAGGATAGTGATATCTTGCAAAAAAAGATATAGTTAGCACTTCCCATTTAATTCTGAAAAACAACATATAATTGATGTAATATTACTTCTTAAAAAAATTAATAACTATAACAATATTTAGTATATAATTATGATAAGTAGCATGTTTTTTGAATTCTTGGAACATAACCCCTCTTTTTGTACTAGTTCTATAACACGGATTTGCTTAACACTCTATTTTTTGGAACGTAACTAGGGTTTATACCGACATTTCACAAAACCGGTTTTCGACTTCGAAATTATTCAGAAAACCGGTTTTAACAGGTTTTCGAATTTTATATAAAAAATCCATTTTTGCTCGAATATTCTAAAATAATGAGAAAATTATTGGCATATTTAGTGTGATTTAAAGCAGTTTTCGACTGAATTTATTTTATGTTCAATTTTATGAATAGTAAACAAATTGATTTTAATTTTAATTAGTAGAACAAAGTATTAATAGTTGATTATTGTTATTCATGAATTATTTTTACATATGAGAATATATATATTTTTATGATAGTGAAAGAAAAGAGTTCGAATAAATAAAACGTAGACAACTTAATTGGTTAATGGGCTGGAAATCACAAGTTACAATAGAAAATAAACTCTTAATCTACAAGACAATAATTAAACCAATATGGTCCTACGGTCTACAACTATGGGGTGCGGCCAGTAAATCGAATATAACTATTCTACAAAGGTTCCAAAACAAAATTTTGAAAGAAATCGTGAACGCTCCAAAATATGTTCCCAACTGGTTGATACATCAAGATCTCAGAATCCGAACCATAGATGAAGAAATTAATCTATACTGCACCAGATATAAAGCTCGTCTGAGTCATCATCCAAACGTATTAGCGTCAGATCTGCTCAAGCCTTTACCACCAAAGCGTCTTAAAAAAAGAATATGCAATGATCTACTACAAAATATAATATGATATCTATGAAGGCGCTATCGCAGGATAGCGATCCTTCTCACGCAGACAATTAATATATAACTGTAACATATGTAGCTGAATGTACTTTGTATAGCTTGCTATGAAAAATAAACACAAAAAAAAAAAGAATAAATAAGAATGATATATTTAAAAAAAAACTTTTACCTTTTAATTAAAAAAAAGTACATATTATGAAACATACTTGTTAATGTCTATTTTAGTTCTAAAAACGTGTTTATTCTATTTCGAACAATTTTAATTAATTAATTTCACTTTTTTTTAAGTTTGAGCAGAGCATTTCACTCCTTCAACAAGAAGTCACATTGATGTAAATTAATATATACATTTGATAAAAAATCTAAATTAATATATACATTAGACGAACAATAACACAGAACTTTCTGGGAACTATAACAGACTGATATGATTCCAAATATCAAACCGATATGATTCTAAGTTCAAAACGCTTGCTTTCATCTTGTATATTTGTCATTTTTCATTTATACAGTAAAAACCGATTTTTTTCACTGAAAAACCGGTTTACGAATTTCATAATTTTTGTCAAGAAAACGGTTTTCAAAACCAGTTTTGGAAAACCGACAAACCCTAGTAACTACCGTGTTATGCGAAAGTTATCTGTATTCAATTAAAATCTTGATTAACGGTGAGTAAACTCAATTTTTTTTCAGGTAATATTTGACAAAAGCAAGAAATATGGTACTTTTACAAAATCATGAAATTATCATTTTACAAAAAACTCGATCATTTACTTTACTTTGAAAATCACTTTTTCGCCTACTTTAAAAGTGATTCAAAACTTCGAGCATTGAGTAATCCTATACAATATAAATGCTAATTATAATATCATTGAAAACTATGTATCACAATCAGTTGTGACTTCAAAGTAGAAATAATTTTTAAAAATGCTTTAGATTTCGGTAACAAATTATGACCATTGCAACAAGATTGGCAATTCATGAATATTTCATTTATGCAGATTACTATACAACTAAGATTACAATAAGATTTATTACTTACATGCGCACCAAATACTACTATAACTTACAATTGATCATAATGTATTGGCATCATGACATAATAAATTACTGATTATATGCAATTAGACTGATAGTATGGATTTACTTTGTTTACAAGATCAATATCAAATACATATAAAATAAATTAACGATTGATGTAAGTACGTAATCCAGTGAAATATAATTATTATCAATTTATTATATATAAATTATTTTAGAGAGCAAACTAAGTAAGCTATTAAACAGATAGTATGGATTTACTTTGTTTACAAGATCAATATCAATTGATATTGATCTTGTAAACAAAGTAAATCCATACTATCAGTTTAATAGCTTACTTAAATGTATTTAAATACATTTAAAATAAATTAACTATTGATGTAAGAACGTAATCCAGTAAAATACAATTATTATCAATTTATCATATATAAATTATTTGATATATAATAAATTATTCTATACATACTGGTGAATAACATAGTGACGCCAAAAGCGAAGAAATCAGGATAGGGCGATAAAAAACTGACGTCGATTGGCAGATGCTCCCTCAAGTAGTTACTGATCACTTTTCCTATTAAGGCGTCTAAATATGTGCTTATGGCTTTGACAACACTGGCAGCGCCTAAAATTTATAAAAAATAATATAAAAATATTAGTTTTTTTGTTTAAAAATAATATGCTGAAAATATTAAAAAATGAAAATTCTAGCCTTTCTTGTATATTATATAAACTTTTATCACTTACTTAGCTAATGCTAAAGTAACTTCATCTCTGTAGGTTATGAGTGTTTAGTGTATTGTAGTTATGACTATTTTTTTTAAAAGAAAATAGAAAATATTAATAATTTGAAACGTTTGATATTTACGATTTATGTCAGTTTTTATAAATTAACATTGAAATGGAGAAACCCAATATATTTAGTATAGCAGCTGAAGTATCAGGTGCTGAGAATGAGAGTATGTATTGCTTTTTCCTTGATACACTTCAAAGGCAATAAAAATTCCTGAAAACTGATTAACCTATTTAATTGTATATTAATCATTAATCAAAATTGTCAATCTATGGTCGAAATAAACCGAAAAAATCGAAAGCAGTGAGTTTATTTGAAAGTACTTCTCATTATAAACGCACATCAGTTCAAAAATCCTCAATATTACAAAAGGTATAAAAATAGAGATTTCTATATTATCGATTGTTTTTGAAAATGTATTTTTATTAACCGTAATATTTTTTATATATATATTATTTACTGCATATTCAAATAAATGTTCATTATTAGGTAATAAATGCAAATTAATATTTTATTGGATATAATAAGCTATATGTATGTTATAAATGCAAAGGGAAAGTGCGTATGAAGTAATATCAGAAGCAAATTAGCATCTGCGCTTACACTTAAGTATGTGAGAAATTTACAAAAATTATTCAGTTTCAAAATAACGAATATTATATATTACTCATAACTCTTAAACACCTAATTTCCAGTAGATATGATATTTTCCAGGAATGCGGTTAGTACCTTTCGGAATTATTTTATATGAAATTAAATAGTTTTTTTATTTATTTATTTGGCTTTATCAACTATTGCGTTAGTCAAACTAAAATACTCTTTAGAGAATAAGAAAACAATAATATTCTGTGACTCTACTATGAATGCACTTTTAAGAGCAAATTATAAACGTCTATTTAATTTAGGATCGATATGGAATGATCTTGGTATTAAAATCCATTATGATTTTAATGATGAAATCCAAAAACTGATGATTTTTTTCTAATATTCTTCATAATAAAAACGTTATTTAAATAATCATGTATCTTCTATACTTATATTAGAATAATATACATCAATATCAAACATACATCAACATTCAGCATGTTAAAGCACAAATTAGACTTTATTTTATTTTTTATATGAATTAATTAAGTAATTTCATACAACTCTAACCATTTTCAGAGAGAGTTGCATCTAACCAAGAAAATGTTGTAACAAACTTGTTTAATTTTATTACATTTTGTAATATTTTATGTATATTTTTTTGAAAATATAATTATAATAGCAAATTGTAAGTCTAAATTAATATAGAACTAAAATAATGTTATCAAAATAATATTTTTAAATTTTATCCAATTTGTTTTATTTAAAATTTTATACTAACTTCTTTTATTTAATTATATTTTGTATTATTTTATGTGTTTATTTAAAAATATGATTATAATTTAATAGCAAATTGTAAATCCAAATTAAAATAAAACTAAACTCATGGGACGATAAAATTTTAAACTCTAAGAGTGACTTGCAAAGATAAGTCACTGGGAAAATCCGTATTAGTAAAATTTTCAAATTTCAGAGATACTTAGATCGATAAATTATCTTATTTATTATTCGCAAATTATTGTTGCTGATTCATTAAATTTATTTCAATATAATTTAAAAATTTGCTTACTTGAGATAATCTTAGCATTTGAAAACTTGACAGGAATTTCCATTTGAATAAATAAAATTCCAACCATTACGCTTCTTACAAATTTTCAACAGGTAAGCAATATTAATAAGGCAATGTTTTTTTATGATTTGAAAAATAAAAATATACGTTTTTTTGAATCATCTCCAAATCAAGAAAAATTAATAATAATAATAACCTTAACATATTATTCGATAAGAAAACTATCAAACGTCATAATGTCTGCTAATTATGTTTGCAGAGCACTTGATTTTAAAAGTAATGGTGTAGTTTCTTAACATTTTATTGACAATAAGATTATTTGGAGTTGTTTCTGTTATTTAGATGTTATCATTTATGTGGTAATGAGAATGATTCCGATATCAACGTCAATGATGTATTTTTGGTCAATACTTAACTTTACTGCAATCATAAATATTTCAGAAGGATTACTCTTGACCCATATCAGGCAAAAACAAATTCAGGTTAAACCAATTATATATTACGCATTGAAACAATACAATCTAAATAAGCAATCTATTTGTTTATAAAATATTTTTATTAATATACCTATACCTTGCAGAAATAACCCTATAGTAATTTTTATGCCATATGTTAATATCAAATATTTGTGATTATATGGTCGTATTTTTCAGTTTTATTTCAATATATAAAATTGATGGTTTTCATAATTGCTTTTTCAAAGTTTAATATAAAATTAAAATTTTGATGATATTTTCTGAAATTTAAAAATGACTTTCACCTAAATTTTGGGTAATATTACGTCTGATAATGTCACCATTATAGATAAAACAATGATATCTACACAAATTAGTATTGAATGATTATATCTGAAATATTACAAACTGAAAAAAAATGTATTTGAAATTATAAATTAATAAACATAACATTATAGGCGGGCCCCGTAAAATTACGCTCTGCGAGGACTGTTGCTTATCGGCGGGCAAGGTATTATTACGCTTTGAATAGACTAACTTTAAAAGCGAGTCAAAATACTTTTATCTGATAGGTTTACATATGATATTGAAAGAATAGCTGATTTTTTCTAGATTCAATTGATTTACGTATTGAAAGACTTTTAGAACAAGAATAAGGATATGGAACAATGTGTTTTATCTTCAAGTTTCTCTTCATTCAAGCTACTCGCAATTTGTTTTGTAGATAAATATGCAGAATTTACAACAATAAAAAGGTGTTCAATATATATTTTATCAAATATTTTAGTTATTAGTCAGATTTGTATAGTTCAACTCTTTTTTACATTGTTATTTGCAATAATGAAATAATGGCATCGAATAGCGATAGTAAAGTTTGCGCCAATAATTTATCACAAATTGGAAGTGATTTTGATATTACTGATTTTAGTAGTGTATGTGGATGAAGATTTATTTCATCCTAGAAGACGTAGAGTTTTACCGATTATTTCCAGAGATTCTGGAAATAATGACAATGCAGAAGTGGAGTGGTCAGAATTTGACAATCCTCCAATTATTGAATCATTTTTAGGTCAAAGTTGCGTTGTTTTGAAACCAAATAGTTTAAATGAAGTGGTTCAGCTATTTTTGCTATTCGGGTCCCAGCACCTCTTCATAAGGGGTGATTTTTTCCATAAATTTCACGTATGTAAAAAGTGGTTTATATATCTACTGTACGTTAAATTTTTAACTTTCCGTAGGTTAGTTATAACTAACCTATATATAGTAATGAGCGGAAAATCAAGAATGAAATTTTTTCCATTTTTCTACGGTTTTTAGGTTTCTGAACATTTTGGCATACCTCAGAAAAAATGGATGTGTCTGTGTGTGTGCGTGTGTTTTTGGTGGCCGCATTTTTCCGTTCACGTTTTCGGGCGCACGGATCAACCGATTTGAATGGTTCAAAAAACATTCGATTCCTATTGATAGGGAGATGTGCTCATTAGTTTTTGGCAATCGCAGGTCCAGCCGTGACGGAGATACAGAGCTAAAAGTGCAGAAAATAGAAATCGAGTTTTTGAGAGAACGGATCATCCGATTTGAATGATCTAAAAAACATTAAATTAGTAATGATTGGGAGAAGTGGTGATTAGTTTTTGGCAAAGGCAGGTTCAGCCATTTTAAAGATGCGGAGCTAAATGTACACAAAATGGCAGTTTTTGACCTTAGATAATATGAACAGAATAATTGAATCATTTATTGAAGTGATTCTCTAAATATGATTGTGATATTGATCCGATAAATTTATATGTGTGTTTGCAAGTGTGTGCGTATGTATGTGAGTGAATGACATAAGCCAAATAGCTCATAGAATAGTCATGTATTCTGATTGCTATTGAAAATAAAAATTAAAAAAAAAAAAAATTAATAAACAAATGTCATATAAATAAATTAAATATTTGAAATTTAAATAACATTTCAAATAATATAACAAAAGCTTAAAATATGTTGATAATTATCAATAACAAATTATAATGTAAAATATTATCATATTATTATTATTTCTAGTCGACTATAGCAAAAAAATATTTGTTAAATGTAATTTGTAGTCGATACATAAATTTCAATAAACGTTCAATTATCATTAGAAAATTATCTGAAATGTTTTAAGTTTACTAAAAATAAATATATTTACAAAAAACAAACAAGTTTTATAATATTATCGGTTTAGACATATATTAAAATTGTCTATTTTGCTCTCGTAAACAAAATAAAAAATGCAATGAATATACATTAGTATTAGAATCACAAACTGTAATTATTTAATTAGTATTATGTACTTCCATTCATTATCATGTTATTAGCAGTTTTCCATACAAAAAATAAAATGTTATTAATTATTTGAACAGAATATATGAAAAACTAGTCTAATCTAATCTGTGCTGCTAGTCGTAGAAAGAAATGCAAAAATAAATTCATTTTATAAGAAATTTTCAATTTAAAATGTATTTTATATAAATTAAAAATATTGCAGGAATTAATTGTTTAAACAAAATATTTTTAAAAAATGTGAGAATTGTTACACAAATTGTTAAAAAAATGTTCAGTATAATTGTATATTAAAATTTTAATATTTTTATGTATTTTATATAAAAAATGAATGCTATAAAAACCATCTCGAAACTCTCAACGAACAAATTCAGACATTGATGATTTCTTAATTTTTTATAGTAATCGTAAAACTATTATTTTTGCCTAATTTCTTTGAAACATGATTTTAAGTATTACGCGAACGCAAACGATATATGACAGCGTCAGTATAAAGTTTGCTGATAAAATCTACTACATAGTCTCATAGTTTTAAGTACCAGAAAAATCTAATTAATAATGTTCACAAGTGTTTAAATATTGATATGAAACCTAATATATTATTGTGTTCGTATATTTGTATTTATATTATATTTGTATTTGCACGGTCTTTGCGCTTTTAGACCATATAAAGTTTCATCAAAATTGTGACATCAGTCTGTGCCAAAATTCAGAATTTCTTTATCTTCTGTATATGATGCAATAATTTACATATTTGATCACAATATTATTATAATCTGAACAACTTCATCAACAAATTTTATATTATTTGAAACAAATTCAATTTTTTAAATAATTATGAAAATATTTAGTATTAATAAATTTAAAAAACCTCAATAATTTAAAGAGATTATATAAGTATCGAAATTAATATAATTCTATTCGATAATTATCGAAATTAATCAATTTACCTAAATTCCATTATTTAATCATTTGTCTATTTAAAATTTGCTTGTAATTTTTAATTCAAAACTCACCTATAGCATATTCCATAATCAGATTCCATCCTATTAAATATGCTACGAATTCGCCTACGCAAACGTAGCTGTAGATGTAGGCGGATCCTGCCTTGGGCACACGAGCACCGAACTCCGCGTAGCACAAAGCTGCAAAATGAAACATATACTATAGTATAGATATAGTAACGGCAGGTCCAACCGTTTAGAAGATTTGGGGCAAAAAATCAAAAAACGGCCATTTAGTTTTCGAAAGAAGTGATCGTCCAATTTGAATGATTCAAAAAAATTTCAATTGTATTGACGGAACGAATAATTGATTAAATTTTTAGGAATGCAACTCCAGCGATTTCGGTATTTTATAGACTAGACACTTTAATAATAAATACAAATTTTATTCCTATTTGTTTGAAATCTATACCAATATTTATAACATAATGTTAATTTATAATCTGATTTTTATCAAAAATTTTCAAAGAAATTTATAGCTTTTACAAGTTAAATCACGGTACGGAAAGTTCCAGCAAATTGATTTTGATTTTATATACTTGACCGTAGCCATGTTCGAAAACAACCAGATGTGAAGCAGTAGCGACGTTTTACTTTTTCCAAGTAAAAATCATTACTGTGTGTTAGAAAAATTTGAATAATAAATTATATCAAATATGGTTGGGCCAACAGTTCGGTTAAAAAAATTGACTTATTGTTGCATAAATAAAAAATTGTTTTTCTACAAAAACATCTCGTGAAAACAATAATTTTGATGGGATGGCTATTGCATATAATATTTTTTTTAATGAATGTAAAGAAATATTCATTTATGTATATAATGAATGTTTCTTTAAATAATAAAAAAACATATTAATATATTATATAATTACTATTTTTTAAAAATCGATTTGAAAACGGCATTTTGAACAATATAAAAAGTAGTGTAATATTTTTTTTCTTAAAATCAATAATATGTTTCTAAGTGAGAATAGCCCATTGACGTATTATATGGCTATAATAATAATATAACATCATCGCAATTAGAAAAGAACAACCATTGGCTTGCCTTCTAATAAAAAATATATCAATTAAATAAGATATGCATTGATTGTGAAATATGGTGAAATAAAAATTTGGTTTATTAAATGCCACGGAACTCATATTGTAATAAGAATTAAATTAATTAAAATTAAAATTATAGAAATCAATTTTATATTTTACCATGCACCTAACGAGAATAAGAATCAAAAATACAAATACCATAAATAAAAATTTAAAAAATAGGGTTTTGTTTTTGAATATATAATCCCAGAAACACGAGAAGAAATATTTTACGAATTATTAATATTTATTTATTTTACACAAACACTTATTTCAATATTTACTGCCAGTGCTACGGAACATAAATTTCTTACACATCTCCATATCTATAAATCACTTTTAATAGACGCATGAGAGATATTAACTGAAGACGATTTTTATTGAACCAATAAGCATTAATATTTTGTCTACGTTATTAATAGAAGATATCAGTTTATATTATATTAAGTTGAATATTTGACATATATATTAATTCAAGTGGCATACCGCAAAAATAGAATGAGGTTTATAACCTCAGCTTATTTAGCATGCGCGATTTATTTGTGACTGATGCTCATTCTGATAAGATTACTGACGACTACAATAATTGCAAATTAGATTTTCTCAATTTATCAGTTATCGAACGACGCACATGTTAAGATAAAGATAGATTAACAATGTATATTGTAATGATATTTTAACAATTAAGAGATACGTATTTTCTATCGAATGATTCTTTCACACGATAAATCAGTATCTTTTAATTCACTCTACATCTCGATAAGATTGCAAAATCGTGCTCTATGTATTTCAACCAATTAATTTGACTACTAACAAAAAGCGAATTTTTGTCCAAAGATACTTCATGAATTTAACACACAATTGCAAATAATTAAATAATTTCTAAAAAGTCGATTTTTTTTTTTTTTTGATAGTTGTTGATGTTAATAGAAAATAATTTATAGCATTTATAGCATAATTTGTTCTCAAAAATAAAACCAAAAATATTTTTAATTCTTTTAAATATTTTTTTTAATATTATTTTATATTTTTGTATATTTTTTTATATTTTTAATGATCATTTTTGTAGCTCATAGCAAAATATCAAATATATTTTTCGTTAAAAAGTAAAGTTATCGGTCAGAAATTTTATGTAGCTTCTAGTTGTCTTGAATTATGTTAATTTCAATATATGCATTATATTTATGATTTTGATTCGAACAGCACTCTTTAAGGTATGAACATACGATAAAACATATAACATAAAAATAACGCTTTTTGCGTATCGCGTAATATGGAAACCGCGCTATAAGAAAATCGGATTTAAGATACAAATTAGGCTAATTAGTAGTGCTTTCTTTGAAAACTTGCTATAGCATTGCATAGTCCAAAAACTGTTTTCCAACAAAAAATTGTTCAATTACACCAAAAACTACAGATAACCGATATCGTGTACATCTACAAACTGGCACATTTATATAAAAATGCTGCAAAAGATAAAATAGTAAGTTAAAATAACTTATATCAAGGGAGTATTTTAGTCTCGACTAGAGGCATGGATTTTATGTGATTTTTAAAAGACCATAAAGAAGGTAAACATTATTCATACTATCCATTTTTTTGTTAATATTTTAATAAAACAAAACAAATTGAAAATTAAAAACAGACTAAAGGTTTTTATTCTAGTAGGTGATGAAGTGTGGGATCTCAAAAAATTGTCACGTGGCCATACCCCTGATTCCTAGCCCTTCAAATAATCCAATAAAATTTAATTTTAAAACATTCGTATGAACTACGGATAAGTTTAAAACATCGCTAAATAAAGACAGTATGAAAAGGAAATTACAACTTTTTTGATATTCTCACTAATCACTTTTTATTAACTTCCCGTAGTGTAAGTTATTGTATTCTTTTAAAAAAAATCGAAAACTTGCATATATCTTTACGTTTCTAAGGTTTCTAAACATTTTGACATACCTTAGAAAAAACTAATGTATGTGTATGTATGTGCAGATACAAATTTTTATCGACTATTTCGGAAACACGGATCAACCGATTTGAAAAATTCAAAAAACATTCGATTCGTATTGTTACCGAGCTAATTAGTGTTTGGCCAGCCCAGCCGTTTCAAAGATATGGGAAAAAAGTACCCGAAAAGCTAGTTCAGTTTTTGAGATGAGGATGAATTTATTTGAATGACTTAAAAAGCATTTTATTTATATTAATAACATGAAGAACTGATTAAATTTTTGTGAAGACTGGTATAGCGGATTCGATAATCTAAAAAAAAGTAAAAAAGTGCCATTTTAGCGGTCAAAAATGTTCATTAGACATATGCACATCAAATTATCCGATATTTTATAGAAATTTTAATAATAAGTACAAATTTTGTTATATTTTAATAATTATAAAAAAAGATTCATTCTCAAAAATTAAACAGTTCTGAAAACCTCGCTTGAGAAATCGTAAGTATCCAGCAAGTCAGTTTTGAGAAAAACGCTTTCAATATTTTGCGAATCAAGAAAACAGAGGAGAATTATCGTGGTCAAGAGGCAATATTTCCGAAATAATTTAAATTTTGAAGAATACTCTTGTACATATTCTTAAATAGTTAAACTTGAATAATTTAACTTTTTAACAATCGATTTCTTAAAACTTCAAGACTAGTATACCCCGTTAAGACATTTTGGAAAATTTCATTGACGTGTTCTTCATTCATAAGAAACCATGTTATAGTATTATCACGTTTTAGGAGAGTTGACTATATTATATTTCAACTTACCTGCAAATACACTTGCAATGGCAGCAATAAGAAACGATATGACAATCGCAGGTCCTGCATGATTCTTCGAAACGGCACCAGCCAGCACATAGACGCCAACTCCCATCGTGGATCCTACACCAAGAGCAGTAAGGTCGAGCGTGGTTAAGACCCGGGCCAAGGCGGCGCTGTTCGACCCATCCTCCGGCCTATTGGTAGCCGACGCTTCTGTTAGACATTTTTTACGAGACAATACCGAATATGACTTCTGCACGCACCCACTCATAGTATAATATTAATTTGTTGAGATCGCTGTAAGAAAAAGAAAATTGAAAATTGATTATGGTGCACTAACAATAAGAGAACCAAACATGCACGATTAAATATATCCTTTAACTAATTAACTGTTAACCACAAAAATAAGTTATGCTATTAAGATATTGAATGAAAAAGTTAGGTTTATTAACTTCCCGAAGGAAAAGTTTATGTTTTCGTCCAAAATCCTGAATCGGTTTGAGAAACTCAAAATCTACTCAAAAGATATTGTTTAGGAATTGTGCTGATTAGTTTTGGACAAAGATCGGCCAAACCGTTTCTTTGTAATTTACTGTTGAACAAAAATCTATAAAAATTTTAAAAGTTCTTCAAAATTTGCAAAAATAAAGTAGTCAAAATTTGTGTAAAAAGTCGCTTCTGTGATGTGATAGGTCAAAATTTGAATTTCACACATTTAAAAACCGTTGGAATAAATTCCATAAGAAGAAGCCTTGATCAGGTTTGCTAGAAAATCGGCCAAATTGGTAAATAATAAATTAGCAGTCTACAAAACGTCTCTAGTTGTGTAAAAAATATTACGATTAATTTATACCATTAAATAATATCAAGAACTACATACAGATATATGTAATCGTGCAGTTGAAAATTTTATCTAAATTTCTAAATATCAATTTCGGTTGATTAAGTCAATTATTATACATTTTAGGAAGTTCACGCAATTTGTCTTGAGGCAAAATGCTACTTTCAACTAGTTGTATTAATTACTTTTAACTTGCCGTAGGGCAAGTTATAGTAATCGCAAAAAAGGGATCGTTCAAGTATTACGTTAGCAGATTTATTACAATTATTTACCCCCCCCCTCCCCTTTGTCAGCAAAAGTAAGCAAATTTCTTACCCAAAATAAGCAAAATAAGCAAATAAATAACCCCCCGCCCCCTATAGTGCTTACGTAATACTTGAACGGCCCCAAAATCGAAAATAAATTTTTTATATATTTTTACGTTTCAAAGGTTTTAGATCATTTTGGCATACCTTAGAAAAAATGGATGTATGTGTGTGTGCGTGTATGTGTGTTTGTGCGGATACAAATTTTTGTCGACGATTTCGGGAACACCGATAAACCGATTTGAATAATTCAAAAAACAGTTTTTGGCGAACGCAGGTCTAGCCGTTCCAAAGATACGGGGCAAAAAGTGCCAAACACGGTAACTCAGTTTTCAAGAGAACGGAGCGTCCGATTTTAATAATTCGAAAAACATTTTACTTGCATTGCCAAGATGAATAACTGATTAAATTTTTGGGAAGGCAGGTCCAGCGGGTATGAACTCTTAATAAAAATAAGTTAAAAAATGTCATTTGGCGGTCAAAAATGTTAATTGGGCATATAAAAATTATCAGATACTTTATAGAGATTATAATAATATGTACATATTTTTTTAATTTTTTTTTTTGGGTTTCATACCAAGATTTTTAATTACGGTACGGGAAGTTCCAGCAATTTGCCTTAAGGCACGATGCCAAGCACCCCACTATAGTTACACCTTTGCTCAAAACAAGCATATATTGATATATTTCATAAATATCAATCTAAAAAATGTTAGAAATTCAATTAAATATATGTATAAGAAAGTAAGAGCTCAAATCTAATCTGAAAATAAATTCCTTTCTTATATATTTCTTCATTGTTGGCAAATGTCTATTAAAACAAATTATAAAATAGCATTACTGCGATATGATAAAGTTTCTGTATATTTGAGCAAGCTAATCTGTTTGTCTATAGTTATCGTTATACAACCTAATCGACGTTGTTAAATATGAATAAAAATATAAAGAATGGCAATGTTTGATACTATAATAGATAAATATATGAAAACAACACTGCATCCACATAAATATACATAAATTCTACTGGCGAATAATATGTTATATTTTGCAAATTTAAGTTTAGATTTTACTAATTTTTGTATATAACCTCTATAAATCTTGCATGAGAGTTAGGTGAAAAAGACTAACTGAAACTTCACCCTCACAAAGAAATAATTAATAAAAAATAGTAAATAAAAATTAAATTAGAATGCAATTTTACAAGAGATACAAAATAAAAAATAAATAACTATTGCTAACTCTACTTCACAACTACTCATTTATGATGAGATACCGGAACAAGGTTTTGTAAAGAGTTATAGAAAATGTACCCGTAAAATTTATGTTTTTCATCGGTTAAATAATGTAAGTATTATTTTGTAAAATAACTTCAAAATTGAAAATAAGATATTGGACTTGTTTGCACTTTGGTCATCCCATTTTACGCCATATAAGGGGTATAAAGGATCAGGTGATAAAATTTTGAAAATCAGAAATTACAGTGATAAATAAGCTGGAAGTTTTACTGAACATGGTCAGATAGTTGTTTGTTTGATATGTGTTATTTGTTGTGATGTAATTGGTTTGATTTTGACAATATAATTGCTGAAAGTCAAATTAGCCCTTTGTGTCCCGCCCTTAAATTTATTTTTTCATGAATGCTATTTGAAGGCAACCTAATGGTCTTTCTAAATTGCAGGAGAGTCCCGAAAAGCCATATTCATTTGAAAAAATATTTAAATAGAAAACAAAAATCACACTTTTTGATATCAGGTTGTAAAACTCACCCCTTGAACCACTTTTCTTTCGTTCTCCCCATTATATTGACTAATAATTTAATAATAATTTAGAGCAAACATTACATCACTTAACAATATTATCATTAAACCATAATTTGTTTGTCGCAAAATATTTACTACCTTTATCTTATTGACTGCGTTCTTAGATTTTTGTTAGCTTATGAGTCGTTATCAAATGCGTATATTAATCATAATTCCTTGTAAATATGAATTTAAATTTAATATTCCAAGACATTGCATCGACAAAAGAACTAAAACAATGGCTTGAAGATGAAAAATTTGTATATGCTATTTTTTACGAATCAAAAACAACATTTGTATGACGCTTATAATTAATACAATAGTTTGAAAATGCAAAATTTGTTTATGCTATTTTTTCACAAGCCAAAGACAATATTTGTATGACGTTTATCACGTATTAAGAAAATTAGGCAAAATATTTGCACAAGATCGATGTATACAAAAAATGTAAATTAGTTTTTAACAAATAACTGTTATTTGGTATTCATCTAATTATTTGCACTAGCAGTTAACATACTCATATTTTTGTGTGACAATCAATTGTTACAGAATCAAATCAAGTTATCAACTCGCGATAAGTCATACTTTTTTCGATCGCGTCATTCTTTTGTATCATTTTAAGTGAGATTCATGGCCGATGATCCACATTACTTGGATAAAATATATTTTGTAAATATAATATGGAACTAATAATATAGTAACTTCTAAATAAAAACAAGTAACAAAAATTTAGAACCGCCGAATTAGTGGTTGATATATTTCACTTCCCTCAGGGTAATTTATAGTAATGGGCCGAAAATCTAAAATGAAAACTTTTGCAAATGTTCACGTTTTAGAGGTTTCTGAACATTATAGCATACCTCAGAAAAAATTAAGTGTGTGTATGTGTTTTGTGTGTCCACGTTTTTGCACGGTTCAGCTGATTAGAAAGACTCAAAAAACATTCGTTTCCCGTTGATAGGGATATGTGCTGATTAGTTTTTGGCAGAGGCAGGTTCAGCCGTTACAAAGATGCAGAGCAAAGTGTGCAGAAAATAGAAATCGAGTTTTTGCGAAAACGAAGTATCCGATTAGAATAATCCAGAAAACATCCGATTTGTAATGATTGGGAGAAGTGGTGATTAGCTTTTGGCAATGGCAGATCAAGCCGTTTTGGAGATACGGAACTAAATGTGCAAACAATTGCAGTTTTTGAGAGATGTAAGCATCCGATGTGAATGATTCAAAAAACTTTCTGCTTGTGTTGACAAAACAATTGCTTTTGGAAAAAAAAATTTTTTTTTTTTTTATTTTTTCTTTGTATATCGAAAACAATTCAGATTTTAATTTTAATTCTGGCTAAAGTTCTGAAGCTCATTTATATACTTTTATTGAATAATTTTAACTTTGCGATTCAGTTTATATAATTCATATAAATATTAGACAATGTTATAGAATTTATAATAATCTATTTGAAAACATTTAACAATTCTCGAACGTTTCGTTAGGGTACGGAAAATATTTGGAAATTTGCCTTAAGGCACGATGCCATAGACCACTAATTTTATCAATGCATTATGAAGTCATACTTTTTTCGATCGCGTCATTATTTGTATCATTTTAAGTGAGATTCAGGGCCGATGATCCAAAATATTTTTTGTAAATATAACATGTAACTAATTATATACCAACATTAAATAAAGACAAGTAACAAAAATTTGGAACCGTCGAATAGGCGTCTGATACATTTTTATCAATGCATTATAATCAATTTATCACAATGAAATGTAATGATTGACTGATTTTGTCAAAAAAATTTTGATCAGTTAATACCGGTATCAAAATGATATAAGCCATGATGTAGATAACTGGAAAACGATATGAAATGCTCGATAAAATTTTGAATTATCTTCATAACAAGATTTCAACATTTGAATAAATTACATTATATTTCACATGTATGTATATTGTTTTGTGTTGTTATGATTAAGCACAAATAATTATTTTATAATTAAAAATATAATATTATAATATGTATAATAGATAAAACTATTAATCAATTTTTGTAAATTTAATTGATATTGGTATCTTTAACTACTTCAAATAGTCCAACATTATTTCTTGGAATGTAATGAATATTATAATGTGGTAATAAAAAAAATATTTTAAGCAAGACTAACATTCTGTAATTTTCATTGTAATAAAACTAAATTTAAAACAATTTATACTCAAAGACATTAATTCAATATTATTTATAATGGTAGGAAAATTAAAATTAATATAATATAGTATTTTTAGAAAAATAGCAAAATAGCTATCGATTAAAGGTTATTGCCAGTAGCACACCAAATCATTTTATATCTTTTATTTGATTTACTGTAAGTAAAGATAAACCATATATTAAAAATCAAAAAATAATATATTGAATTTATTGATCTTCTCCAAGGAGAAGTTTATGATTTCGCCAGGAAGTTTTAAGTCATTCTGAATCGTTTAATTAAAAATTGTTACAAAACATATACGTTTGCATCACACAAACATAAGGGTTTCTAACAATTTTGAATACAAATTTAAAAACCATTCGATGAAACTCGATATGTAAGCCTTTTTTCATAATGTGCTGGTAAAATTTCACCAAAAATCTTAAACCGATTTTGAAAATTCAAAAATCTTCGAAAGCTATCAGTTGGGAATCGTGCTAATTAGTTTTTTGACTTTGCGACTGGTAAAGATCAGACAAGCCGTTTCTTGACTTTGCATTTGCATACTTTTAGAACATCCTAAAATATCTACGACAAGTGGTTCAATTATAAAAATTCATTAAAATTTGGGATAAAAACCGCGCTTTTGATATATACATCTTGTATGTATTAGACGCTTGTTTTCATTGAATATTGTATTATATTTTAATCATTTATCGAAAATATATAACATGTTTGGCAAATGTGCATGAAATTGAATATTTTGTATTAGTTTCTCACATTATGATGCACTACAGCTCAGTTTGCTAATAAATCACTCATGAATTAATATATTGATCTCTTATTAATCAAGTCGATTATTTAATCATGGAAAGTTCATGCAACTTTTCTAAAAGCTCTTACACCTAGTTTATAGTTTTTTATTGTGATTTTATTGGTTCCATATAAGTATTTTTATTTATAAAAATAAATTGTAAGCCTCTCAAATATGTTATTAAATATATTCACTAAATTTGCCATCAAATATGTGGATAATATCGCAAAAATAACTTATTTCTCAATATTAGCCAAATTCTGGTTATTTGGATATACAGATTTGCAGTATTTTCTGCGGAAAACTGTATAGAGTTTAAAGTTGAATGGAAAACTCCAGTCCAACTTTAAAGTGCGATTTAAAATATTAAATATTTTCAAGCGTTTCAATTTGCTATTTATGATAATATCTAGATCGTAAACTTCATTCGAGTAATCTAATTCTATAATGCAACAATTGAATGATACGACTCTTGAAAATTTGAGTACATGTTAATGAATGGTGAAGCATGTTATATAGCATGTTTTATATATTTGGAAAATTCTTATAACAAACAAATGCTTAAGTATATGTTTTTTATCTTCTACATGTTTATAATTCTCTGTTTTTATAGCTAGAAACCTATCAATTTTAAAATCTACACATTTGAATTGTTTGAATTTAAAAAAACTAAAAAGTATAAAAATCAAGATAAAATAATATGAATATTTGAAATTGTATGAAGTATTTTACAATAATTAACACTTTACAAGAAAATTTTGAAATACTGTACTGATCAATATCTAAACAGTTTATTTATTGATTGCTACACACAATATATCATTATCGTTATATATCGTTGACTTCTGAATGTTAAATGCTAAAATTTTTACAAAGTTATAATTTACGGCATTTGTATTAGTAATTCCTTCAAAATTAAAAGAACATAAACGATAAGTATAAAATTTATTCTAAAATATACAAAGATATGTAAATGACTTAAAATATGTTTATGGGAATTATATTTCTTTAAAACTGAGTGAATGTACTATTTATTTTATTCATTGGTAAATATATTGGCATAGCTATAGTTTGAACAATATTATCAGCTAAAATAGTTACAAATGGCTATAAATTATATGGGGGTGATAATATCATAAATGGTAATACCAATAAAAAATTATCAAGTAATGATATTGCAAAATAGAAATCGCTATCGAAAATCTAATAAATTTTATCTCCAAGAAAAAATGAAGCAATTAACGTGTATTTGTATATAATGCGTGTAAGCTTGCACATATGTAATGCCATAATAATAATAAAACCATAAACAAAAATGTAATCAACGATCTAAAAATATGTCTAATCCAGGTGTAAATGATGATATGAATAATTTTGACTTAGGTCAAGTAACATGAACAACTGATATGTGTAAATATTCGTCCTAATCAAAAGAAATTGAGATTTGGCAATTTTTGAAAATTGTAACGAATTTGCAAATTTTGACGCTGCTCATTATTTCAAATATCAATGAATTTTTATAATTAAACCACTTTTTGTATGCCTAGTTTAGCATGTTCTTTATGATAATTCTACAAAGATCGTTAAGATCTTTGATCATACATGCAAAGTTTTATCAAAATCTTTAAAAAAAAATACTAATAATTAGGTACAAAAAACAATCTTGCTGATCTTAGTCAGCACAATTCACAACTGATCGTTCAACAGTTTTTTCACTCGCGAATTTTACACCCTTTCCACTCGCAAATTGCGAGATTCATATGTATTATGGCGGCATCCAAGTGCAAAGGGTTAAAATCGTTTAAGGATTTTTTTCGATAATGTTATCAAAGAAATTTGTACTTTGAGATAAAAAAATGACTCTGCGATTGAGTCGCAAAAGTAATCGATTCTTTATAGAGTTTCATCAAGTAGATTTAAAAATGTTAAAATTGGTACAGCCGTTCGAGCAAAAATCTCAATGTAAATCAAATTTTGGTTTACATACAAATACGCATATACAATTATTTTTCCAATTTAAGTGCCAAATAAATAATATAAAAGACATGAAATATTGAGAAAATATAGAAATAAACATTTTTGGCGAAAGCGTTAATATTTAGAACTAAATTTGCAAAGTAAAAAATATACTCAAATTATTAATTAGATTAAGTTTTATCAAAGACAAATATTTCTATATAAATAACTTAGCAATACTTACGTATGTTAAATTTTATAAAATCACAGCTGTATATTTATCACTATTTTTTTATTAATATCAACTTGTGTTAATATTACTATTACTTGATTCACTAGATGGACCTAAATGATACAACAAATAAATTTAAAAGTATCAACTCCGACACATTTTTGTTAACATAGAATATAGATTAAATTAAAAAGGTAAAATAGATAATTTTGTCTGAAACCAAAAATAAATTATTCTAGAATTTTCAAGTGTAAATTTAAAATGTTTTTTTCCAAATAGTAACCTAATGCCAATGGCGCGTGGTACCTGCCACGGTAGATTGGCAACAACTGACTGCTTTGTGAATAAAGTTACTCTAATATAGAGATACCGCTGAGACTATTTCAGATGTAGATAAATAGAAAACGTAAGATTTGCTTTAATATATTTGATAGAGTCATTTTTTTTCAAGTTTTCGAAGGAAAAGTTTATGTTTTTGCCACAAATTTTGATTTACCAATATTATGTATTCACGACATTTCTTTTCATTTTATAAGGTTTAATACAGAAATTGGAAAAATTCGGTGTCAACGGTTTCTCATAAATAGATACACTGTTTATAATCAACGCCATTAGTTAAAATTTATAAGTGTAATATAAAACTAGTGGGGTGTATGGCATTGTGCCTTAAGGCAAATTGCTGGAACTTCCCGTACCATAACGAAATGTTCGAGGAATACTGAATGTTTTCAAATAGATTATTATTAATATTGTAACATTGTCTAATACTCATAAGAATTATATAAACTGAATTGCAAAGTTAAAATTATTTGTTTAAAGTATATTAGAACTATAGTCAGAATTAAAAATAAAATCTGAATTATTTTCGATATACAAAAAAAAATTTTTTGAAAAAAAAAGTTTAAACAAATTTTTTTTTTCCAAAATCAATTTTTTTGTTAATACAAGCAGAAAGTTCTTTGAATCATTTAAATCGGACGCTTAGTTCTCTCAAAAACTTCCATTTTTTACACATTTAGCTCCGTATCTTGGAAATGGCTTTGCCTGCCTTTGCCAAAAGCTAATAAACGCTTCTCCCAATCATTAATAATTGAATGTTTTTTAGATCATTCAAATCGGATGCTCTGTTCTCTCAAAAACTTGATTTCCATTTTCTACACTCTTTGCTCTTTATCCCCGTAATTGCTGGACCTGCCTTTGCCAAAAACTAATCAGCTCATCTCCCTATCAATAGGAATCGAATATTTTTTGAACCATTCAAATCGGTTGATCCGTGCGCCCGAAAACGTGACTGGAAATTTGTATCCATACATACATACACACACACACATCCATTTTTTCTGAGGTGTGCCAAAGTGTTCAGAGACCTTCAAAACGTCGAGAAATGTAAAAATTTTCAATTTCGATTTTCGGCCCATTACAATAACTTACCCTACAGGAAGTTAATAATATTTACCAAAAAAATGCTTTTTCATTTGTCCAGAAATTAGAACTGTTCTATCTATTAGAAATGTTCTATCAGCTTTTATGCTGACGTATACTATACCAAGATATTTTTCTCAAAAAGACAACCCAACGGTCGACCGAACCTTTTTTGTGTGTAGAATATATAATTAGATATTCATTCATCAAATAGTTATAGCGTATATTTTGATATGCAACTATGCATGAAAAGCGATTCTCTTAAGATTATATTTGAGACATAGGTATAACTTCAGATGAAAATTTTATATCTGATATCTAGATGAAAATTTGATAGTTTGTGCCCATGATTTTAAATGTTTGCGCCACGGCGAGTTCAAATTTATCAAATAGGAAAAATATACTAAATTTATCTGAAATCTGTATTGCAGCCCTAAATTTCCGATAAATTATTCGATTAGTCTTTCTCCAAACTGAAGGATCTGAATCTATAACCTCCTGAGGAAAGTGATAACTTTTTAGAAATCTCTTGAAAGTTCTCTGTAATTATAATGTAAAAAATATACTGAAGTGAGACAAAAGATCATTTCAAATGTACATAAATGAAAAACGTAAGATTTGCCAATATTATGTATGTATGACATTTCTTTTCATGTTATAACGTTTGACACAGAAATTGGAAAAATTCGGTTTGCGTGCCAACGGTTTCTCATAATAGATGCACCGTTTATAATGAACGCTATTAAGAATTAAAAAAAAAATTGTTAAAATTTATGAGTGCATTATGAAATAATATTTTCAATAAAATGTTTTTTATTTGACCAGCGATCAGAGCTACATGTTGTAAGAGATGTTATTCTGAAGTACATCTTAACCAAGATATTTTTCTCGAGAAGGCACCCAGCGTTCAACCACTCCTTTTATGTGTAAACTATATAATTATAGATATGTCTAATAGTAATATAATTAAATATATCTAATAGTAATATAATTAGATATGTTTAATAGTAATATATAAAAAACAATATAATTACATATATCTAATAGTATTAGGGGGAGTCCATTAATCACATAAGATTTTTTGGGAGAGGGGGGTTTGAGAAAAAACCACGAAATATCACGTTAAGGAGGAAGAGGTATAGTAAGATGTCACGCGTATATATTTTTCACTTGATTTTTTTTTTTAATTCAGACATTTTCAAGAAAAATGTCAAAAATTGTACAATTTTTTCTCGTAACTAAAAATACACGTGATGTTTGATGGGGGAAGGGGAGAATTTTGAATACCACCACGTATCACCAAGGGGGAAGGGGAGTTCAAAAATCCTTAAAAAGTCGATCACGTTTATTTGTTAAAGTGAAAAGCGATTTTCAATGAATTTATATTTATATTTGAGATCTATAAACTTCGAGTGGAAAATTAATATCATTCTGTCTGATATCGAGCTTGGCCAATGTTGAAATCGAACCTAGTTCTAGTCGTTTACGCCATAACTCAAATTTATCAAAAAATATAGAAAAAATATACTAATTTTACCTGGAATCTATTATCCTGCTTGCAATTTCAGGTAAGTAATTCGATGCGATAGTTTTTCCTGAACTGTGCGATGTAAATCATAAAACACCTGAAAAAAGTGTTGATTTTTTAGAAATCTCATGAAAGTCCTGTATAACTTAAAGATTAACAAAGGTGCGATAAAAGTTTATTCATTGGTTGCTCTTAAATCGCTATAAAAACAAAAGTATTTGATGTTTAGTTTGTAACTTACCTAAGAAGAAGTTTGTTTTCTTCTGACATCAAATTATCTAAATTTATGTTTTTCCGGTGTTTCAAGTTATTCTGACACTAAAATTTGCCACAATTTGACCTAACAATGACATTTTCTCAAAAATTTCAAATCCGATTTCAAACATTTTCAAACCAATTGATGAAACTCAAAAAACTTAGTGTTGATTAGTATTGGGAATATAAACCTTATACTACTGTAGTATAATTAATCTTTAAAATTAGTAAAAAAAGTGCTAAATTTTTCATACAAGAGTTCTGCACCGATTTTAAAAAACCAATAACTGTTCGAAAGATATTTTGGCAAAGGTCGGTCGGCCGTATCTTTGTAAATAATAGTTGAACTTTTTTGACAATTTTAAAGAAACTTGGTATGATAATGCAGTCGATGGCCTCCAAGATCATCTTAAAATTTTAAATGCTTACGAACTGTCTTTTAATTATAAAAAATATTAAAGTCTGAAACAAAGAACAACAATGTTGACCTCAAGTTGACTATATACAAATAAAAACAATTTAATTTAATTTAATTTAACTTTCTAAATTCGTACATTGGATTGGGGCTTAAGCTGACTGTCAATGTATTATGCCTATACAATGTATTATTTTGAATATATCTTGTTGTAGAAAATTCACGTTTTTTATAAATATTGAAATTACAATATAGTAATAAAAGCCGCAACTTGCTTTTTTAATAGGTAGCAAATTTATAATTTCAATATTAGTAATTTTTGTTCTCGATTATCCGTTATCATTCTTCAATTGTTGAGTTTGACTAATACGGCCATCTAGTTACAAAACATTCGAAAATCGCGCTTCATATTTACTGAATTAGTTTCATATAAGTGGCGCTGACCACTGTTATGTCATTGACATAAGTTTCATTGTCGATCCGTAAGAATAAAAATTACTATTTTAAAGTAATTGGAAAATATGGCTTCGATCTTGCAATACGCTGTTAGGCGCAGCATTATTCAGGGTGTTAGGACACAAGCAACTGTTGCTGGGCCCTCGGCCACTGCTGGCCACTCAGGTATTTTTGACTTTAAAATAAAAATGTTTCATTATATAACCTTTTGTAAAATGCGTATAATAATATACAAAAGAGACTACTGTAGATACCAAGTAATTACTATAACATAATGGTTTCTAAAAATGAACGTGCACACTTGGCTGATGGACTAACATTCACCAACTGAGAGTAGGTTCCATAATTAGGCTCCGAGGGCATAATCAAACATACTCACTTGAGCAGCAGGGCTCATGTAATAGATTGATAAGACAACTATATCTTAATCATTGAAGAATGAAAACACAATTTTTGTTCTATATCTTAGTGGCTGCACCATAGACCTGGCTCATACATGAACTGCTAGCCCTCATATGTGTCCCCTGTTAAAGTGTTAAAACATAAAGTCGTTAATATATATTAACAAAAGACAAATGTAATAAACTGCGTCAGTTTGTATGCATATAAATATGTTTGCAAGTATTTTCACTATTTGTGTATTAAATCATTATCTCAAATGGTGAAAGACTTGGTGCTATGTTAACAAAAAAGCAAATTGTACTTATCTTCTTGAACTCATTTGTTCTCCCTCAAATAAGAATCAATCCTTATAAATTTTGGCATCAATTTTATATAAACATTTTTATCTTCAGGTGGTGCTTCTTTGTGGAAGAAGCTTACCTTCTTAGTAGCTTTCCCAGCAGTCGGTTTGTGCATGTTAAATGCTTACCTTGGACACGTAGAAGATCACCACACTCCCAGACCTGAGTTCATTCCTTATGAACATTTGCGAAGACGCAACAAGGTAAGTGATTATGTTTCTAAGATATTATTAATGCTATTCCATTCAATTCTAATCATATTTTATTTAATTTGCAGCGATTCCCATGGGGTGATGGACAACGCACGTTCTTCCACAACCCGCATGTCAATGCTTTGCCTAATGGTTATGAAGTAGAAGAAGAACATCATTAAAGCTCTTGCTTCAGCAGTTTTAGATGAAATAGTTTTATGTGAAAGAGTGTAATATCTTGCTCTATATGATTTAAATTGTAAGTTACAAATAAAATAAAATGAAATAAAATAAATTTTACTGAATATTGGACTTGATCAATGATCTTTAAAATTACCATAATTGTTAGTTAATACTTTCCTATGAAGTGTGTCTATTATAAGAATGGAAATGTGTATAAATGTTAAAAGTACATTCTTTGCCTACTAAGGTGTGAAAACCCCATTAGTTTTTGAGAAATCAGATTTGATTGGAACAAAATTCAATCAATTTTGTAAAATTTATGTGGATTTTTTGATTTTCACTTATATATCAGATTTTAATTAGCTTAGCTGTTCCTTCTTTGGAATGTTTGGTAGGTCCAGACAGGCATATATATACATACATTATTTCCTGCGTGTTCTACGTGTAAGCAAGACATTAGTAAAGCAAGTATGCTTTATATATTTTTACAGCTTACAGATTATATATTTCACAGCTATGTTGAATGAGGCACATTTTAATATCACGCTGATGCATTGAGCCCTGATCAAATTCCAAAATATTAAGTAAAACTATTCAGCCGGATTATAGAACCAAAGCATGATTGTGTCATGACAGTTTCGTTATAATGCATTTCGGCATTATAATAAACTAAGTGATCTTTACCTAATTATAGAATTATATAGTGATTTCAAAAATTTAGCATAAAGTATAGAGCACCAAAGTAATTGCAAAAATCAAAAGTTATATTTTGATGATGCCTCGACATATGCATGTATAATCATAAGTTTTTCAATTTTTACTCAACATGTTATTGAGCTATTTTTCTATCTCAAACTTAGCATTGAGCATCAAGCATTCTAGGAAACAACAGGGCAAAAAGTATAGATTTTTTCTGAAACCTGGATGGTCTATGAGAAAAAATGAAATAAATCTTTGAAATGCACAGAAAATGGTCTTTCTTCACCATAACTTTTCTCTTATATATTATTATTATGAATATAATTTAAATGCATAGAATAATTTCAAAATTTTTATATAGAAGATGATTATGTACCTGGGTTATGCACTAATTAAATGATTACTAGAAAAATGAAAACATGAATACGTGGGTAATGATTTTTTTTTCATTTCATCATTTATCTCCCTATAAGAAAATATATTATTTAAGTACATATTTGGTATTCTATTAATAAATATTCTTTCAAACAGATAATTAAGAAATAATTATCTATAACACATTAGATTGTATTCAAAGTAAAAAAATATAGTGAATCAAAGTATATATAGATATATATAGTTTATAACAACAACATTCCTAGATATTCATCTATTTCATCTTCTCGAGACTTTTCCTCTACAACCTGGGCTTTACTCCATGGATTATTACTTTCTGTGGAAGTACCTGCCAAGGGATCTGTATCCTCAGATTTATCTGCTTCTTTTTCCTCTGTAACAACATCTTTGGTATTTTTAAGTTTCTTAGATAATTTTTTCATCTTTTTAGGATTATTTTGTCTTTTAATCTCTCTTTTTTTGCTCCTATAATTCAATTTAACAGAACAATCAGGACATAAACGTAATTTAACTAGAGCATTCTTCTTCTCATTATCTTCTATATAAGCAAAATTCACTTCCCATGTTCGTAGATCTTCTCGGATGTCACATTTCTTTGTTCCGCAAATGAATTGGCCTTTGCCTACAACAACTTCTTGCCTTACTCTCCATCTTAATGCAACTTTATTCTCTTTATAGCGGCTTAAGTCGCAAATTGTGTACTCTTTAAATAATTTGTCATAGTATTTTTTAGCTAATTGTTTCTCCCAAGTGTCAGCATCTTCGTCATCCCATAAAAACTTGTGATTTTCTTTTATCACGTCAAAATCTGTTTTATCCTTAGATGTATCACGCTTAAAATGCTGTGATGATCCCCCATAGTAAAGAAGATATTGGTTTATAAGGGATTTATGAAGTTCGTAGGTGTTCATAATTTACAAAGAAGAAATTACATATTATATTCTATATATGTATATACAAATTGACAAGCACTTTGCAACATACAATTGTCGTTTTCAGACTTATATATTCTTTTAACTACATTATATCTGCAGATTTTTTATCAATGTAAACACATGACATCCATCCATCAGTAAAATAGCTGTCAATGACATAATGGCAGCCTGTCATTATAACATTGAACTTCGCTAACTTCATTCTCTTTCGATGAGCGCCAAATTTAAATCACAACTTTGTACGTTTTAAATATTCTTTAGTTAAATATCGCTGATTAGAAAAAGTGATATATTTTGAATACGAATCCTATAGGCGTAAAATATAATTTCGAATTTCAACATGTACAATTTTACTTCATCGCATGTGTCCTCAGCTTACACAAAAAGCTAGTTATTATAAATTAATTTACAACAGTTGGAATTTATAATCAAAGTTTGAAATAATGAGAAAAAATGATGCAAACTCAAATTATTCATTGACATATGCGCATCAAAACTTAAAGCATTAATTTATATCAAAATTTTTAGTGAATATTAGCAAAATTTTTAGTGAATACTAGCAAAATTAAATTTTTCACAATTATATGAAAATTAATTCAAAGATCAGATTTTGAATGTGAAAAATATGGCAAAATCGACGGGAAAGAAGAAAGAACAAGAAAAAAAGGAAAAAGTAAATACTGACATATTTTCAATTGAAAAAAAAAATGATAAATGTGATTAAAAATACTATCGAATATATAAAACGCTTCAATGAGAGTCTGATAGCAAGCAAACTAAATAAGTCAATATATATGTAGCAATTACATATTCACTGCAAATATTTCATTCAATAATGTTCCACTATTCTCCTAATTGTAAAGAAACGGCCTACCCGATCGTCTTGCAAAACTATAATCAGTACAAGCTTCATCGAATAGCTCTTTTTAATAATTTATTGATATAATATTTTCATATCTCAGTCAGACGTGGGTGCCTGGTATGACAGATAATAAAATTATAAAATCGTTAAAAGTATAAAAGATATAAAACATGAATTTATAAAACCGCGGTGCAGGGGTTTTTGAAAATATTTCGACAAAAGCTCAAATTTAGCTTGAATACACATGATTCAGAATGACTTAAAACGTTGGGAAATAATAAAGTTAGCAAATCGGCTTTTTTTCTGACAAAACAACTTTTTTTTCTAAACTTATTAAAACTATGTAGAACGTAGACATCGACTTTACTACTTTAAAATAAGTTGCTTTAAATGGCACTAACAAGTAGTTTCTATATCATTCTATTTCATATCTTTTTGGAAATATGTCGCGTTAGCATTGTACTATAAATTATTATTTTTAAATAATAATATTATCATTATTTATTGAATGAGTAATCACCTTACTAAGAACAAAATGTAATTGTAGAAAAAAGAAGTAAAACATTATTGGAATCCTCCAAATGTTCCACCGCATGAACTGGAACACCAGGAGCAATTAGGTATAATACGGTCACTTAAAATCAAAGCAAAATGGGAGAAAGGAAAGAAAAATGTAGACAAAAGCGCCAAAACAACAAACATAAAAGGTAATCAAACAATTATTGTTATTATTATTGATATTACCTAAATCAATAATAATAAAAAATATATAAAAAGTATTATTTTTAACTTACCGTAGGATAATTTATAGTATTGGGTCCAAAATCGAAAATGAAAATTTTTGCCTATCTTCACGTTTCAGAAGTTTCTGAACCGTGGTGTGTGTGTGTTTTGTGTGTCCTCAATTTTTCCACGTTTTCGGGAGAACGGATCAACCGAGAGGAGCTAAGCATCCGATTTGATGTTCAGATTTTAATTTTATTCTAACTAAAGTTCTCACTTATATACTTTAAACAGATAATTTTAACTTTGCAATTCAGTTTATATAATTCTTATGAATATTAGTCAATTTTACAGTATTTATAATAATCTAATTGAAAACACTTAATATTTCCCAAACATTTTGTTACGATATGGGAAGTACCAGTAATTTGCCTTACGGCACGACGCCATGCACCACTAGTTGAAATTAATTCTATCCCGTTGTACTGATTATCAAAATAGATATTATGAGGGCAGTGGCGTCGGAAGCAAAATTTTTGATGAGTGGGCTCGTTTTTTTTATGATAGACAGCCAGTGGCTTCGTTTTTTTCCATCAAAATTCATTGATGGGCTCAAGTCCACACAGCCCACGCAGTTCCGACGCCACTGGATGAGGGTATTTTATTTTATTAAATTGCTTTGGTAGAAATCAACATGTTCATAATGTTTTGTGTAAAATTAATATTAGAGATTCGTATTATGAAAAATCCTAATTCAATTTTGTTCATTTTATCTTCTCTTGTTAACTTCCCGTAGGGCAAGTTATAATAATCGCAAAAAAATCGAAAATGAAAATTTTTATATATCTTTACGTTTCAAAACCTTCTAAACATTTTGGCATACCTTAGAAAAAATGGATGTATGTGTGTGTATGTGTATGTGCGTGTATGTGTATGTGTGGATACAAATTTCCGTCGACGATTTAGGGAACACGGATGAAGCGATTTGAAAAATTCAAAAAGTATTCGATTCGTATTGATAAGGAGACGTGCTGATTAGTTTTTGGCGAAAGCAAGTCTAGCCGTTCAGAAGATATGGGGCAAAAAGTTCTAAAAACGGTAACTCAGTTTCTAAGAGAATGGAGCGTCCGATTTCAATAACTCAAAAAAAAAATTACTTGTGTTAACAAGATGAAGAACTGATCAAATTTTCATGAAGGCAGGTCTAGCGATTTCGGAGATCTAGTAAAAAAAGTAAAAATAATGCCATTTGGCGGTCAAAAATGATCATTAGACATATGCACATCAAATTATCAGATACTTTATAGAGATTTTAACAATAAGTATAAATTTTGTTTACATTCCTATGGGTTCTGTACTAATATTTATCCGTTAGACGGCGACGCGGCGTTTACGCGCTTTGACATTTCGTCTCTATGCAGGTAAAGCAGTACGATTGCTCTGAAAAAAAGTTCAGATTTTCCAAAATATGTCAAAATAAAGAAAGTATTTTTTGTCAAATTTATAGTTTCTCAAAAATCTATTTTTTTTTCAGAGTAATTTTTTTTTCACAAATATTCATCATTTAAAATTTTTTTTTGGTATGGGAAGTTCCAGCAATTTGCCTTAAGGCACGATGCGCCCCACTAGTCATTAATCTCAGTTCCTAATATTTTTTTATCTAAATAACTATAGTTAGGATCTAGTATTTTGAGTATATCCATAGACGAAACAAAAATGATATATAAATTTAGTTAACATACTCTAAGAAAGCTCTATTTAAGATGCTACTATTGACGTTAAATTGAACTTTGAGCAATTGAGCAATTGAGCAATTGAGCAATTGACCCTTTTAATTCATATATTTTTAACTAATATTCATATTATGTACAATATGTGAAATTAATTTTGAAGAATAAACTAGAAAATAACTTACTCAAACTCATACCTTGTATTTGCAGTTCAGGATATTCTGGACAGAGTCGAACGAAATGCGGGTCCTCCTTGGTATCAAGAATTTTCTCCTCAACAAATGGACGCGGCTGATCATTTGATTTGTCATTTGAGAGATGATTGGTGTTTAAATCATTTTATCATTCTGAAAATATAATTATTGAATTAATGACAAGTTACAAATCACTAACTAAAAATATAAAAAAAAGTTTTGTGCTCTGTAAAAGATATTTTTTCAAATAATAATAGTAAGTAGTCAGTGCTTTCTAAGGTTTATGGAGGAGGTAGAAATTCAAAAAAACATGGAACATAGTTTTTTACTAGGTTTATATGTAAACCTATGTTATATATCATATTTTTACCTTTGCTTATCGTAATTTATTTAAATGTAGTTTAGAACAGGAATTAAATTTTAAAAGATGCTGAACATTTGCGCAGTATTTTATGTGCGCATTACTTTCATATATTGATATATTCTTGAAAATATCCATTAACTGATACAATACTTTCTAATAATTCAGAAAAAACTTCAGAAAAAAATCGGTAATATATTATGTTTTTATCTATAATTATTTTCTAAATTGCATTACCCAATATTACCAAATATTTGCTATGTATTAATGATAATACGAATTCAACCTATGTAGATGTTATATAAATTTATAACAGTGCATAAATTTTAATAATGAAATAAAATAATTAAAAATTATTATTATCAAAGGTACGAAGATCAGACTTATCGAACAATGAATGCATTGACCATTATAGGCGTCTGCCCCAAAGTAAAGAAATCTGTTATTCGCAAAGCTATGTGTCGTTCTTGCAGAAGACCAGTTGAATTTTTATTGCTTATGTTTAAATCTTTTCGTGGCAGAGATCCGTTGATTTTGCAGCCAGGTTCAACGAATTTGTAAAATTTTAATTACTGAACATCGCAGTAATTTTACTTTTTATAGATTACACTGTAAATGAGCGGCTCATGTTATCTGCTATAGCTCATCTATGTTTATACCAAACTCTTCGCGAATTGGATAGAAGACTTCCACCACCTCTTCTACCTCCAGAAAATTTAGAAGAGCAATTGAGCCGCCTCATGCGCAAAGTTGCATACACACGTGAGATTTTTACATAGATTTTTTCTTTTGGAGTAATAATGATATAACATCATCGATAATTTTTTGTCCGAATATAGCCGGAACTCGAGTGAAGAAACCAGAAGATGATCCAATTTTACAACGTAATCCTTGTGCAAAATATCGTGAATACCTAGAAGTGCCTTCCTGGCCAAAGTATCCACAAAGTGTATTTTATAAACCATTTGGAGTCAAACAACCATCTTTAGCCCCATATGACAGGCCGCGTTGTCCAGGATTAAAAGATCACAGGCCAGTAATAGTACGTAGCCGCAGTAAAACAATTATATTACAAATATCGTATATAGGTATAATTCTTATACTAGAATATTAATTTAATTAACTCTTTTTTCAGGAATCTAAAAAACCAAGACGTAAGTATTTGAAAATTATTATTATTAACTTCCCGTAGGAGAAGTTTGTTTTCATCAAAAATCTGAATTGCTAATTTTTAGTTTTCTCGACGTTTCAAGCCATTCTGAATCGAATGAGACCAAATTTAGAAAAAGTATGTGTGTGTGTGTGCGTGTACGTGAACAGATTTTTTGCCGTAAATCGACGTTTTCTCGTAAACGGCTGGACCGTTTTCAAAAATTTAAAAGCCACTCGATGTATCTCGATGAGGACTATTGTTTGTCAATTTTGTGCGACGATCGGCAAAGCCGTTTCTTTATAAATCGCAGAAAAGTGCAAAATTTTTGTCTACGTTTTAGCCCGCAATTCTAAATCGATTTTGAAAATTCAAAAACCGTTCGAAAGATATTGGTTGGGAATCGTGCTGATTCGTTCTTGGTAGAGATCGGCCAGGCCGTTTGCTTGTAATAAAGTTTTAAAAAAAAAATTCGACGATTTTTATGATTTATGATTTTAAGCTCATCCTACCGAACCGATTGTAAAAAATCAAAAACTGTTCGAAAGATATTAGTTAGGAATGATACTGATTAGTTTTAGGTGAAAATCTACCGAGCCGTTTTCTTGTAATTAACTGTTGAAAAAAAAAATAGGCCGATTTTTAGGGAACTTTTTTTGGCGATATATATCATGGTCTTATAGAACTTACTGAAATATTACGGCCTTACGACAAGTAGTTTAATTTTAAAAATTCATCAAAGTTTGAGAATTGTTTGAGTTTTTTTTGACGTTTGTTCAAAATAAAATTAGATGATTTAGTTGGTTTAACGATAGTGTACTAAGTCTTGAACATAGTAAACCATTAAAGTCCTACGGAAACTGGTTCAATTATAATTATTGATTAATTAAAATTATTGATTTTTGGAAATTTGCTTTTAGGAAATACTCCGAATTAACGTGTTCGTTCGTTCGTTTGCAATGATGTGTAATAAATCCACTCGGAATACTTATAATCACGTTTAAATTAATTTATTTTTTATTGATTATTTACACATATCGGGAAGTTCATGTAACTTGCCTCAAGGCTGTATTATACCAAACCAACTAGTTTAGATAAAATTTAATAGAAGTACCAAATTATATTATAATTTCATTAATAATTTCAAGGTAAAAAATGTCTCTGTTATGATGAAAAATATGCACCACAAAGTGGTGCAGAGGGTGAGAAATCGAAGAAAAAGAAGAAGCGTAAACACAAACGAAGACGAGGAGGTTCAAAAAGAGGAGGTCATGGTGGAGGTAGCGGCGGTGGCAAACGTGCTTATCGACCTTCTAATGACCGTTACGTATTTAAAGAAGGTGAATTAGATTCAATTGAATCACAAGATAATTCACAATCGCCAGATGCATCAGATGGTGCCACAGATACTGATATGGGTGGAAATACTGAAGAAGCAGATGAAGCAAATAAAGAAAATAACATTGAAGTACTGCGTTTCACACAAGGTAAGTCACTGATCGGTCGTACTTAAAATAGTTTTAAGCAATTATTTAAATATATATATCTCATTCAGAAATAGAATATAGACCCAAGAAAGGCGTAGGATCTGGGCGAGTTGAAACAGCTGTAGGCTTTCAAAAGAAAAAGAAACCGTTATCTAGTGCAAGTCCTCCGTTAAGGCCAGTAACTGCCAAACCAATAAAAGAGATTGACTATGAGAAACCAGTTAAATCGGGAAAGGTCAGTAATAGTTTTCAAAAATCTGGAAGGCTACTAGGTGTTAAAAACTACAAAGGAAAACAAATTCGGTCGAAAAGTGAATACAAAGATAAAAATAAAAAGCTTATTAACGCTATATCAACATTACTGAGAAAACAGACAAGTTCCTACAAACAATCGTCTTCCAAGAAAGGACAAACAGATATTTTAGATCAAGGAGCATCTTTAGAATCTAAATTAAGTATATCAACAAGGACATCAAGTTCTTCTGAACCATCTCTACAAAAAGATATCATGCCATCAGAAAGAATAGAATCAATTGAATTTGACATAAGAGCAGCGAAAACTGCATCAGAAGTAGCCAGAAAGGATACATTGTCTTTATGGATCGATAATTCATCATCAAATAACATTGAATCTTCTAGATCGAAAATAAATGATGTTCAAAAATCACAACAAGCAGGATTTAATGCAGTGAATCAGCTTTATGGTGATAAAACTAAAGTTACAGGGCCATCGATAAAGGCTGGCGGAGGTTCTATATGTCAACCAGGAACTGGTAAGATAACTGATAACACTTCGCCGGTTAGGATTAAACAGAGACACAAATTATTACGAAAAGGGAAAAAGTTTATTTTGAGAGAAAAGAATATAGCTCGAAGTAAAAAAATAAAGAAAGAAGCAATAAATAAAAACAGAAACAATCAACAAGCACTAGAAAAAACTGAGAAAAAAATTAGATCTATAGCAAAACAATTAATTGAAAATATGGAAGTACGGTCTGTGGAACTCAACCAAATCGATCTAACATCTGGAGCTAAATTAACCAGCAAATTAAATACTTCAAATATAAAAAAAGATACTGAAGAACAAGTAGATGCTGAGGGAGATCGTGTAGTAACCCATGACAATCTAAGAGTGTCAGCAACGAGCAGATTGAGAGCAAAGAGCGGGAAAAAAGAAGCGAAATACAAAGGTGGACTTTCCGGTAACATTAGTACTTTATCGGAACTTAAAAAAGCTCATAAAACTACACCAGGTATGATGAATAGTGTATAATTTAATAACCAATAATAATGTATTTTATAATTTAAAACAATCTAAAACCGCAGATACCGGTATGAGCATCGCAGGAATATCAGGAATACAAGCGTTTAGTAAAGAGTGGAAAAATGCTGACAATGTTCGTGATAAAAGTTTGAAAATAAAAAGCACGATAATAAAAGATTTATCTAAAACTGTGAAAACATCCAGTGCACTTGTTGGCGGTGATGCACATAGAAAGAAAAATATTCAAAAATATTTTAAAAACAAATTGAAAGTGAAACGTTCTACCCAAAAAATGCTTCATGATGTGTCTGCTAAAGATTCTGAAGATGGTAAGCTATCTAATAGAAATAAATGAATACTGGATACATAATACTATTGATTATTTATAATAAAATTATTTTTAGGGGCTGAAGATGAAGAAGATGAGGGTGATGGAAGAGGCAATAAAACAAAAGGTAACACATATCATAGAAATAGTTTCAAATGTTTTCTTTATATAAATTATATTTGAAGATAGCGGAAAAGGACCAAAGGGTCCAAAGGGTCCAAAGGGTCCTGAACCGGACGGTGCTTCTGGCGGACAAAGGTAAACATAAGAGAACATATTATTAATTAACCCTCCGTCGGTCGAAGTGGTCTAATCAGACTTTTTTCGACTTCAATTTAAAAAAAAATACTTCTAGTAATCCTATCGAATAGAAATTTCTTGACTCTTCCTAAAATTTCATTAGCTGTCGATCAATGAAAAATGAGGAAGAAAAAATGTACAAAAGGATAATTATAAGGATATTAACTTTTTTATACTTCGAACGGTCAGAGTGGTCTGTAAATAAACGCTTTTTGATATATGTAAACCAGTATTTTGTCTTTTTGTTTGGTATTTTCTATTCAAACTGCGTTTTATATATTCTTTGCAATGTGTTGTAACATGAATGTTAGTATTTTTACGACGAGAGTTCCTTGAAAACCTGCCAAACTTATTGGTCATCGGAAACATTGAAAATTGGATGAGTAATGCGCACATTATCAACAATTTTTCTACCCGTACTACGTTCGAAAAATGTTTTGGCAAACCTGTAGTGAAATTATATTTTCAACTTGAATTTTACAGCTCATTTCAAAGGTGACGCACCTCATTTCGTTTTCATTTGAATTTCACATTCATTTCGAAGGAGCCGAAAAAGAATAAATATTGTTTTTTCAAGCTTAACACATGCAACGGTAAGAAAACGAAAAAATCAAAACTATAAATATTTACTACTAATAATCGTTAACATATAAGACACCAAAAACTCATTTACCCCATATAAATGCATGTAAAATGAATGGTGGTCCAGCCAGACCACTCCGACCGTTTGAAGGTGAATAAATATCCGACCGACGAAGGGTTAATCACACATACAGAAATGGACATAAATATATGTATTATTCAATAGTATATTATTGAGAATGCAATGAAAATATATATGTTTCATAGTCCTTCAAGTCGCCGAAGTCGTCATGGAAGAAGACCCCGTCATAGAAAAGTATATGGATGTTCAAGTCCGCAATCATATATAGATTATAAAATGGAGTCATCTGGACCTGAAGGTAAGCGCAAATTTTAAAATAATTAAATATTAAGAGCAACATTTAGATATCTAAAATAAATATAATCGAATTGCAATGGCCACTTTTTATATTATATAGGTCCAATAATTTCCGATGAGAATCATTTAATGCACATAATTGAGGGCACTGCTGGTACTTCACTTTCATTTGATAATATGGACCATACGACATTTCTTGAGAGAAACCCATTACAAATCGGTAGGACATCAAACATCATAGTACGGGAGCCAGCAACGTTTTCGAGCAAGCATTTTAGTGAGGCTGGTTTTTTGGTATGTGGTCCTTGGTGCTCTCTCGGTTAGGGTAAGGGCCGTCTGGCAGCTGGAAGTGGTTGCGTTAATTAGTGCGCAGCCAATTTGTACAGCGCGATTTCAAAATTTTGAAAGCATTTTAGTCAGCCCAATTTTCGTTTTTTTGACTTCGAATAGTTTCACCAGACTCAAATTTTTTGTTGCCAGACATTTTGGGCGCTGCTAAATATGTGCCAGACGCCAATTTATTTATTAATTTTTTTAAAAATTCAAATCATTTTAGTCCGTCTGAAATTTTAGTATTATGTTCGTTAAGGGTAAAAACACGTAAAATTAATTTGCCAGACGTTTCTGCGGTTGTTAACCATGTCTGGCAAGCAAAAATGTCTGGCAATATGATACTAGTTTATAGCATTTTAGTCAGTCCAATTTTCATTTTTTGACTTGATATTTGATTTGATAACTTGAATAAGTTATCCAGATTCACATTTTTGTTGCCAGACATTTTGGGCGCTGCCAAATATGTGCAAGACGCCAATTTATTCATTTTTTTTTTTTTAAATTTCAAATCATTTTAGTCCGTCTGTAATTTTAATATTATGTTCATTAAGGGTCAAGAAACATAAAATTAATTTGCCAGACGTTTCTGTGGTTGTTAAGCATGTCTGGCAACGAAAAAAGTCTGGCAATATGATACTAGTAGACAGAGTGAGACAATCGCTAAATACATTGGCGCGAATGAAACAAAAAACTATTATACTCGTAAGAGCGCTATACGTTTACTAGGCAGAAAACCATAAGAAAAATCAAGTAACTACATTAGACAGTAGTGTTTGTTATAAACTTCTCTGCAAAATTGTGTTTATACCATTTTTCTTTAGAATCACCGTTTCTTACAAATTGCCATTTGGAAAGTTAAAAAAATTATATTTCTCATAATATGCAGCCTTTATAAATACATCATCAAAGGTGAATTATGAGTGAAAAATAAAAATCCATTGATTTGTTTTGGATAGATGAGTTTAACGAGTCTTTTGATATATCACATTGTAGTATTATTGTCCCAGTGTGGGAGGTTCGCATACCTGATTGTTTTGAAGGAATTAATCGAAATAATTATGTATAAATAAATGCGAGGCGTGTTATAACATCCAAAGTGCTTAAACAGTTATCATATTAAGCCATAAGACGAATAAATCTGTATAATAGACGTTTTTATTCATTGTTAAAAAAAACGATATTCCCAATTATAATCTTGATTTAAGAGACCTAGGTCGAATGACTATCATTATATAGTGATACATATTGATCTAAAATGAACTCATTTGAATTTTTAAAAATAAATTGTAACAAAAAAAAAAAAATTTGAATTTTTGAATTATTAAATACACTTCGATTTTTAAAAAAACAGTGCTCAATTTACAGCTAAAAGCTGAAAGAAAAAAGGGCGGAGAATATTTGCTGTACAATATATATTGTATATATTATATATATACTAGAATTTTAAGATTCTATTCTAGGGGTAGCTCGAACTGGTAAGGTAGCAAAACTAGTATTATCAGTATTAAGTATAGGTATGTGTTACAATTAGTTGCTGCTAAAGCCATGTAATATGTACATGTACCAATAATATTACATGTATCATGTAAAATGAAGTCATTCGACTCAGTTAACTTAGTGATAAAAAAAAATTGCGTACAGCAAAATGATTATTGTCAGTTCTCATTGCAAAACTTAAAATATATGATATTCTTAGGAAATTGACGATATTACTTAACCACTGTCGAGTCAAATTTTTCAAAATATTAACAGCAATATTTTAGAATCATTAACATATTTTTTACAGCTAGTAAAATTAAAAAATTGACTAATATAATGCTATTAACAAAATTAATAACAAAATGTTATTGAAATTGCACTAACTTTAAATTGCGCTCTTACGAGTATAATAGTTTTTTTGTTTCATTCGCGCCAATGTATTTAGCGATTGTCTCACTCTGTCTACTAATATCATATTGCCAGACATTTATCGTTGCCAGACATGCTTAACAACCGCAGAAACGTCTGGCAAATTAATTTTATGTTTTTTGACCCTTAATGAACATAAAATTAAAATTACAGACGGACTAAAATGATTTGAAATTAAAAAAAAATTAATGAATAAATTGACGTCTGGCACATATTTGGCAGCGACCAAAATGTCTGGCAACAAAAATGTGAATCTGGATAACTTATTCAAGTTATCAAATCAAATATCAAGTCAAAAAATGAAAATTGGACTGACTAAAATGCTATAAACTAGTATCATATTGCCAGACATTTTTGCTTGCCAGACATGGTTAACAACCGCAGAAACGTCTGGCAAATTAATTTTACGTGTTTTTACCCTTAACGAACATAATACTAAAATTTCAGACGGACTAAAATGATTTGAATTTTTAAAAAAATTAATAAATTAATTGGCGTCTGGCACATATTTAGCAGCGCCCAAAATGTCTGGCAACAAAAAATTTGAGTCTGGTGAACCTATTCGAAGTCAAAAAAACAAAAATTGGGCTGACTAAAATGCTTTCAAAATTTTGAAATCGCGCTGTACAAATTGGCTGCGCACTAATTAACGCAACCACTTCCAGCTGCCAGACGGCCCTTACCCTAACCGAGAGAGCACCAAGGACCACATACCAAAAAACCAGCCTGACTAAAATGCTTGTTTTGAAAACGTTGCTGGCTCCTATACTATCAAATTTAAATATTTGAGTGGAGATTAGCAAAAAATAAATATTTTTTAAATATTTATTTTCAGAACAAAAATATGACCCGGACACAATCGGAAGCCAAGATCAAATTCCTTTCGCCGGCCAAAGTTTGCATGAGTATGAGTCAATACAAAAAAAACTTATTGGTTGCGGCGCATTTACAAATGAAGTGAATATTATTTATCTCAATAATATTGCGGCAAATGAATTTATCATTTATGATATATTTAAAACATTTAAACCGTATTAATATGCAGCAGGAACAAATAAAAGCTAAATCTAGAATCAATACTTTTATGAATAAATCTAGTTTCACTTTTATAAACTGTTTTAAAACCGCTGCCTTAAAAATTGTTTCTAATATTTTTGCATCCCCAGCATTTTATAATTAATAAATTAATTGTACTACAATCCTAAAATGATCAAGTTTTCTCGAAGCAATAAATTTTGGCATAATATGGCAAGTAAAATATAGCAAGAAAATAGTATCAATTTATATATTCTTAATTGCTAAGTTTACAATCACTATCATTGTTTTAATATTGATTTATATTTCAAATAATATGATTAACTTGAAAACTAAAATGTCCAAAATCAATAATTTATATGTGTAGAAAATCAATTACTAATTTGCAATACATGTGTATTGATTAGAGAAACAAAGAATTACCTTTATAAGGTTTTATTTCATTTTTCGCTGTTTGATGGATTTAATTATGAACAACATATTGTTTCAAGAAGTTGGCTTATTAGTAAAAACTATTAGCCAAAAATTAGCACGAATGATCATTATCCCATTGATCATCTTGATTACTACCTAGAAAAATTTCAAAATCATAAAACTACCCACAAGACTATATCTTTAATATTTTATAAATTTTTCACAATTATGTATTCATATATCGTTTTAGTTCGCCTTTACCCAGTATCCGAATGCATATGCTCGTGTTTTTGGAAATACAAGTGATTCAGTTGGTCTAATAAAATATATTCAACCTGATCTTCGCCGAATACAACATGGTAGTGACAACACGTTGACATCATCCAGCAGAAGCAGAAATGAAAATGTTATGAAAGGAATCAGGGGCTCCAGTAAAATTGTTAAAGATCATCTGGGACGACGTCTAGTTGCTTCATCAGCGGACAAACTTCGGGAAAATGCAAGAAAAATGCACGAAATATATAAGAAGAACAAATTTGAAGATTTAGTAGTAAATTAAATTTTTCTAGTTATTTAATAATTAATTTTTCATTTTATAAATATTTTCTGGCCTTCCATGTTGAAACTAAACTTTATTGTAAAACCATTTGCTCAAATAATTTATCTTCTTCTTTGTCTGTCCACAAAAACATGAAATATATTCATCTACAGTGTTGGCATCGAAAATTAAGAAAAAATTCACTAACATTCAGTTACTTTCAAACTCAAAATCAATTTGTCGAAATATGACATTATATAGTGGAGGATCTACATTTAAAAACAGTTTTTTTTTTTATTTTTTAACCTAATTAAAATTTGTTTGAAGAATTATTTACGCTCTAACTAACCCAAAATAAAGTAAGTATATGTTTAAACAGGATCCCGATTTGATTAACGAAGAAAATGCCTGGAAAAGAGAAGAATGGGATTTTCTTGATCTGGATTCTGCTCTCCGAAATCAACAAGTCTATAAGGTTATGTGCAGAAATTGTGGTGGAACAGGAGTTGATCAAGTAGATGAATTACAGTTGCAATATAGGTAATGATAATTAAATTATACCGATTTTACTGAATGCTTTCCAATGATATATTATTTTTTTACATTTTTTTTATCAAGGTTTGAATCAGTAATGGATTTATGTGGTGGAAGTTCTTGGCCTCAAGAAGACCGCGCAAAACTACAAAGAATAGCAGATTTCCGTGATTCTATTAAGTTGTCACCAGATAGGGAAAAACAAGAAGAAGTACTAAAAGTAAAGTAGTACTCATCGAAATATTTATAAAGTTTACACATTTTATTTATTGAATATGTATTTATCATATAATAATTTATTAAAATTTCAGATGGTTTTTGCTACTATGGTTGAAGATGACCTAGCATTAGCAAAATTACCATTAGCACACCAAATTCCATACATAAAATATTTCATGGGAATGCGATGTGGTTTCAGAATGACTCAAAAACTTAAAGGTTATAATAGTAAAATATGATAAATATTTTTTTGAACATATAATAAGGTTCTTTAAACTATATTTAGATGAAATGTTAAAACACGATATGATGGCCGTTGAGCTGCTTAACATGAGAAATATAAAAATGAAAGTTCCCGACGAAGAGGATATTATTCCAGGATGTATTAGGAAGTATAATTGGGATTCGAAAAACAAAATCAGAAAATTGGTGAGTGAATGAAGAGAAAGTTAGAATTTCTTATAACTGTTTTATAAAATTTATAAAACTTTTGAGTACAAACTACTTTTGAGTACAAATGATCTCTATAATCCTACACTGGGGATTATTAAGATTCATTAAGCATTTGTGAATATAGTATATGTGCAATTAATTTTTAATTGTATCACGAATTGTAAAGTGGAGAATTCAAAATGAAGTTTTCAAAGAAAAGGCAATTGAGAGAATGCTCTATCAATTATTTAATGACGTTATAGTAATCGTAGTTCTAAACTCTAAAGTAATATCTTAAAAATGTTTCTTTTTCAATATGACATATACATAACTTTTATCTTGCATTTGAATTGTATTACTCTGATTAATGTTCGCGTATAACGATAAAAATATCTTTTCAAAATTAAATTTCTTAGGACGAATTAGCAAAAAAACTTATTTATAGTAAATTTCAGTACCCAAAATAAAATATTACTTTTGTTTCATCGTAATAAAACCAGTGGTGTTGTCGAGCCGGAACGCGCCGGAATGTCGTTCCGGCAAATCATTTTTGGGGCGGAACGCGTTCCGGCAAAAAAAGATATAAAAAAATCGCTACATACAGAAAATGATTTAATAAGTATATTTTATAAATTATTATTCAACTAATTTTATTAAAATGTTCTTATTATTGTAATAAACGTCGTTCCAGCAAATCATTTTCGGGCGGAACGCGTTCCGGCATGAAAAAATATAAAAAAATCGCTACATACAGAAAATGATTTAATAAGTAAATTTTATACGTTATTATTCAACTAATTTTATTAAATGTTATATTGTAATAAACATACATACATGTGCACAAAATGGGTTTTGTAATAATTTTTGTATCTTTCCTTTTCGAACGGAACCGGAAAAAACATGAAAACTTGTTTTAGAACCGGTTTTTAAATTTTAGCGTTCCGGCAAAAAATATTAGCACAACACCACTGGTTTTATCAAAGTCGTTTTTAATTTAGTAACAAATTGAGGTGTATGAACTGAAATATTAATTACAATCCAGTAGTGTATTTCAAATTTCACATATGTTACTTTAAGACCGAAAAGTGTCTGACACCCTAATATTGCGGATATAAGTTGGACTTGTTTCGGACATAGCGGGCGTTAGTCGAATAAAATAAATAATTTAAGACATTCATATAATGGAAATTGATTGTAGCGAAAAAAGCAATTCTATAAATACAAAAGCATAAGAACTCTTTTGCTTTTAATTAAATTAAAAAAAATAATAAATTTTAATAATTCGATGAATTTTTTGCCATCTAAGGCAAAAATATAAGCCGTTCGATCGCTTGTAAATTTTTACAATCCAAGATCTATTGGTAATTTTTTTTAATCATTGTTTTATTGACATTTATTTAGTGGTAAATTAGTTGACAATTTATAGCAAAAGAGTTACCCTGATATTTCAATAGACTTATCGTCTCAATTTCGGCCTACAATTTGAGATTTGTATGCATATTCATAGAATCTTTGATCTTTTGAAAATCTGATGAAGGTTCTGTGGAATTGATGATCACTCGATTATTTTGATAGATTAAAAAATTGTACTCCTAGACTAGTAATTCCCAACGTGAGGCGCACGCCCCACAGAAAAATCCATTTTTAAATTCAGAGAGGGGAAGCAAATTAAAAAATTACACGACTTTAACCCACTTGCTTTGGGTGATTTGAATATAATTTGTAAATACTGTTAAAAATTTGTTAAACATATTATGATCAATTTTTCCATATATATTTCCATAGCTTAGGTAAATACGGATCCCTTTAATGTCTAATGCAAACTTTCTCAATATTACGGATTATAGAAAAATTCCAAATTCTGTATATTAGTCTGTATATTTATAAATTGCCATACCTCCCAAACAGCGGTATAATAATTTTTATATTATATTTTTAAATTTTGAATTTTTAGAATTCAGTAAGTTGCGAGACTAAGAACACCTTAAGGGGGTATTCTACTGTAGAAGCATGAATTTTGGCCGGTTTTTGAAGCGTTGTATAAAGGAAACAATTAATATTTTTACTATCGATTTTTTATGATTTGTTTATTGATATTTTATTATTACATAAAAAAAATTATTAAAAAAAATAGAATTCACAAAGTTATGAGCAGTCAAAGTGGGGGCTCAAAAAAAAAGAGGGCGTCCTGGGGTGCATGGTTCCAACCCTCCTGGTGATCCGAAACATAAAAAATAGATGGATTCTTAATTATTATAGATGCCGCTATCGTATGAATCTGGATAAGTTAAAAAAAATTTTTTGTTTGAATGGCGACAGTTTGAAAAAAAAAATTTTTTTTCATGTTTTTTTTTAACAATTCCGAATTTTCTAAAAATACTAAATGAAAAGTTATAGTTTGGGAAAGGTCCATGCGATAAAGCGATGTATAGAGAAGATCCTCTCCAAATTTGAAGTAAATCGGTTCATTAGAACTCGAGATATCCTTCCCGCCAGCTCGAAAAAAGTAGTTCCGAGAAAAACGCGTTCAAAGTTTTGAGACTCGGTCGGACTCAAACCGAGGCCACGTCACTTAAACGGATATAACTCAGGAAATAATAGTGATTTTGAAGAATTCTTTTAATGACATATTTCTGAATAACTAAACTTTGAAAATATGAAAAAAAAATTTTTTCGATTTTTTCAAAATTCTACAGTAGAATACCCCCTTAAGAAATTCAGCTCGCACAAGTTACTCAAACATTTGATAAAATTTATAGTTCTATGTCTATTGTCGCATAGTGCACACAATCGTTTAAAAGTGCAGTAATTAATTTTTTATGAAGTGATAACGGCAAAGGCAGCAGTAAGGTGTAATCGACGCCTTAACGGATATTTTAGATATTTAATATCGAGATAAAATTTCTTATAGAAAAAATAATATTTATAAATTAAATCTTAAATAAATTCGTATTTCTTATACGCTAACACCTACATCATAGGTTCCTATTCGTGTATTTCTATAGCCTTACGTATGCCTATACGTTGCATTCTACACTACATGCCTTACATCTATATACCATGCGCTATATTTCATCACATACTCTCAAATCCCTACAAATTGTATACCGAATACACCTAACCTATATCTACTATATATCCTATTACCTATATTTTTTTACACGCTACATTAACCCTACCGAGAATCGAACCCGGGTCCGCCGTGTGGAACGCGACGACCTTATCCACTACACCACCGTAACGCTACAATCAACCGTCTTTTTTCGCGTGTCATAGCGCCACCTCAGTATTAATTGTCTAATTAATTAGAAAATGACCCGCGGAAACAACAGTGCGTACCATATTATATTATCAATGGGGGTACCCGATAGGGTAGTGGCTAAGGTGCGCGACCGTCACGCGGAGGTCCCGGGTTCAAATCCCGGTATAGACAATAGATAATATATATAATAGGTAGAGATAATACATAGGGCGTAAGGTAAACCTATATAATATAGGTGAATATATAAATTAGACAGTAGTATTTATAAGAAGTAAAAGGTATGTAGGTATATAATAAGTATGTAAGTAAATGACGGTATAGGTATCTCACGGTATGATAGATAATAGATATCTAGATATGATATACAATAATTAAATAATGTTATAAATAATGTTATAAAACTTGAGTACGTTTATATCATAATAAATACATGTAGGTACTAATGAATACAAATAGTACCAGAATAAATAAATGAACCGGATTTTAAATTTTAGCGTTCCGGCAAAAAAAATATTAGCACAACACCACTGAATAAAACCCTAATACAAAAAAAGTGAAAATAACGTTTTGTTTTGTGGCGAGCATAGCTCATTGGTAGCGTGTTCGATTCACAGACAGGGATCTTCGGATCAAATCCTGTCAATGACTAGAATTTATGAAAAAAAATATGTGAGAAATCAAATAAAAATTGTAATTGTTAAATAGATTAGAAATTGAAAAAAGAGCAAGAATTGAAGAAAATAAGAAGAGAAAAATAAGAAGAATATAGAATAGGGTACCTAAATAGATTAAAAGATGTAAATTAGATGTAAATAAATAAAAAGTTGTAGGTGGCTAAATGCTCAGAGTAAGCGAGGCCAAATAAATAAAAAAAAAAAAAAAAAAAAAAAACGTTTTGTTTTGAACTTACTGGTAGTACGCTTGTTTGAGTTTATTTTCAATTAGCATAGCATAGCTAATACATTTATTATGTAAAGGGTCCGCCATCTTATTTTTTTTTTGGGAGCCATTTAGATTTTTTTCGCAGCCATTTAAGAGTTAGACAGCCTTTTGAGCGCTTTCAAAAAAATTTGGCCCATTATTAACTTGAAGAATTGTACTTTCGAATAAAAAATTTTTTTTTTTAAATATCCAGTAGTTTTTTATAGCATTTTCAAAAAAAATATTTGGCGGACCCTATATTATAAAGTCTATGATAAAAACCTACGTTTCATCATCAAGAAAGATCGTCAATAACACATACCAGAGGTAAAAGAAAAAAAAATCGATAGATTAGGAAAGAATTCTGATTTGGATTAACGACTTTAATCAAAATTGAATAGGGTGTTCTTAAAAAATTTTCAGCTATTCAATATGTATATGTACGATGTAAATCTTTACTTCGATTATTGTATTTACAAAACGAAATGTTCGAATCAATGTGTTCAACACTGCAATTTTTTAAATACCCATTATTCAAACTTAAACAATCCATATCAGAACCTAATTTTACCTAATAATACGCAACATACGCGAAAAATTATTGACGTCATGAAATCTAGCATGGAAGCCGCTCAAATAGAACGAAAAAATATACCTTTGAGATTATCTTATTAACTTTCCGTAGGGCAAGTTATAGTAATCGCAAAAAAATCGAAAATGAAAATTTTTATAAATCTTTACGTTTCAAAACCTTCTGAACATTTTGGCCTATCTTAGAAAAAATGGATGTATGTGTGTGTGCGTGTATGTATGTATGTTCGGATACAAATTTTCGTCGACGATTTCGGAAACACGGATCATCCGATTTGAATAATTCAAAAAACATTCGATTCGTATTGATAAGGAGACGTGTTGATTAGTTTTTGGCGAAGGCAAGTCTAGTCGTTCCAAAGATACGAGGCAAAAAGTGCCGAAAACGATAAATCAGTTTTTAAGAGAACGGAGCGTCCGATTTGAATAATTCAAAAAAACATTTTATTTGTATTGACAAATTTTTGGAAAGACAGGTCCAACGACTTTGGAGATATGGATGAAAAAGTAAAAAATTGAGCCATTTGGCGGTCAAAAATGAACATTAGACATATGCACATCAAATTATCAGATATTTTATAGATATTTTAACAATAAGTATAAATTTTGTTTACATTCCTTACGCGTTAGACGGCGACGCGGCGCTTACGCGTTTTCGTCTTTAAGCAGTTAAAGCAGTACGATTGCTTCGAAAAAAAGTTCAGAATTTCCAAAATATTTAAAAATAAATGATTTAAGATAGAATATTGATTTAATATGGTTCGAAATTCTATTAAAAGTTTCAAGTCATTGATCAACTTTTATTGGTTATTATTATTGATTATTTTTAATTACTCGAATTTTGAATTGCGGTACGGGAAGTTCCAGCAATTTGCCTTAAGGCACGATGCCCTAATTGCCTTAAGAATTCCACTTACAGCTAGTTTCATTATGTTCTATTTAATTATTTAAACAGGGTGACAAGGTTGCAGCCGAAGTTCGGCACACTTTACGTCGAGCTATAGTTGACCGCGTGCGAGAGCGATGGGCAGTAAGCCGCAGTATTTGCGTTCCGACTTCAAATTGCCATGCGACCTTTTTCGCGCTGCTCGGCGGCCGAGAATACGACTGGCTCGCGGTAAGGCCGTGGAACAGCGGCGAATACAGGGACTGCACGCGCATCGAGAAGCCGTGCCCTTGCGTGCCCAGCGCTGTACCCAAAATGATTTCGTCGTAAAAGATATAAGATACTTTGTAATCTATTTTGCATTTTTTATATTATATATAAGATTATATTATTATTAGATTGTGCGAATATACAATAGGGTAGGCATAAATTATCTTGACAAACGTTCCAGAATTTGCAATAAAAAGATTTCATTATGATACTTGTATTTTATTCAATATATCTTAATATATATATAAAGTTAGTGTCACGTTGTTGTCCGCTGAACCGATTTTAAATTTGTTTTGCTCACCATGAGCATAAAGATCGAACTTAGCAGTAGGCTATATTAAAAATCTCAATTTATAGCCGAAATATTATACTTTTGATAATTTCAATAATTTCTAACAAGTCTGTGTCTAGACCAACGACCTACGAACAATTCGAGCGATGATTTTGGGAACAGTAGACCGAAACCATTAGGGTATGCAATATTAAAACAGTATAAAGAGTATTTGTTATATGATTATATTGTACTATTTGAATGTTTATAAAGCGTTTATATGGTAGTCTATAACAACTTGGTAACATTTGATAATTATATATAATAATCTGCTATATAAATGAATAAATATTATGTATTTTTCCGTTGCCAATTTTGAATTGATGGAAAGTTATTGCTGGAAAGTGTAGCGAGCAAAATATATTCGTGAGATTATTGAAATTTATATATTAATAGTATAGTTTATAATAATAGTTTTCTTGGTTAGGGTATATATATATATATATATATATATATATATATATATATATATGATTTAGTAGTTAATTTTGATGTTGAAATATATGAGTGAGTTCTTGAGGGCGATACATCAAACAAATAACACAAACAAACTTTGTTTGATGTATCGCCCTCAAGAACTCACTCATATATATATATATATATATATATATATATATATATATATATACCTATATACAGGGTGTCCCATACCATGACGTCAAGCCGAAACGAGGTGATAGTAGTAAAATCTCACGTTGTTTGGAAATTATGAGCTTTAAGTGCAACCTAGAGCTTTGTAAATATATGCCCATTTCTCGGTTATTGTGTTTAATTTGTATCAATTTTGTTCATTTAAATTCTGGATATAATAATCTACTATATAAATGAATAATTTTTTTTCCTTCCCAATTCTGAGTTGATGGAAAGTTATTGGTGAAAAGTGTAGTGAGCAAAAATATTTGTGAAATTATTGAGATTTATATATTAATAGTATAGTTTATAATAATAGTTTCCTGGGTTACCCAGTATATATATATATATATATATATATATATATATACTAGGGTGGTCCTTAAAATGGTCATTTTCGAATTTCCTTGCTCCCAGGGGCTCAAATGGTTCCAAATAGATAAAAAACAATTCTCTGAAAGTTTTAGCTTTTAATATTAATGTTCAGATAGAGCGCAATTCAATCAAAGTTTTGTATGGAAGTAGTATGAAAAAATTTTCAAAAATTTAAAAAATGTTTTTTAGATGTAATTTAGCGAACAAATGAATGAATTCAAATGACTCATTCATTTGTCGCTAAGTTATACCTAAAACATTTTTTTTAAATTTTCAAAATTTTTGCCATGCTCTTTTCATACGAAGTTTGATTGAATTGCGCTCTATCTAAACCTTAATATTAAGAGCTAAAACTTTCAGAGAATTTATTTTTATCTATTTGGAACCATTTGAGCCCCTAGGAGCAAGGAAATTCGAAAATGACCATTTTAAGGACCACCCTAATATATACCTATATACAGGGTGTCCCATACCATGACGCCAAGCCGGAACGAGGTGATAGTAGTAAAATCTCACGTTGTTTGGAAATTATGAGCTTTAAGTGCAACCTAGAGCTTTGTAAATATATGCCCATTTCTCGGTTATTGTGTTTAATTTTTATCAATTTATAATTAATCCGTAATCGTGAATAATATTCCTAGAACTATATATTCAAAAATATTGACATAACTGCCCCAAATTTTCAAGAATTAAGATTTTATGTTCGACTATGATTGTAAAATGTTTCATAAATCTGATTAAATGCGCCAACTTTTGGTGTAACTTGCTAACACACTTCAGTACATTTTTTAAAGAACTACTAAGAAAACTTGGGGCAATTGTGTTAATGTTTTTGATTGTGATCCTAGAAACATTATTCACGTTACTGTTCTATTATTTTTATTCTTAAGAAATTCAATAAGATGACAAATAATCCACCCTCAATGCAAAAAAGTAGTGTTGTTGTATTGCCTGGAATAATTAATTTAGTACTCTAGGCGGTAGAATACTAGAAGAAACAATTCTATGTATACATTAAATATTTTATTATATTTTCATATACATAGAATGACAAAATATATATTCTCACATTGACAGATATTCACAGTTAAACATATTATAACCACTAGAAAATAAATTTTTCTCCAAAACATTCAAAATTTAAAGTTCCAAATAAAATACAAAAAAATTCATAAATCTTTGTTTTTAGGTATTCTCGCCTGATTTTATGGAAAAAGATTTTTAGTAAACTACAATTTTAAAAAAGCGTTAAAATGAACAAAAATTTAAATACGGTTTATTTTCAAGAAAAATAAATTTGAAAAGGGCTGGTGAAAGATATTTTGAAAAAATTATTAAAAATATTATGTTTAAATAGATTCATTTTTCTGTCTTTATTCTATCGCCAATACACAAATATTTATAACAAATATGTATGTAATAAAGACATTTACGCACAAACATTTAAGTAAAGTTCAGGCATAAATTTAAAACTATAATACTTAAGGCACACTTTACAATAGCAACACATTTACGACACACGATTATAAACATATTTACAAAGAATTAAGTACACACAATTTACAATTTATTATAGCAAATAATTGCCAAATACGTTCAAAATCTACATACTTTCATTAATAATGTGAAATGCAGTTTTTTTGCATTATATTAAGAAAATAACCTAAATTATTAAAATCCCATTGTATATAAAAGAGATTCTATCATTTTATAATCTTATTAAAAATATTTTCTTTAATACTATATAAATATACAGATTAATCTGCAAATATATATTTCTAAGATGCACTTTTTCGGAAGATAGCCTGGTTAGACAGGCATAAATGGAATGATTAAAAATTTATTCATCAGTACAACATTGAGGTAAATAGTTGATTTTAAAATAATTAACTGAAATGAGTCATATCTTATCACTATTTCTCATATTGTGGCAATGAACCTACATATAATTCCGATTTAAGCCCAAAATTTATTTAATCCTTTTTCATCAAAGTGAGGTACAGATTTGATTACCATTGTTCTCGATTTGCCATTGAATGAATTTATATTAATTTTCAAGGCTTAAATAAATTATTATATTTATACTATTCAAAAATTTTAGAAAATACAGTTTTAAATTTATTGTCTTTCAAAACCTTGTAAATGTTAAAATTTGTTGACAATATTATAAAAAATACATTGTCGGGAATTAAGATTAATTTGAAGTATAGTAGTCTCCTTCATAAAAATACGTCATATATCTACGAGATGTACCAGAAAATTGCATTAAACAGACTTTTCTTTTAAAATTATTGATTTTTGTGCCCGTATATCTTTTAATGTCCCAAATAATTTGTAGTTTTCAGTTTCAATATATTTCTAAACGCATCTGTGAAAATTTAATCTGCGTTTACCACGAGAGAAATTTTTCTCTTATTATTTTATCAACCGCTAGAGTAGCTTATTCCATAGTTTTGATTTTCTTGCAAAATATACAATAGACCTCATATAAAGGAAAATCAACAGAATCGATAATAAATTAAATACGCTTTTCCATACACCAACACTTTATCTCGGCAAGATGAGTTACAAGTTAGATTAGTTATAAAATATTTTCATGCACACATCCAGCCATACAATAATTAACAGAGAGACATTTTTAAAATAACTTTTTATAATAAATCTGTTGGCACGTAGCAATTTTCTAAACGTGTAATTTTTCAGACATCTTTAATATACATAAAACTATATGATCAAAGAATATTTTGAAAAAAGTCTTAAATGAATCAGAATTAAATATGCATTAGTATTTTATTTAACAAAAAATCTAGGTTACCAAAACTTATCCGTAGGTTAAGTTATAGTAATCGCAAAAAATCGAAAATGTCAATTTTTATAAACTTGTACGTTTCAGAACTTTCTGGACATTTTGGCATACCTTAGAAAAAATTAATGTATGTGTGTATATGTAAGTGCGGATACAATTTTTCGTCGCTGATTTCGAGAACACGAATCAACCGATTTGAATGATTCAAAAAAACATTCGATTCCTACTGATCAGGATACGTGTGATTAGTTTTTGGCAAGAGCAGGTCCTAAGGTTTCGAAGATACGGGGCCAAAAAAGAAGAGAGCCAACAATGGAAATTCAGATTTTTAAAGTACGGAAAAACAGAATTTCAATTTTGGGTTCCGTATCAATTTTCATAATGTTTTACAGTTAGACTGCAAAACGGCGCTTACGCGCTTTTATATTTCGCCTACTAAACCAGCTAAGCAGTGCGACTGCTTTGAACAAAAACCAGAATTATAAAAAAATTAAAAAACAAAAAAAATCTTTTTTTCTCAAAAAAGTCGAAATTTTTCAGAGATTTCAAAATATTCAAAAATCTATTTTTTTCAAAGTTTTCAATACAATTTAAAGCTATTAATACTTTTAAATTTTGCCTTAAGGCACTATACCATGCACCACTAGTTATTCAATTCTCCATAAAATAATTCATACGGAATAGTACTATCAAATAAAACTGATTATTTTTTAAATGCAAATTATTTTGCAAACGTATTTCAAGAAAACAGTGTCTCAGGCGTCAATGTTAATAACTGAATAAACCAATGTGATGAAATTCAGAGAAAAAAAACTGAAGGTAATTTATTTTGTTCACATTATTATATTCAGAATTATAAAAATTTAAAAAATAAAAAAAATATTTTTTTCTCAAAAATTTCAGAGATTTCAAAATATTCAAAAATCTATTTTTTTCAAAGTTTTGATAAAAATATTTAGAAGTTAAAAGTTTACCAGAAATTAGAGAAATATTAATTTCTAATATAAATAATATCGATATAGTCTCTATATTGTAGAACCAGAAGAAATAATATGAAATTAACCTAACGTAATTAATTATTTTTAACGATATGTAAGTCGAAAAATGTCGTATCTGCATTTTTGAAAACCTGATCAAATCTTCACACCTGTCGGTATTCATCCAAATTAGTTGGATTCATAAAAAATGTGAACAGAAAATTGCATTTGAACAATTATATGGATATTATTTAATTAGGATATACCAAAATGATCAAAAACACTTGAAACGTAAAAATATTTAATATATTTTCATGTTTCTTAATTTGTTATTTATGAATTCAGCTACAAAACCAGAAGCGCGATTCTACAATAGCCTGAATGCGTTTTCTTTCTACAAAAATATACGATTTTTTGAGTTAAATAAAATGTTAACTAGCATATTATAATAACTACATTTAAAAATATACATTCCAAATTTTTATCGATGCTTACATAGTGGAAAAGTTCTAGTTTATTTCACACATTGATAGATGAATTTGTCCTTTGTTCAAAATAAATAGTACAAAAAATACTGTAAAAGTATATTATATAAAATGCATACCAGCAATTTGTATAACTCAAGAAAATCAAGTATTTACTAACGAATCCGGTTCCAAAATACAATTAACTCGTATAATACTGATAATCAATGAAGAAAAACTTTATTTTAAAATAAAGATAATCATCCTCACTGAAAGTATTTTAGTATAAAATATTTTAATTCTATCCGTTGACTATAAAAATGATCATTTCTGTGGTAACTACAATTAACTACAGCTTGCCGCAAACAATCAATATCACAAAATAATCAAATTCAAAATCAACCATTATTGGAATATAACTAAAATGGTGATTATCACAAAATAATGCCATTCATTCAAATCACAACAATATGTGTATGTAAAACCACAAAAATTACTTAATATCTAATGAATGTGATGATACGATCAAGATTGAAATTCAATCCGATACTTTCATAAATTTCTTGCAACACTAAATATGTAGTACATTTAAAACAATGTTTATTAAAACTAATTTGCATTAAAAATGCTTTTAAAATTCATCCCTTGCTCACAGTAATTACAGTACTCTCTTTCGTTTCATTCGTATCTTTAGATCTTGTAAACCAGAAAAAATTATCTTGTCTAAAATAATCTTCTATATAACCTAAAGTCTTTCCTTTTGTCTCGGGAAGCATTACGAATATAAAAATAGTTGCTAAAAGAGACGCACTGCCAAAAAATAAAAACATTCCATGCGACCCAATTTTTGTTAAAATTTCAGGAAAAACCTTGGCAACAGTAAATAAAGATAAGTTGAAAAATGCAAAAACATATCCAGCAACGACACCTCTCGTTTTGGCTGGTAATAATTCTCCTATCATCACACCAGGGAGGACCATCAATCCAGTGTTACCAGCAATGTATATTAATGTACAAATACCGAGAACCGAAACATCGACAGTTGTTTTAGGAGTAGATGCAATGAACATAATATATAAACCCATGAAGAAAACACTAACACCTCCAAAAAAGCCAGAGAAGATTGCCAAAGTTCTGCGGGGCATCACAAGTAGCAAATAGCAACAGAGCATTGTGAAAACCAGTCGGACAGCAGCAGTCATGTTGGCAGCTGCAAGATTATTGATTTCAGCTCCGCCTAATTCTTTGATTATATCAACTGCATAAAAAACTACTAAGTAAGTCCCTGAGAGTATTTGAAGAACATTGAATACGTTTAGGATAAACAGTGGTTTAGCAACATGTGGTCTCATAATCTGGCGCCATATTGGTGGCTGATGTGTCGACATGGCAGCCGAAGAACCAATCAGTTCAGCTCTGACACGAGCCTCTAAATTCCTCAATTCGCGTTTCGCCTGCAAATCAACAATAACATTATACTATAATATTAGATGAAGACCATCATAAACCAAAAAAGGATGCCAGTGAAAAATGACTGAGAATGTGTGATTAATATTAACACCAGGTGACATGATATGATCAAACACGAGTAATATGATAAAAAATAAAAGAATCGACTAAAGCAAAGCAATTAAATATAGCAAACAATATGCAAAATATGAAGCATGAAGTAAACACCACAATAAATGAACCAAATAATGAACAATTTAAAATGTCCAGTAAACAAGGACATTTAAGTTTTTTCACATTTTAGGCCATTGCAACTTACTAGTTGTCCTTACAACATACTATGACTATACTTTACTACAGCATCTTTTGATATAATATTTTTTCATGCAGCAATGCCCACAAAAAGCAACTTTCTCAAGTGGAAAATTGATACCATGCTGGTTGATATCGAAATGGCCGAGGTCGGGATCTAACCCGGGAACTAAAAATTACCAATAAATAAAATATAGAAGTGTAATTCTATACACTTGTATCTCAAACAAAACGCAGTTGATGAGTACCACTAATCTAAAGTAAATAAATGTTAAGTACATATTTTCATACTAGGTAAATTCCACCTAGAAGTCCTATATATTATCCTACTTCCCGTAGGTTAGTAATAGTAATGGGCCAAAAATCGAAAATGATAATTTTTGCATATCTTCATTTTTGAAGGTTTTTGAACATTTTGACATGCACCAGAAAAAATTGTTGTGTCTGTGTTTTGTGTGTCCGCATTTTTTCAAATATACGTTTTCGGGCGCACAGATCAACCGACCGCTTCAAAAAACATTCGACTCCTATTGATAGGGAGATGTGCTGATTAGTTTTTGGCAAAGACACGTCCAGCCGTTACGGAGATACGAATCAAAGCATGCACAAAATAAAAGTCGAGTTTTTGAGAGAACGGAGTATCCGATTTGAATGATATTCAAAACATTCAATTAGTAATGATTGGGAGAAGTGTTTATTAGTTTTTGGCAAAGGCAGGCCCAGCCATTTTGAAGATACGGAGCTAAATGTGCAAAAATTGCAGTTTTTGAGAGAACTAAGCGTCCGATTTGAATGATTCAAAAAAAATTCAGCTTCTGTTAGCAAAACAATTGCTTGTATATATTTTTTGCACATCGAAAATAATTCAGATTCTAATTTTAATTCTTGCTAAAGTTCTAAAGCTCACTTATATACTTTAAATAAATAATTTTAACTTTGCAATTCAGTATATATAATTCTTATAAATATTAGACAATGTTACAGTATTGTATTTATATCAATCTAATTTATTTGAAAACATTTAATATTCCTCGAACATTTCGTTACGGTACGGAAAGTTCCAGCAATTTGGCTTAAGGCACGGTGCCATGCACCATTAGTTTATATTTATAATCAGTAATTAATCAAAGTTTGTCTTTTTGGAAAAACAAGACTTTGCTGTTGTTAAAGTAGAAATGGTATTTTTTTGTTATCAGAGAGTGAAATCACCAATTTTAACTAAAATCAATTAGGTAAATCTTGTAATGTATACTTTGTTTTAACATAATTTAACGGGTTATGATAAGGAAAAACCTGGAATGTCCATTAGCGATACTGCCATATACGATAAGATATATTGTTAAAAATTAATACAGGATTTGCCAAAAAATCATTTGAAATATTTCAAATGGGTATCATGAGTTTGTATCATGTCCAAGTTTTAGTAACGAAATACGCCTACATTATATATAGCATTTTTTTTTTAAATCTTCACATGCAAATATTAACCGCTTATCTCTATGAAAAATTTGGATCTAAATATTTATTAATCGTTATCTGAAATTAATTAAAGCGCAAAAATATTAACAACAGAGGCACCGCTGTCGCAGGTAATTAACACGATAAATAATTATGATTGCCTTGTTTGCTGATACATTAAATGGTCATTTGTATCGCTGAAGAGATATTGTTAGCATTGTTAACTTAATGTAATACAAACAATGTGGATAATTCACGAACAGATGAGCCGAGTAATTGACCTTGTTCATGATTCGAGGCGAACGATAGATAGATATCGCACCATTCATTGCGTCATCGGTGATGGTAATAGTTGTCAAGTAGGTAAAACGAGCACAAGTCGCGCTCAATGCTGATTCGAATCTTAATATTTATTTTTAAATTAGTTTTGAGCTCTGCGCAAGGTATTGCCCATCAAAAAAACCTCGAAAATAAAAAAAACAACTAGTGGGGCACATGGCATCGTGCCTTAAGGGGCACAACTAGTGTGAAATTTTCAAAAAATCGAATTTTTAATTTTTCCATAATTCGATAGGTTATACCTTTAAAAATAACATACCAAAATTTTAAATCGATATCTTAAATAGTTTGAGTTTTTAAGTCACAGCCATTTAAAGAGTACATATATAGTATATAGTATAACGATCATTTAATCTTTAAACGCGTTTTTCTCGAAACAGCATTTTCCGAATTTGCTGCAGCGATTACTCAAAAACAAATGATCTGATTACTATCAATTTTTTTTACATGTTCTATATACACCTAAGTCTGTTTTTACACGGTCTTTTTGTACACGGTTTTGATATAACACGGTTTTGATATAACACGGTTTGAAAATTGAATATTTTTAATTTTTTTACACGATTTTATTCCATTTAGCACGATTTGAAATTTTATGTACTCAATTTTTTTTTGACAAATTTAATTTTTGCAAAGTATGTTCATATTACAAAAAAGTATTTATGAAAGAAAAAAGTCTGATACCATCGATAGTATCGATAGTTTGCGAACACTAGCTTAAAGATTTAAGTGAATTCCCCTTTAGCGCGTACAAACAATTTTTACTGGTCAAAGCAAATGTGAATAGCACTAATTTAGGGGAATTATTATTAAAATAAACATGAATTCTTGTTTTTCACTAATTTTAATAGGTTTTAGAGAGTAGGACAAATCACCCATTTTTGTATAAGATCAATGTCTTTTTTTACACGGCTTCTTCTGGAACCAATCTCCGTGTAAAAACAGACTTAGGTGTATAGTTCTCCGTAAAATGAACTATCGATTTTTTGATCGGATCAAAAATCGAACTTTGGCAGTCCAAAAACGATCAAAATTCTGGGTAAAATTCGACTTTTTTTTAAAAAACGCCGTCATTTTGCCAATTTAATTTAATTTTTTTTCTTCATCGTAGTTCATTTTACAGACAATATTATCTAGATTAACGACAATTTTTCTTTTTAAAATTTCATCCACGTAGAAGGCCGGAATCACTGCAGCAGTGAAGGGCCTTTTTTTGTCGCGCCGTTGGAGACCGACGATAAGTTAAAAAATATTTAATTTTTTTCTTCAAAAATTTTACTATGTATTCTTAGAACAAGTATAAATATATTCCTAAAATTTTGAAATGATTGATAAAGTAGTGTTTTTAATATAAATTCCCAAAAATCACCTTTTTTTAGGCAGTTACACTAGTTGTGCCCCTTAAGGCAAATTGCTGGAACTTCCCGTAATGAAAATTAAAATTTCTGAAATAGATAACAAAATTGAAGAATTTCGAAAAACATTTTTCAGAATTTAGAAAATTTTGCAAAAAATACTTTTTGAAAAAATTGAATTTTTTTTATATTTCGAAATATTTTGGGAATTTTGAGCTATTTTCAAAGCAATCGCGCTGCGTTAGCTGCGTAGAGACGAAATATCAAAGCGCATAAGAGCCGCGTTGCAGTTAACGTATAAACATTGGTAAGGAACCGATCAAATGCAAACAAAATTTGTTCTTATTATTGAAATATCTATAATTTGATGTGCATATGTTTAATGATCATTTTTCATCGGCAAATGGCATTCTTTACTTTGTACATTGGATGTCCGAAACCGCAAGGCCTGCCTTCCCAAAAATTTAATCAGAATTTCGTTTGCCAATATAAGTAACATGTTTTTTGAAATATTCAAATCGGACGCTCCGTTATCTCAAAAACTGAATTACCATTTTTGGCAGTTTTTGTCTCGTATCTTCTGCCAAAAACCAATCATCATGTCTCCCTGTCAATACAAATCGAATGCTTTTTGAATTATTCAAATCGGTTGATCCACGCTTTTAAAATCGTGGACGAAAAATTGTATCCAAACATACATACATTACATACACATACGCATACAATTTTTTTCTGAAATATGCCAAAATGTTCAGAAATCTTTGATTTGAAACGTAAAGATATGCTAAAATTTTCATATTCCATTTTTTGAAATTACTATAACTTACCCTATGGAAAGTTTAAAATATGTTGTGCACATGATAATAAAATTCAAGCTAGTGTTTAAAACTATCTTCGTACTATTATTCTTAATCGCTGGTTAATAGGTGTTATTTAATAAATTAAAATAAAAAACGAATATAAAATAAAAAAAGATAGAACAATCTACGTTTCTTTCAATGGAGCCCAATAGTTGATTTATGTAAAAATGATTTAAATAAATCTTAACTAGTATGTAGAATACATAAACAGTGCTGATGCTGCACTTTTTTTTAACTTCTAGTAAGTTATTGTAAACGTGAAAAATCGATATAAAAAATTGATATAGCTTTACGTTTCAACACCTTTTGAACATGTTTTAGCATACCTTAGAAAAAATGGATGTATGTGTGTGTATGTAGTATGTATGTTTGGTCACAATATTTCGTCACGATTTCAAAAACATGGATCAGCCGATTTAAATGATTCAAAAAACATTCGATTGCTATTGATGGAGAGACGTGCATTAGTTTTGGCAAGGGCTAATTTATCATTAGTTAAGAGAAAAACATAATAACATGTCAAATTTTTCTTTTTATTTCTATGCTTATTAATCTTAATTATCAATGAAGTGACTGTACTTATAATCCATAACATCTCGCTAAGTGCAAAACCATGTACCATTTGTAATTAATATTTTGCTCAATAATACTACCATTTACACTTTTTCCGATGTAAATTAAATTGAAAATATTCCATTCTTCTAATTTTTGTCACAATAACCAATTACAATTTCCTTCTTTGTGAAATTAGAAAAATATTTTTTGTATATTGTATTGCATTTTAATGAGTATTGTTTATACAATACTTATGCATTGGATAGCTAACATTTAGATAGGTAAAATGATGTCAGGTTGGCAGGCATAAACAGATTACATTAAACCAACTAAGCAAAACTTTAACTATTTTACAGAACTGTTTCTACTATATATATAAATACTAAACCTTATTCAGCAAATAGTTAAGAAGGAATATCTGTGTAATATTTAATCAATATAACTCGTTGTCATCAAGATTTTTTGTTAATTATGTCTAAAGTTTGAAGTGAATAATTGTGATTACTCATTTGTGATTATAACAAGCAGTATTTATTATGTTGTAGTATTCACTATAAAAGAGATTATTTAGGATAGTAAAAGATATATATTATATAATATATACATATCTATATATATGGTGTGTGTGTTTTATCTACAGCAATTTCAATGTTTTTTAATTGTGTGAAAAGTAGCACTGTGAATACTACAATTTAAACATTTTGTTCTGTAAGCATAAATATGTACTAATGAATGCAATGTAAGCGTCATTTAAATATAAATATATCAGCAAAAAAAATCTCAAACATTTATTGTGATTATAACTCCAAATTCCAAGAAACTTCGAATAATGTGCGGTTGATTTTTTTCTCTGTAATTAAGGCACGTGCAAGCCTTAGCTTGCATTCTAACTAAAACGTTAAGAGAAGTTGATCTCATATTTAGAAACAAATCTCATATTTCATCTCAGCCTTTTAAAAAAATCTACCAATTACAAAAAATATTTGTAGAGATAAAGATTATTTTATCTACTCATAGCAAAGTAAGAAGCAAATCATATGCATCATGCATCAATGATCAAAATAAATATGGATGATTTGAAAATTGATTGAATGATTGAAAATTTAATACATGATTTGTATGCTGAAGGATGCTGCTTAATATAGATATTTTCAATTTCTTTGCTCTCAAGGGTTCAAATACTTCCAAATTGATAAAAAAATCTCTGAAAGGTTTAGTCCTAATTTAACTTTAAGATAGTCCGTACTCCAACCAAAGTATCTTGGTTTCTCTTTCTAAGTAAATACTTATTTTATAAAATATGCCAATTTTTTGTTGTGAGTTTTTTATTTATTATCAAAATAAACAAATATTCTTCTCAAAGTTTTTTATTTATTGTCGCAAAGGTATATAATTCTAAAAAACAAATGAAATTTTTCCGATGTTATTTCCATAAGAAACTTTGGTTGAAGTGCGGACTATCTTAAAGTTAATATTAAGAGCTAAAACTTATAGAGATTTGGTATAATTTGGTAGCATTTGAGCTACTGGGAGCAGAAAAATTCGAAAATATCCATATTAAGGACCACCCTGAAGTATGAGGTAGAAGCAAGCACATTGCCGGAAACATCATAGTCCAGCCATGTAAGCTTAATTAGGTAAGAATCTCGGAATTCGAGATACTGAGCTGTAAGTCTGTATAACTTGTATATTGATACCTAAAAGTTGTCTCGAAACCTACATATGGTAGGGTTGTACGCAGCATATGTAGATTTTAAGACAACTATTAGGTGTATCTCAAATACGGAGGTGAACTTACTATAATGACTGGACTATCATGTTATTACTATTTACTGATGTAGGTGAGTGTGAATTGAGACAACTGTTAGGTGTATCTCAAATACGGAGTTAAACTTACTATAATGACTGGACTATCATGTTATTACTATTTTACTGTTTAGGTGAGTTTGAATTTCTAATGAACTACAGAGAATACTCAAAATGAAATAAATTGGGAATAAATAATGATTACCAGTTTCTCGTCACCTCGAAGCCACAGCAAAGCTTTTTCGGCGCGCTTTCGCTTTTCCTTCCTAACGAGCCAGACTGGACTTTCGGGCATCAAACACATCGCCAGCAAGGCGAGCGCTGGCAAGACGGTTGCAGCACCAGCTACGGCCCTCCAATGTAAGGAGCTGCCCAGGGCATATACCAGAAGAATTCCAAGAGAATATGACACAAATGGGGCTCCGATCAACGTCCCCCTTAGCCGGGGTTCTGATATTTCGCCGAGGAACACCTGGAAGATAAATGATTGGTCAACAAACAAAACAATTAGTGAGTATTTGACTTTAGACAATAAGTTAGATAATTTTTTTATATTAAAAATAATCAAGATTTTTTATTTAAGTTAGGTTTTTAAATGTCAAAATCTACCACAAAATTGTAGGGTATTGTCTTTTTTGAACTTGTAGAATAGCATAAAATTTCTTTCTCAAACTATTATCTTTCAATTAAATATGTTAACCGTTTTCCGACAAAACTTGAATCAAAATCATATCAAATACTGTTAATTCAGAAACAACGAATAATATATTTCTTCAAAGAAACTGTGCATGTCATCAGATTTATAAAATAATTATTTATAAAGTAATTTTATGAAAATCTAAAAAAATAGTCAATTACGAATCGATATATTAATTTGACCAGAATCGTCGAAGTGTATATAAGATACCGAATGGAGATCGGCCAATCGAAAGTGATGAGAATATCGAAACGAGACGAGCCACTGAGGATAATAGTATGAAATAGATAATTGGAAGATGTAAACCACTTAAGTACTTAAGAAGCGTCCTGGCCAAAGACGGATGCTGCATGAGGAAGATCAGGGCAAGGATCACAAGCGCCAAAGGGGGCGTCCATTAATCACGTGAGGTTTTTAGGGGGAGAGAGGGTTTGACAAAAAATCACGAAATATCACTTGAGGGAGGGAGGGGTATAGTAAGATATCACGTGTATTTTTTTTAAACTGATTTTTTTTTAAAAATAAAACATTTTCAAAAAAAATTTAAAAACTTTACAGATTCATCACGTAACTAAAAATACGCGTGATGTTTAGTGGGGAAGGGGGGTTAATTTTGAATATCACCATGTATCACCAAGGGGAGGAGGGGTCCAAAAACCGTTAAAAACTCGCTCACGTGATTAATGGACGCCCCCAAAGAGGAGTTCACGAAGAAGAGAACGCTACTGACGAACAAACCGAGTCTCGACTTGTGGAAAAGACTAATAATGTACTAGATCTGGAGCATAGCTCTGTACAGATCAGAAGCATGGACTCTGGGTAAGGCCGACAAAAACTTTCTGAAGAGATTTGAAATGTGGTGTTAGAGACCAATGCAGAAGAAAAAATGGGCAGACAAAGTAACAAATGAAGAAGTGCTGAGAAGAGTGCGCTAAGAAAGGATTCTACTAAGCATGATCCTGAAAACGAAAGGAAACTGAATTGGACTCATTTAGCAAAAAAAGCGCCTTAGACACGACGTCGACGAAGATGAAGTAGAAGGATTAAAAGTAGTGGAAAGAAGAAAGAAGAATGCAGGCGATTGAAACCTTACAAATAAAAAAATACAGGAGTCTGAAAACCGAAACACAAGACCAGGAAACATGAAATCAGAAGTTTCGAAAAGAAATTGCATAAAAATGAATAAAATGTGATATAAATTAGTCATGGGAATAATAAACAAGGGAAGAAAAGGGAATCATTGATTTGTGGACCTGATTTCGGAAAGACTATAATTTAAAAACATTACCAAATCTTTCAGCTTACTTCCTAACTTAAACAGATTCACTGGTTTTATTTTTTTTTTAATTTGTCCAGATATTTTCTGTATCAAATTTTCCATTTGATTGATAATTATAAACAAACCAATTAACCAATTAGCTTGCAAATTCATCTAATCAAGTCAAGCTCAAGTTCTTTAGCTCTACCAAATTATTGAAATCGTTGCGGCCGTTATCGAAAAAATATCAACTAAATGCCAAAGACGACTTTACTCATACATATATCTTATTTCATATTGATTTTTTTTATTTTCAAGTGATTCAGGTATAAATTTATAACATAAAATAGGGGATTTGAATTATCGGGCAGAGAAAAAATTAAAGTTCTAAAAATAAATTATGATTAACAATTACATGATCCATTTGCATCATGAAAGCGTATGGCAGGAGTATCATGAGAGTTTTACTACCATCAGAGCTTATTTATGGCGCATTTCTTTTAAATAGTGATTTTATTCAACAGGCTTAAAACTTAATATACTCGTGTACTATTTAAATAAATTTATTTAATTTTTTGAAATTCCATTCAAATCACTGTAATTATATGAATTTGATAATAAGCGTTCTGAACGAAAAATATTATGAAATACCTCCGTTCATTACATGCGGAAGCAATACTATAAAATATATGAAGATTCCTGCATAATCTATAATTATTGTTACGCCGGATATTACTTATACATATTAAAAATATTAAGAGATTTGTTTGAAATAGCGTTGGTCATTAAATATTCCGATCGATCAAAAATGTTGATATTATACCTAATGATAACAAAAATTATTCAGAATTTTCTAATTGATATGACTACACGAGCTTAATGTATTCCCACGATTAGTCAGTCTAGAAATGACATATGCTTTTATAATCACAAAATTGATAAACACGCGAGTTATGAACAATGCCAATGAAAATTAGTTCCCTCACAAACACGCGATAAAAAATTAAAATGTCATCAATCAGTCAATCGGAATTAAAGAAATTAAATCTACTAAACGATTATGAAGAGGTATGTATTATTACATTAGCTTTATGGTGCGATATATATAGTGCAACAGTGTCTTAGGAGAGGCAGCTTGAGAAAGAATAAATTAGTTTTGTTTTTTAAAAAAAAACACTTATTAATTAAAGAACAATAGTGTATCTTAAAATATCTTGAATTTGCTATAATCAAAACTAATCTTATTATAAACTTCGAAGTATTTATTTTCAAAATTCTTCAAGAGAACATTGTATAGAAAGGCTAGATTACCAAGTGTACAGCACCGTCTATTGAATACTTTGTGGCACAATTGACTTATTTTATTTAATATATGTTTTTGAATATTATTGATAAATTTATGTAAGAGACTTGGTGTCATTACCTGTGTAAAAGTACAAATGTAAGATATTAGCTGATTGAACCTGATTTATTGGTTTCATCTTTTTACATGTGAGTGCAGCGGCTAATATTTGCTTTTATAAAGTCAATATTTTCCAAAAATTTCAAAATTCTCAAAAATCTATTTTTCAAAAAATTCAAATCTTTGTTAAAAAATTTAATTATCGGTTCGCGAAGTTCCAGCAATTTTCCTTGAGGCACAATGCCATACACCACTAGTTTTTTCTTAATTTTAAGTTTTCGAAAAATATTGATAAATTTGGTAAATGAGGCTGTTTATTTATGAGGATTGGTGAGTTGGAACTTGACAAAGTACGAACCAATGATATTGGGGTTAAAACATTTTATTATATTAATATTGTACTAAAAATATTCATCAAGCTCGATTAGAACAACATTAATCTAAATCAGCTATGTACTTACTCATCATTAATTATGCAAATGAAACAACAAACGAATGATTGATATACTTCACATATATATTTTGTGTTTGAATAATTAAATTTTGATAAATTATTACAATATTGATAAATTTGATGTTACTAGCGATGAGAATAGTAAAGTAAGTTTACGATTCCAATACAGGTATTGATATGGATATATGAAGGAATTAATTTGTATATATTTTTGAAATGGACAATTAAATGTACGGAACAGATAATTTTATTGTTTCCAGTGAAAAAAAATTAAATATAAAAATTATAATGAACTGGTTGGTATTGGTAGTTTGCCTTGAGACAAGTTACATGAATTTCCCGATATGTGTAAACAAACGACTATGGATATATGTAAATAATCGACTTAATCAATAAAAAATAAATTAATTTATGAGTGATTAAAAGTATTCCGAGTAGATTTATTACACATAATTGAAAACAAACGAACACATTAACTCGGAGTATTTTCTGAAAGCAAATTTTCATAAATCAACAATTTTTAAAATTGAACCCATTACCGTAGGACTTTAATGGTTTAGTACGGTCATTAAGACTAAGAACTCTATCGTTATACTAAGTAAATCGTCTAATTTTAATTTTAACGAACGTCGAAAAAATTACTCATTTTCTCAAACATCGGTAAATTTTTAAAATAAAACTACTTGTCGTAAGGCCGTAATATTTCAGTAAGTTCTATAAGACCATGATATATATCGCCAAAAAGTTCCATAAAAATAGGCTTAATTTTTTTTTCAACAGTTAATTACAAGAAAACGGCTCGGTAGATTTTCACTTAGGAGTAATCAGTATCATTCCCAACTAATATCTTTCGAACAGTTTTTGATTTTTTAAAATCGATTCGGTAGTATGAGTTTAAATGTGAACGAAAAATTTAACACTTTTTTCCAAATTACAAAAAAACGGCTCGGCCGATCGTCACACACAACTCAGAAACGATAGTCTTCATCGGGATACATCGAATCAGATTCGATTGAGAATGGCTTGAAACATCGAAGAAACTGGCTTGAAACATCATAAAATTAGCGAATCGTTTTTTTATGAAAACATCGGAAAGTTATATTATAAAAGTAGAGCATGTTATTAATCTTTTTCAACATCACTTATAGAAGACATCAAAGATTTAACAAGACAAATATAAACGATCGCGAATATATAAAGGAAAACAATGGAAAACTTTCTTCGGGACGAGGTCGACGTACCACCCACATAATAAAATTATTCATGAACAGCACACGACGATGAAATATATAAAATTATATGCTTCTAAGCGTAACATCAAATGATAAAATATTAAAAATTATCATTTCATTTTCTTCATATCACATTGTGATTTCCGTTAATTACAAAACGCGTATTATATGTTGTTGTTTACAAATAGCATTGATATAAATAGTACTATTTAGTGTATTTTAAATTTTTAATTCAGCATAAACTTTATTATATATGTTTGTGTCACTATTTTCCTTTCCAAATATTCCATGGCATAAATGATTTGCAAGCACATACTAATTTAAAACAAGTTATCAAATTTCATTAACCGTGATTGTATTAAATCGTAAACTATAAGCATAGATATAATAAAAGTATTTATAATCAATGTCCATGATAATATGTAAAATAAATGATAATAAATGAAATTAGTAACAATTAACTCTACTAAAAACTTGCAAAGAAACAAACTTGAAGTTGAAAATTTACAATAATTAGTAATTAAAATATTATTATCCTAATTGTAAATGTCTCAAAAGTGGTTATAATTTATAACTTGGTAGTATTTTGAGAAAAAAAATAAAGAAAATAAAAATCATCCAGCACCTTTATATAGATCATTCATTCGCATTCAAAAGCATTTGGAAAAACTTCATTTGAAAACTATAAACAATTTATATATAAAAAGAATAATGTTTCTTTTACGGTTTCCTTAACCCTGGAAACTCGATACCTTTCTTAAGGTCCAGATTTAAAACTTGAATCTGTAATCTTGAAGATCCTACCAAAATAAACAAACTGCTCTTGCAGAGAAAGAAATATTCTTGCTTTTTAAATTTTCTAATGAGATTCTTCTCGCTTTTGATATTTTCTAGGAATAACATCATGTCGAATACAGGGAGATAGTACTCATATAGAAGCAGATGTCGTGCTCTTACAACTTAATGATATGCTTTCAGATTTCTAAACACAAGGAAGGCAGCTTTCTAATTTTTTTAAATATTTGTTTTGCCGACTATCACCTCCTATTAAATAGTGCATCTTAATTGCAGTTTGTTGTAATATTAGTAAAGTATAACCTGGCTACGCCATGCCCATAGATTATTTTTAATTCAAGGTGGACAAACGAAAAGAAGGTCACGCTGGCGTTTGCATATTTATTATTTTCTTCATTTATTTATTTATTTACAGATAAATTCATAACAATAATATTTGGGTTCGTGAGTTGAGTTAAACTCTAACTCGAAAAAGAATACTTAACGAGAGGATTGCCAATTTGCAACACATTACTCAAACCAACTATTAGAAATGCAGACATATTTTTATCTACGTAAAACATCAGGATAATGCTAAAATTGTTTGGATATTAGGTATTTTAACCGTTTTCGGTGGTATGTATCTAACCACCACGGCAAGTTACTATTCAAATCGTTGCATTCATACATCATAAAATGAAATTATAATTATAACATAACTTTTATACAAAAATAACACTAGATAATGGTTTAATATTGTTGGCACACCCTAAACCTAAAAACTGTGTTCTGCTCTATCGACGGAAAATAATTTCGAGTACTACGATAGCGATCTCCAAATTTAATTCGACCGAAAAGTGTTAATATAATTGATTATTCGTAACCTTGACAAAATTATTTGTGAAAACCTTTGTAGCAATTAAAAAACTATACGCTAAATATAATTTTTTATTGACTAAATAAAATATTTGCAGATATCGAGACGTTCACGCAACTTGCTCAAATGATAAGAATGTCACTTAGTCCACTCTACCTGTATGTTAGTATATTACATAAAAATTAAAGCAAATTTTCGAAATGTTAGGAATATATTATGTTTTATATGGGGGAAAGACTGGGTGCGGTTGTGCCACTTTTTTTTTAATAAGCCATAATTTTTTTAAATTTACCAGTTAGCTACGAGAACACTAAATTAAATGGTAATTTAAACATTTCAGTATAGTTTAGCTTTTACGACAAATGTCACTACCTTACCCTGGCACAACTGTACCCAGTCTCCCCTATATATGTTAACGAGATACTGCAAAGTAGTATATTCTTACTCTTATCTCGACCAGAATTTTAAAGAGTGTTGACAAACTAATGAGAAAGATTGAAGGTAATTACCGCCTACACATAAGAACGGAGAAAGCACAACTTTTCAAAAAATATGGTGATGATATAATTGCCAATAAGGCTCCTGTGATTTGTTTCCGAAACACAGGTTTCAAGTTATTGGGATCATGGAATCCAGAAGTTGGTAACAATAAGTTACGTTTACGTCAAAGATTTGTTTATTTAAAATTCGTGTGCCAAATAAACACTATTTCCATTTGGAACACCAGAACAATTCCCTTTTGATTTACTTCTTCCAAAAACTAATAGACCATCACTAATAGACTGATTTGGACGCATTTATTGAACCGAGTAATCAATTCCTTAGAATTCAGATTCAGGCTAATTTCCATGATTGTAACTTTAATGATATAATTATTACCTGTGATGGTGGTGCCATCAGCCCGACAGCAAATCCAGCCACAAGTCTTCCGGCCAGTAAGACAGCATGCGAAGGAGCGCATCCGAGCAATACCCAACCTCCTATGAGTGGAGCGACCGAGATCTGCAATGCCCTCAGTCGGCCACAGCGGTCCATTAGAGAACCCGAAAGAAATGACCCAACTGGAGACGCCAGAGAATGCACAGATGCTGAAAACAAGAAAAGTAGATTTATTTATTTATTTATTCTCAGTTACTTTGTTATAATTAATGATTGAATAGAGAAATGTTCTATGTAAATAAAAGAAGAATGTTTACAAAATTGAAATGTTTTGAAGTAAAAATAAGTTTATATATAGAAAATAATTAGATTTGGAATTATACCAATATGTAGCTGAGTTCTAGTGGGTGCATTCTAGTTTTTTAGAAAGTCAACAGCCATAAGGGTAAAAATTGGGATGGATCGTCAGTCTTTCTGTAGGCCTGATGGTCGTGAACTATATTTCATTTAATATATGTACTATCATTAAGGGGCACAACTAGTGTGAAATTTTCAAAAAATCGAATTTTCAATTTTTCCATATTTCGATAGGTTATACATACCTTTAAAAAAAACATACCAAAATTTAAATCGATATCTTAAATAGTTTTTGAGTTACAGTTGAGTTATAGTATAACGATCATTTTATCTTTAAACGCGTTTTTCTCGAAACAGCATTTTCCGAATCTGGTGCAGCGATTACTCAAAAACAAATGATCCGATCACTATCGAATTTTTTTACATGTTCTATATATAGTTCTCCGTAAAATAAACTATCAATTTTTTGATCGGATTAAAATTGGAATTTTGGCAGCCCAAATTCGACTTTTTTTTTTTAAAAAAAAACGCCGTCATTTTGTCAATTTTTGATTTTTTTCTTTATCGTAGTTCATTTTACAGACAATATTATCTAGTTTAACGAGATTTTTTTTTTTAATTTCATCAACGTAGAAGGCCGGAATCACTGCAGCAGTGAAGGGCCTTTCTTTTGTCGCGCCGTTGGAGATCGACGATAACTTAAAAAATATTTAATTTTTTTCTTCAAAAATTTTACTATGTATTCTTAAAACATGTGTAAATATATTCCTAAAATTTTGAAATGATTGATAAAGTAGGTTTTTTAATATAAATTCTCAAAAATCACATTTTATTTAGGCGGTTACACTAGTTGTGCCCCTTAAGTAGATTGGATAGACGATAGAGCGTATCATTTGTAAATTGTGAGCACATGTAGGATATGTTGCAGAAGAAATGTGTTTAGAAAGATTTCAATTCAGTTAAAAATAAACAAAAAATAAATGATTAGAGATTTTGTTGTCGTTTTCTTTATCGACACCACTTGCTCACTTATAAATACAACTATCCTCAATAATGGGGTAAATCACTTTTTTGTAGAACTTAATTAATTGTGAAATAATGAATTTTTGAAAATTATTTTTACTTGATTAGATAGAGGAATAGTTACAGCATCTATTCATCGTCATTTCGTAGAAATATAACCAGTGATTCCCAAGATGATTTAAAAAAAACTAGCTCCCCTATTCTACTACTACTGCTGTGAATGTCGGTAAAATTTGGCAGTATTTCCATTTATTCCTTTAATCTTCATGATTGATTTGTAAGAAATAAGTAAACACACGAAAACATTCGTAATTTAATCAACTTGCAGTAGATGTAACGTTTTGTTGACAGAAGTTTACAAGAACGTGCTTTTGACGAGTCGGTCTATTCCAGAAAAGATTTAGAAACAATTCGGGCTTAACGAATTGTATATTTAACGTAAGCTGATATAAACAAAGTATATATTTCATATATATGGGAAATGAAAATTTAATTTATTTTCAAGTCATAGCTTTAAGCAAAGACTTAAAAAATAATTGTATGTATTTACTTTAGCTTTTATATTATACGTTGAATATTACTAAGACGGAGAAATTGTTTCAATTCGTTCTGAATAGCCTGAATTTGGAAAAAGCATGTAATTTTTTTGCAACAACTAACTGAAATTTATTTAATGGTTCAAATTTGTTCGACGATTTTGATGATAATTTGTGTGGTTATCGAATTCATGGATTTATTGATTTATTGGTTTAATCATAAAAAATTATCAAAGTTTGGAATAAAATTAAAAAAATATAAAATAAATAAAATATCGTTATAGTATCTAATTAATTTATATATGCGATGAGCAAAAATTGTTTCCATTTATCCGCATAATATGGGTCTTATAATCTTAACCGTTTTTCCGTAAGCTCAGCAAATACCTAAAATTGTGATTAGCAGAATAATTTTAGATTAAAAATCTAAATATCAAATTTGCCTTGGCTTATTAGCTGTAGACATCTTAGCTTTGTTTCTCAAATATTTTTTCAAGAAAATTAAAGTTGGTTGAGTGTGAATATTGAAACTATTCATACAATACCATTTACACAATCATATTGTAATTCTTAGGCCTAAAAGAGAATACTTCTTACTTCTAAATAAACGATTCCAATTTGCAATATTATAGATTAAAATTGTCTAAAAGTAAATAAACTACAAAGCAATTTTAATGTTAAAGATATATTCAAGTAAAAGAATATTTTCCGAGTTTACTAACACATTGTAGTATAACTTACCAATCCAGGAGCCCATATCAGCATCTGTTGCCAAGGAGTCATTCCTTTCTTGAAGTTGCGGCAGCAAAACAGCCGAATAACCAATTGGCATACCACAAGCTGCAGCAAGCAGCAAAACCGCCCCAGTTACGTAGCACTAGAAAAAATCCATTAAAATATTATTCTATTCAATTGAAAACTAATAAATATTCGAGATAAATTGTGGTAAACTAAGTAATTACCATTTCATCAACACATTAACTAATAATGTGATAAACAATATTTACGTCAAGTAACCGGATTGTTTCTGGGTTTTTAATAGAAAACCAATACGTTTTTTATTTAATGAGATATTTAATTAATGTAATAAATGTATCTTGTTTAAGGGGGTTGTTCTTTTTTTATTTTTCTTTGTTTCGGTTTTGAGATTTTTTGATATTATGAAAGCTAAAAACCTTAGAATTATTTAAAAAAAAAATCATCTCAATATCTATTTTTTTGACGAAGTTATAGATATATTTATCTCTATATGTATGATCCTCTGAAAGCGTTTTTTATCGCTCCGCGAGCTATTGTATGCCAGCTGCCTCTTTTTCATTATAATACCTCATGCACATGACCTTTTTAATGTGTCAGCATCTTTGAACACCATGGTGTATTTCGTACATTAAATTAAATGGTGTATTTAGTACATTATATTAAAAACTTTAAATACGTTTTTCTCAAATTGACTTTTTTCAATGCGGTGCCACAAATTAAAAAAAACTACAAGTCGGATCGACTTGCATTTTTTTTAATTTGTTCACCACTGCAATACCTAGTCCCCCTACCTCAAACAACTTGATAACATTACGCAAAAAAAATTTGCGAAGCTTCTCGCCCCAAAAAAGGCCTTTTTGGACACTTTTTTTTAAAATAGCTGCCATTTTTTTCCTTCTTGCTGTTTTTCTTTCATTTTGGTAGGGGGACTGGATTCAAACTTCTTCTTCAACGTAGTTTCTTTTTTTTTGTTTCGGGCGATGCGCAACAGATTTATCTGTGGCACCGCAAAAGAGATCGATTTTGCAAGACCGACTTTGGCGCCCCCTGGTTAAAAAATGACGGCGCAAAAAAAGAAGAAAATCACGTAATATTCTATGACTTTGTAATTTTTGTTTAAAAAAAACCGCATGTCTCTATGATAAATACATTTCGAGAAAAACAAAAACAAATATCTTGCATTTTTTGTAACAAAAAAAGAACAACCCCCTTAATACCGTTAAACAAAATCACAATGCGTACATAATTCATAAAAGCAATAATAAAGGTAGAGACTCTTCTAAGGATGAGATAGTTTGAAATATATCTGTGAAACTATAGACTCATGTTTAAGCAATCCACAAATTTAAAAAAAATGCTAAGAACACAATTATGAATTGACCGGTAAATACTATATTTACCGATTATTAAGTGTTCTGTAAATATTTTTATTGTGAATTAGACGCTCATATAAATTAATTTTATTCAATAATATTACTGAACCTTAAACGCTAAATTTTATGCCATATTGTTCAAAAAAGTAACAAATTACACCTAAAATTTTCATAATTTACGGTGAAATTTGTATGCAAATTTATAGTAAAAAATAATCTACGTATAATTCATACATTGATTTAAATAAAAAACAAGCTTTAAAATGCAACAGTTTTCGACAAATTGTGTAAGGCAGTTTTTCCAAATTTTCCATCCATTTATGTCAACATGTCTTGATGTTACGTTGAGTTCATTGGAGTGTGAAATAGCTTTTTCAAATAATGACTATTAAAAATTGATTTTATATTTGAATATGAAGAAGTAAATATTTTGATCAATATTTCTGTTTGTATTTCAAAAAATAATTATATAGCAGTACAATTTATTCATGCGTTACTAATTTGTAGAGTAGATATGTAATTTGAATCTTTTGTATCGATCGATTGGCCCGTTTTCAAAAAAAGCTGACTATGATAAAATATTATTTGAATTTGAATATTAAATAACTCTTTCTTCAAAGTTCTAAGATTTCGTTAATCAGTATACCAAAAATTTCATTTGCATTCAATTTTAATAGTATGCGAAAAAGTAAAATACAAAAAAGCATTGATTATTCATTTCCATCATTCATAAATTCATTGATTGAATATTTCTACGTTTTTTAACACAAATATAATAAATAATAATTTAACTTCGTAAAAGAGTGGGTAAGTGTATGGCCCAATTTACTTAAAAACTTTTTTTTTGTAAATTAGAAAAAAATTGAAACTCTGACATTTTTGCATATTCAGCTCCGTATCTCCGGAATAGCTAGACCTGCCTTTGCTAAAACCTAATCACCATTTCTATCCATCATTTCGAATTGAACGTTTTTTGAATCATTCAAATCGAATACTCCGTTCTCTCAGAAACTCGATTTCTATTTTCTGCACTCTCTGCTCCGTATCTCCGAAACGGCTAGACCTGCCTATGACGAAAACCAATCAGCACATCTCCATATCAATAGGAATCAAATATTTTTTAAAACATTCAAATCGGTTGATCCGTGCGCCCAAAAACGAGGACGAAAAAATGTATCTATACATACATACACACACACGCATCCAGCCAAAATGTTCAGAAACCTTCAAAACGTGAAGATATGCATAAATTTTCAATTTCGATTTTTAGACGATCATAATAACGTACCCTATGAGTAGATAATTAATACATTGCCATATATAACACAATAAAGTTTGAAATATAGGAAGGTGTAAATTTCAAATTCCTATTGTCACGATTTTGAAAGTTGCACTTCTAATTAAAAGTCGATATATCAACATATATCAGGTAGCAACTTGTAATAATGCAAAATACCACTTGGATTCAATTTTCCTTAAAATATCACTTTAATTTTTTACGGTATATTACGTTATAAATTAACGTATATTACTTTAATTTCACCCCTTTCAAAACAAAAAAGCTTTAAGTGCATTTTATAAGAGTCTTGTATGTTCATCTTATATTATCTTATAAGATGCCATAAAAATTTACCAAACTCTCCATTGTCATATTGCATAACATCAATCTATTTCTAAACATTGTTTGATATAATAGTGATTAATAAAGATTCAATTGGAATCAAATGATGTACCCAAAGAAGCCGACAGTTTGTAATAGATCACTTGTTGATTGGATACATTTCAAAAAAATCCACGTCATAGTTAACGATGCGTTAATGACACACACATGGTAGGAGTTGGTACACATTTTAGTTTATTAGTTTATTTTGTTTTGTGTACATTGTATGACATTGCTTCTCAAACTGAACTAAATGAAATATAAGAATGGTTCAAGACAAAAGACAATGTGTTGTTTGTATTTCATCACCTTTGTTTGACAAATTGAATCGTCTACTATTGCATTCAAACTAAGATGTATCATACCTATGATGTATCATACCCCTCGGTATAAGAGTTAATTATTAAAATAAAGAAAAAAATAGGTTTTTAACTTCCCGTAGAGCAAGTTTTAGTAATCGCAATGAAAATCGAAAATGAAATTTTTTATATATTTTTACATTTCAGAGGTTTCTGAACATTTGGCCATACTTTAGAAAAAATGGATGTATGTGTGTATCTGTGTGTATGTGTGTGTGTGTGTGGATACAAATTTTTCGATGTCGATGCCATACACCACAAGTCTATAACTATTTTCTCTAACACAAGAGTGATGTGGCAATCTAGTCAGCCATGAGATCATAAAAAAAAGGATGTATGTGTGTGTGTATATGTGAGTGTGCGTGCGTATGTGTGGAGACAATTTTTCGTACGGATTAACGGATTTGAATGGTTCAGAAAACATTCGATTCATATTGTGAGCCGGTTAGTTTTGACGAAGACAGGCCCAGCGGTTTCAGAGATATGGAGCAAAAAGTGCTGAAAATGTCAGATTTTAAGAGAACAGATCAACCGATTTGAATGATCTGAAAAATATTCGATTTATAACATCAGGAAAAATGGTGATTAAATTTTGGCAAAGGCAAGTCCAGCCGTTTAAGAGATATAGAGTTAAACGTTAAATGCAAAAAATGGCAGTTTTTGGGAGAAGTAAGCATCCGATTTGAATGATTCAAAAAACTTTGATAGCATACAATGAATCTGGCTATGATAAATTAAACATAAATAATAAATACATATACCAGAGCAAGATTTATGATAGTAGTAAAAGTTGACATTTATGTTAGTTTTGTATAATACATATTTAAGTTATAATTTTCAATATTATTATATTGTTCAACCTAATAATGACACTGCATCGCATTGATTAAAATATTATAGATATTATTAAATAAAATCTTTTTTAAAATCATAAAAAGAAGGTGGATTTCTTTGTCCTTCACTGGCTGTCTCTTTTTCGGGCAAAAACGACTAGGTGACAATATTTTGGAAAATAGCAAAAAAAATCATAGTTATTTAAAATGTATTATTTATTGTGCTGTAGTTGGTTTCGTTTTCACAACATAACTGCTGAAAATCAAATTGGACCTTTGTGTCCCGCCCTAATATATACATGTAATCAAAAATTAAAGTAATAGTAAGCATGATAAATAAAATAAAATTTTTAGAAGTAGCTAAAACCATTCATACGTTTTCTTATTTTTTACACAAATCTTAAAATCAAAACAATTAATAAAATATGTGGCAAAACATTTGCAAGATGTGCTATTCTCCATTTTTCATTCTATTAGGGCAAATTGTAATATTTTTCTTAATACAACTTTTATAAATGTTCACAATATGAATTATAAAAATTTTATGATTAGATAAAACCAAAAACTATTATTTTATTGTAATTAGTATTGTCAGGAACTATATATTCTAACAAAATTCATTCGGCAATATAGATGATTCATATTAAGATTTTATTTTCATTACACGAGTTATTCAACTACTATTTCCATATTTCTATTAAACATCAGATTCTGCGGCTTATTTACATAATTTTTTATTATAAATTGATTTAGATAAAACTTGTGACTTTGGTTGAACACGCGTTTTGCAAAAGCAAATATTAAAGTTTATTTGTACTAAAATGTATATTAAAATACAGCACAACCGAAAAATCTGATTTTGAAAAATCGAATCATTATAAAATTATAGGATCGCAATACTATTGTTTCGATATAACTTAAAAGAAAATAGCTTTTAGAAAGGTAGTTATTGTTCAATATTACATTATATTTCTAAAAACATTTTTTCCCTTCTAAAAGTAACTTCTTTCTAAAGTTTCAATAGCTAATATACCAATAGTTAGAATCCATATACATCTGTGGACTCGTCCACTTGCAGCGCAAACATAGAACTTTCCTTTATTTTGTTTACCCTACTATTATTTTGTTTATTGATATTTTAATACTATTTGATGCCATCCCTTGTTACCCCTCTAGAATCTCCGTTTTACCCCTCCGTTTTACCCCCAGGTTGGGAACCACAACCATATAGCTTTTCAGCCAACTTTTTTTTTTAAATTATCTATAATAACAATTATTCATTGAGCAGTAAAGATACAATGAGGATCATACGGCAATGATAAATTTTATTAGGTTTGAATTCATTCAATGATCATTCATTATATGTTTGTTAAATATAATATTAAAAAGACAAAGAAAGAAATGTGTTAAATGTCGTACTGATGAGTTTTTGGACCAAAATTCTACAAGAATATTAATTTTAATTTAATCTGTATTTGCATTACCATAATATTTTATGTGTTATTAGGTGCAAAAAAATCTTAAATAAATTAAATAGATTTTTTTTTTACTATAAGCAAAAAACGAATTTTATATTAAGCAAAATAGATGATATTTGTTAATTCGTACTTTCATAAAACATAATATCCACAGTTTTACAAACTTCTACAAACTAAAGTGTGGTCTTAATGAGAGCGAATGTCTTTTAGAATATGATATCTTGATTGTGGGCACTCTACTATATTAAAAAAACGCGGAAAATTAATCTTAATTAATAAATCAATAAGAAAATTACGTCGACTAAATATTCAATTAATTTTATTAGCAATAGTGTAGAGAATCTACTCTACAAAATTATATGTAATATAATAGAAAAACGCTCTAAACATTTTATGTATACGACAGAAACCTAATTAGTATCCTCACCATACTTTTATTCAGTAAAGTACGTAACATATATATCGTCTGTTATAATAATAAACAATTCTGCACAAAAATGTGCTGAAAAAAGGCCAGGGTTAGATTTGACCTATTTCAAGTTAATAATGTAAATCATTATATTAGCATTCATTGATAATGAAAATTTAAAATTCGTGTACTTCACGCAAACAATTGAAGAACTGAAACATTATTTTTAACAAAATTTGATTTTAAAATTTGTGTTAATTATAGGTCTTCTAAGCGTTAAAATTTAATATAAAAGCAGCTAAATTTGTTCAAATACCATCAATAGAAAAAATGTTTAATAATCAATATTATAATTAGTAAAATAATACATATTGAATAATTTTAAAAAATTCTTATAATTAAGTCTTAGCAAATTAGTGGAACTTTCCGTACCATAATTAAATATTCGAAGAATAAAATTTAGTAAAAAATTTTTTTTTTGCCGAATATAAATATATTTTCCAAAATATTCAGAAACCTTCTAAACGTGAAGATATGCAAAAAATTTAAATTTCGATTTTTGGTCGATTTCAATAACTTACCCTACGGAAAGTTAATTAACTATTCTATTAAGGGCGAATTTCTATTTCTGTAAGTCAACATTTGTCCAGGTATTTATTAACATGATGAACTTAATATTTGATGGCTAAATCCATTGCACTAATGTGCCTAAATAATATATAATAAATAATAAATTATCTAATAAAAAATATTAGATAAATTTAATTAGAAATTGGCAATTCGAAGTAATAGATACTTCTAGTGGTTGAAGAATAGTTCTTGTAGTGGAGAAAATTTATTCGTAAGTAGTCTTATTAGGATCTTTAAATATATTCAGATAATATTGCTGACATTAAAATGACACCATTGAATACAAATATTCAAACCCATTTTACAAAATTAAGAATACTTCTATCTTCCATCCCATACATTTTCGAAACCGCCAATAGAACCGCTGATTAACAATCGTAACCTTGGACTATTTACATACCAAAATTTATTAATCAAACACTATTTGCAATGCCAATTAGAAAGCCGACATTTTTGCGATGTTATTTAACAGCTGATAGAGGCAAGTATAAACTATATTAATTATATTTACAAATTTGTATTATGTTCTCCTGATTTCGTTTTGGTATTCAAAGCGCAAAACAAGCGTGCCTGGCTTATTATGCAATGCTAATTAGATTTGTTTACATGATATATACGAATGATTTGCAAAATTTATTTTAATAAGAAGTATTTATTTATTGTAATGAAAGGTTTTTTGTAGTGAGTTTTTTTATATCAATAGAAGCAAATAAATGAGTTACCACAAACACAAACACTAACTGGCGTGTTTTCCATACACTTTGCTTTATATAGAGAAGTCCCGTTTACTGATATTTCACGTACACTTTGTATAGTTAGATAAATATTGTAGAATTAATACTAATTATAGCTATTATTAATATGTAACAAATATATCAGATGCGATAGAAAATAGATAAAAACAACAAAACTGTTAGAGTTCCATACGTTTCGGGGCTCCATTTGACTCTTTTTCTGTAAATAAACCAGCCAAAAATTATTTGGAAAACACAAAAAACATAATAAACCAAATTAAATGAACCAATTCGTTCATAAGCTTTGGGTCAAAATGGACGTCATTTATATGTTAAACTAGATGACCCGACAGACGTTGTCCTGTCCCACATCTACATTTTTTCATATCCTATACTAATATTTACCGTTCAGTTGAAAATAATAATTATTGTTTTTCGAATTACTATTTACACAAATATATGAGTGATGTTAAATGTAGAACTGCTTCAAATAAAATGATGACTCTCAATTCCCACAGTTAACACTTTAATTATCCCTTTAACAAATATTAAAATATATTCAATAAAATTGTATATTAAAAATTGTACACTGCAATTTATAGAACAATTTTATTTCCAATAGCTCAATTTATATTAATGCCTAGGGTTGGGTTACACAATATTTTTATTCATACCTGTAGATATGGAGGAATAAATGAATGATTTTTTGTTTATTCACGACTAAAACATTGATTTTCCAAATTTTTCACACAAAAAATCATCGTCTGCCTTTGTGATGTATTTATAGTAATAGCATAAGAACTCTTTTAAAAGGTTTAACAAATTCAGAAAGAATTAATATATAGCATTTGCGGTAAAGTTACAATATCCTGGGAATTTTCTACCTAAAAAAATTGCTTCAATAACATTGTCTATAATTTTTATAATTTTGTATCATAATTTAAATGGCTTTTAATAATTTTAATATCTAAATTATTACTTAAGTTCATATTTGAAGTAAATTAAGTTGACAAATCCTGTTCTCGTGTGCTCTATTCAACCTACGATCAACAAAATTATTGCAGTGCAGTCGAAATAGAGAGGAAAAAGCGTGTGCCCTGTGAATTTTTTTACTGTACTCCAATTTGCATAATATTTCGAAAATAGGCTAATCTTAATCTCAAGTTCAGAAGTAAAAACAATTTGCACTCCGTTACAACCCCCCCGCTGGATTACAACTCTTTTAATTCTGACATCATCAGAACTTGTAATATACTATTTTAAAGGTAATGGCAAATGACAGTCTTTTCAATGCCAAACAGTGCCTCAAATATTTTCAATGTTAATGAATGATGAGCGGTTTTTTATATTTTTATTTCTATTTATATCTATTTATATTTCTATAATTCAAAAAATCCTAAAAAATCCCATAACAAACTTCAGAAAATTTATCAAAATTCGAATAATTAGGAGGATTATCCTTTCATAAACCATTACAGAATTGATTCTACGTTTTAGTTAGAAAACGTTTGTATGTGAAAAAGGAAAGGGCTATTTTTATGGTTTTCCTGGCAATTATTCGATATTTTCTAAGGTAAGAACTACCCTTGGCCTTCAACTAACATTTTAAAAAAAGAATTGGCAAATTGGCCCAGACGTTGTTGAGTTACGCGCTTACCAACACATTTTGCGATTCATTTTTATATATATCTTATATAATTAAATTTTTTCAAATTCAATATTTTTTTTACAAATATCGGCCATATTCTTCAAATTTCGAGCAGATAGTTCTAACTCCACATTTAAAAATATGAAATTATAAAAATATATAAAATGTTATGCTATAGTTACTATAGATATTAAAAAACAATTCGATTTAGATGGGTATAAATACTGATGATCAACTCTGCAAAACTGGTTAATAAAATAACTTATAAGAAAAATAATTGATTTATAAATTATGATAGGTTCCAAAGATCTCTAGTATTTAAAAAACAAGATATGTAATTTATAATCTGTTATGTTAGACAACAATTGCCGAATAACATAATTAAATAACAATTATACACTGGATAAACTTTATTCAATCATAATTTAATGATATTAGGTTATAAAATAATTTATCATACCGATTTGTAGACCGAATTCACGTATATACAGTAAAAACTCAATTATCCGGACTAATTGTTGTCGATGGGCATTCGGATAATTGAAAATCCGGATAATAGAATATATGAACTAGCTGTAAGTGGAATTCTGTCTTAAGGCAATTAAGGCATCGTGCCTTAAGGCAAATTGCTGAAACTTCCCGTACCAAAAATTATTATTTTTTTAAAAACAATTAACATTTTTGAAAAAAAAATTACTTTGAAAGAATAAGATTTTTGAGAAACTATAAATTGGACAAAAAATAACTTTTTTTTGAAAAAAAATTTTTTTAAAAAAAAAAACATTTTTTTTTTAATTTTTTTTTTTGAAAAAAATTTTTTTTTTATTTATTTTGACATATTGTAGAAGATCTGAACTTTTTTTCAAAGCAATCGTACTGCTTTAACTGCATAGGGACAAAATATAAAGCGCGTAAGCGCCGCGTCGCTGTCTAAACGCATAAGCATTGGTACGGAACCCATAGAAATGTTAAACAAAATGTATACTTATTGTTAAAATCTCTATAAAATATCTGATAATTTGATGTGCATATGTCTAATGATCATTTATGACCGCCAAATGGCTCATTTTTTTACTTTTTCCTCCATATCTCCGAAACCGCTAGACCAACCTTCATGAAAATTTTATCGATTCTTCATCTTGTCAATACAAGTGAAATGTTTTTTGAATTATTCAAATCGGACCCTCCGTTCTCTTGAAAACTGAGTTACCGTTTTCGGCACTTTTTGCCCCGTATCTTCGGAACGGCTAGACCTGCCTTCGCCAAAAACTAATCAGCACGTCTCCTTATCAATACGAATCGAATGTTTTTTGAATTATTCAAATCGGTTGATCCGTGTTCCCGAAATCGTCGACGAAAATTTGTATCCGCACATACATACACACACGCACATACATACATACATACATACACACACACACACACACACACACACACACACATACATCCATTTTTTCTAAGGTATGCCAAAATGTTCAGAAATCTTTGAAACGTAAAGATATATAAAAATTTTCATTTTCGATTTTTTTGCGATTACTATAACTTACCCTACGGGAAGTTAAAAATATTATAATTATTTATCAAATATAACAATATAAAATTTTATATTAATTACAATAATATATTATAATAAAGAGTCGATTTATAAAAAAATTATATCAATGTTAGGTGTGGTACTAAACTTATTACCGACTAATTTTAATATGGGATCTGTTTTATTAAGATATTGCATAATAGTTCTCATTAAATATATATAAAAAAAATTTAATTATAGTTTGATTAATTATGTTGAGGCTAAAGCAATGGTATGTAATATTGTTCAAACTGATACTCAACAGTCACATTAGCAATTTGCCTTTTAAAAATAAGACTTTCGATATACGGATGAGTGTCTATATAGAAATCGCACAGTTCATTTTTAAATCTTCGCTAAGGTTTTTCAAATTAAATGTCACGTTTCTATTGCTTGTAGAGTAGAGGCAATTGAAGTGAATTACTCTTCTTCGATGGATTGGGCATGTGGATTTCCTTTCGATTTGAGTCAAATTTTACTTAAAAATATAGTATACATTGAGTAATAAATACGGTTGTTTTCATTCTATTGGTTTACATTCCCTATAACACCAAGCGGCGAAGACGGCCGCGAGATTTTTGCTGTTAAATGTTATCTCTATAAAAGATCTCAAGCTATAACTTAAAAATTATAAAGAATTATATTCTAATTATTGATGACATTGCTCTAAGAATGTTTGTGTATAATAGAAATAACTATTATGACTATTACCATTATAAAACAATCTAAAATAAACGTTTTTACGTCAGTAATTTTCTTTAGCAAGTACTTGGCAGATGGCCCAACAACAAATAAGTCTTGGCGAGTCAATAACTTCTATCAAACAAACATCTGACTTAGAAAATAACTTAATAACAAGAATTAATATTTATTACTAATGGTATGTATTTATGGAATAATTGCACATTAGTTCCGATCGGTTTTTATTAAGAAATTTCATTATTTAATGGTCTCATTGTTCTAACAAACAATTTAGTATTATATAAGTAATACAACTGCAAAACATCATTAAATACACATACTTTTGTGAATTAAATTTAATACCTAACGTTTCCAATGTCAATTTCTTGTTATTTCTCTATATTTATATTCATTTAGTTATTGAAGCTTTTGGACATTTCAAATTCGTAAGGTACTTGTTTTATATAGATCATGGTCATGGTCATATGATCATGGACATGATTTTATATTTAACTAGTGGTGTATGGCATCATGCGTTAAGGCAATTTGCTGGACCTTCCCGTACTAAAAATTAAATTTGTTAAAAAAGATTCATTTTTTTTAAACTTTGAAAAAAAATATTTTCGAGAATTTTGAAGAAAAAAAGATTTTTTTTATATTTTGAAATTTTTAATATTTGAAATATCGAAGCGCGTAAGCGCCGCGTCGCAGTCTAACGGATGAATAATGCTAGGCAACCCAAAAAAATGTTAACAAAATTTATACTTATTATTAAAATCTCTATGAATTATAATAGGTATAATTTGATGAGCATATGTCTATTAATCATTTTTGCCATATGGCATTTTTTTTACTTTTTTCACTCGATCTCCGAAACTGCTATACCTGCCTTGCCAAAAATTAAATCAGTTCTTCATTTTGTCAATACAAATAAAAGATCTTTTGAATTACTAAAATTGGAAGCTCCGTTCTCTCAAAAACTTAATTACATTTTTGAAATTTTTTACTCTGTATCTACGAAATGGCTGAACCAGCCTTGTTCAAAAACGAATCAACACGTCTTCTTATCAATAGGAATCGAATGTTTTTTGAATCATTCAAATCGGTTGAGCCGTGTTCCCGAAATCGTCAACGAAAATTTGTATCCGAACATACAACGCACACACACACATACATACATCCATTTTTTCTAAGGTATGCCAAAATGTTCAGAAACCTCTGAAAAGTAAAGATGTATAAAAACGCGTTTTTGGTCTCAGAAAATTCGTTTTCACGTGGTTTACTATATATAATGAATATTACAATCTTAATATCTTTATCAATATAATAATAAAAGTGTATAAATATGCACGAACAAAAATGGCAACTATGTACATCCTTTTATTACAATTTCGTTAAATACCGTGAAGGATTTTAAGACAATTATTTTTAGTTGAAGCAAGAATTTTTTTTGCATATACATAAATGTTTTGAACTATAATTCAAACTATTCTACCATTTTGAAGAAATACTATTAAAAAAAGCTTGAGAACAAAATTTTGCACCTTTATGTTAATTTTTTTGTATTGTATGAGTACTTAATCATATTTAATATTTTAAGTTTAAATATATTCATGTAACAATTGTATTATTGTTTCTGCATAATCTTCTTTAACAAGAAACTTGAAATGAATAAATTTAATTTAAATATTCATTACTGACAGCACGTTCTATGAGTTTCCAATAATAGAATGACATCACACCTTTGGAAATGATGTACATATTTCGGAGCAATTGTTGCAAGCACGTGTAAACAGGTATCAGAGAAAAACGAAATATTTGCACAATTGTACATTGAAGATTTAGTGCACATAGAAAATATGTACAATTTGATTTGTATGTAGAAAGATAAAATTTTATGAAGTAAGTATTTAGATAAAATAGTAATAAAACGATAAATATGAGTCATAATATAGAATTATATCATTTATCTAGTAATACTACTAGTACTAGTATATTAGTAGTAGAGTCATAACTTATGACTAATATCTATTTCTCTAATAGATTTTAGTCATATGTAGAGAAATAGTACTAATGTACTATTATATCTATATATTCTAAGATCTATAAGCAAAGCATGTCATTTTCTCATATCAAATTTGCTTGAAAATATGCTTAAGTTGCACTTCGTCTAAAGGCAAGTTGAACTAGCTGTAAGTGGAATTCTGTCTTAAGGCAATTAAGGCATCGTGCCTTAAGGCAAATTGCTGGAACTTCCCGTACCAAAAATTATTATTTTTTTTAAAAACGATTAACATTTTTGAAAAAAATTTACTTTGAAAAAATAAGATTTTTGAGAAACTATAAATTGGACAATAGGACAAATTTTTTTAAAAAAAATTTTTTAAATTTTTTTTTTTTGAAAAAAAATTTTTTTTTCTTTATTTTAACATATTGTGGAAGATCTGAACTTTCTTTTCAAAGCAATCGTACTGCTTTAACTGCATAGGGACAAAATATAAAGCGCGTAAGCGCCGCGTCGCTGTCTAAAGCATAAGCATTGGTACGAAACCCATTGGAATGTTAACAAAATGTATACTTATTGTTAAAATCTCTATAAAATGTCTGATAATTTGATGTGCATATGTCTGATGATCATTTTTGACCGCCAAATGGCTCATTTTTTTACTTTTTCCTCCATATCTCCGAAACCGCTAGACCTACCTTCATGAAAATTTTATCGATTCTTCATCTTGTCAATACAAGTGAAATGTTTTTTGAATTATTCAAATCGGACCCTCCGTTCTCTTGAAAACTGAGTTACCGTTTTCGGCACTTTTTGCCCCGTATCTTCGGAACGGCTAGACCTGCCTTCGCCAAAAACTAATCAGCACGTCTCCTTATCAATACGAATCGAATGTTTTTTGAATTATTCAAATCGGTTGATCCGTGTTCCCGAAATCGTCGACGAAAATTTGTATCCGCACATACATACACACACGCACATACATACATACATACATACACACACACACACACACACACACACACACACATACATCCATTTTTTCTAAGGTATGCCAAAATGTTCAGAAATCTTTGAAACGTAAAGATATATAAAAATTTTCATTTTCGATTTTTTTGCGATTACTATAACTTACCCTACGGGAAGTTAAAAATATTATAATTATTTATCAAATATAACAATATAAAATTTTATATTAATTACAATAATATATTATAATAAAGAGTCGATTTATAAAAAAATTATATCAATGTTAGGTGTGGTACTAAACTTATTACCGACTAATTTTAATATGGGATCTGTTTTATTAAGATATTGCATAATAGTTCTCATTAAATATATATAAAAAAAATTTAATTATAGTTTGATTAATTATGTTGAGGCTAAAGCAATGGTATGTAATATTGTTCAAACTGATACTCAACAGTCACATTAGCAATTTGCCTTTTAAAAATAAGACTTTCGATATACGGATGAGTGTCTATATAGAAATCGCACAGTTCATTTTTAAATCTTCGCTAAGGTTTTTCAAATTAAATGTCACGTTTCTATTGCTTGTAGAGTAGAGGCAATTGAAGTGAATTACTCTTCTTCGATGGATTGGGCATGTGGATTTCCTTTCGATTTGAGTCAAATTTTACTTAAAAATATAGTATACATTGAGTAATAAATACGGTTGTTTTCATTCTATTGGTTTACATTCCCTATAACACCAAGCGGCGAAGACGGCCGCGAGATTTTTGCTGTTAAATGTTATCTCTATAAAAGATCTCAAGCTATAACTTAAAAATTATAAAGAATTATATTCTAATTATTGATGACATTGCTCTAAGAATGTTTGTGTATAATAGAAATAACTATTATGACTATTACCATTATAAAACAATCTAAAATAAACGTTTTTACGTCAGTAATTTTCTTTAGCAAGTACTTGGCAGATGGCCCAACAACAAATAAGTCTTGGCGAGTCAATAACTTCTATCAAACAAACATCTGACTTAGAAAATAACTTAATAACAAGAATTAATATTTATTACTAATGGTATGTATTTATGGAATAATTGCACATTAGTTCCGATCGGTTTTTATTAAGAAATTTCATTATTTAATGGTCTCATTGTTCTAACAAACAATTTAGTATTATATAAGTAATACAACTGCAAAACATCATTAAATACACATACTTTTGTGAATTAAATTTAATACCTAACGTTTCCAATGTCAATTTCTTGTTATTTCTCTATATTTATATTCATTTAGTTATTGAAGCTTTTGGACATTTCAAATTCGTAAGGTACTTGTTTTATATAGATCATGGTCATGGTCATATGATCATGGACATGATTTTATATTTAACTAGTGGTGTATGGCATCATGCGTTAAGGCAATTTGCTGGACCTTCCCGTACTAAAAATTAAATTTGTTAAAAAAGATTCATTTTTTTTAAACTTTGAAAAAAAATATTTTCGAGAATTTTGAAGAAAAAAAGATTTTTTTTATATTTTGAAATTTTTAATATTTGAAATATCGAAGCGCGTAAGCGCCGCGTCGCAGTCTAACGGATGAATAATGCTAGGCAACCCAAAAAAATGTTAACAAAATTTATACTTATTATTAAAATCTCTATGAATTATAATAGGTATAATTTGATGAGCATATGTCTATTAATCATTTTTGCCATATGGCATTTTTTTTACTTTTTTCACTCGATCTCCGAAACTGCTATACCTGCCTTGCCAAAAATTAAATCAGTTCTTCATTTTGTCAATACAAATAAAAGATCTTTTGAATTACTAAAATTGGAAGCTCCGTTCTCTCAAAAACTTAATTACATTTTTGAAATTTTTTACTCTGTATCTACGAAATGGCTGAACCAGCCTTGTTCAAAAACGAATCAACACGTCTTCTTATCAATAGGAATCGAATGTTTTTTGAATCATTCAAATCGGTTGAGCCGTGTTCCCGAAATCGTCAACGAAAATTTGTATCCGAACATACAACGCACACACACACATACATACATCCATTTTTTCTAAGGTATGCCAAAATGTTCAGAAACCTCTGAAAAGTAAAGATGTATAAAAACGCGTTTTTGGTCTCAGAAAATTCGTTTTCACGTGGTTTACTATATATAATGAATATTACAATCTTAATATCTTTATCAATATAATAATAAAAGTGTATAAATATGCACGAACAAAAATGGCAACTATGTACATCCTTTTATTACAATTTCGTTAAATACCGTGAAGGATTTTAAGACAATTATTTTTAGTTGAAGCAAGAATTTTTTTTGCATATACATAAATGTTTTGAACTATAATTCAAACTATTCTACCATTTTGAAGAAATACTATTAAAAAAAGCTTGAGAACAAAATTTTGCACCTTTATGTTAATTTTTTTGTATTGTATGAGTACTTAATCATATTTAATATTTTAAGTTTAAATATATTCATGTAACAATTGTATTATTGTTTCTGCATAATCTTCTTTAACAAGAAACTTGAAATGAATAAATTTAATTTAAATATTCATTACTGACAGCACGTTCTATGAGTTTCCAATAATAGAATGACATCACACCTTTGGAAATGATGTACATATTTCGGAGCAATTGTTGCAAGCACGTGTAAACAGGTATCAGAAAAAAACGAAATATTTACACAATTGTACATTGAAGATTTAGTGCACATAGAAAATATGTACAATTTGATTTGTATGTAGAAAGATAAAATTTTATGAAGTAAGTATTTAGATAAAATAGTAATAAAACGATAAATATGAGTCATAATATAGAATTATATCATTTATCTAGTAATACTACTAGTACTAGTATATTAGTAGTAGAGTCATAACTTATGACTAATATCTATTTCTCTAATAGATTTTAGTCATATGTAGAGAAATAGTACTAATGTACTATTATATCTATATATTCTAAGATCTATAAGCAAAGCATGTCATTTTCTCATATCAAATTTGCTTGAAAATATGCTTAAGTTGCACTTCGTCTAAAGGCAAGTTGAACTAGCTGTAAGTGGAATTCTGTCTTAAGGCAATTAAGGCATCGTGCCTTAAGGCAAATTGCTGGAACTTCCCGTACCAAAAATTATTATTTTTTTTAAAAACGATTAACATTTTTGAAAAAAATTTACTTTGAAAAAATAAGATTTTTGAGAAACTATAAATTGGACAATAGGACAAATTTTTTTAAAAAAAATTTTTTAAATTTTTTTTTTTTGAAAAAAAATTTTTTTTTCTTTATTTTAACATATTGTGGAAGATCTGAACTTTCTTTTCAAAGCAATCGTACTGCTTTAACTGCATAGGGACAAAATATAAAGCGCGTAAGCGCCGCGTCGCTGTCTAAAGCATAAGCATTGGTACGAAACCCATTGGAATGTTAACAAAATGTATACTTATTGTTAAAATCTCTATAAAATGTCTGATAATTTGATGTGCATATGTCTGATGATCATTTTTGACCGCCAAATGGCTCATTTTTTTACTTTTTCCTCCATATCTCCGAAACCGCTAGACCAACCTTCATGAAAATTTTATCGATTCTTCATCTTGTCAATACAAGTGAAATGTTTTTTGAATTATTCAAATCGGACCCTCCGTTCTCTTGAAAACTGAGTTACCGTTTTCGGCACTTTTTGCCCCGTATCTTCGGAACGGCTAGACCTGCCTTCGCCAAAAACTAATCAGCACGTCTCCTTATCAATACGAATCGAATGTTTTTTGAATTATTCAAATCGGTTGATCCGTGTTCCCGAAATCGTCGACGAAAATTTGTATCCGCACATACATACACACACGCACATACATACATACATACATACACACACACACACACACACACACACACACACATACATCCATTTTTTCTAAGGTATGCCAAAATGTTCAGAAATCTTTGAAACGTAAAGATATATAAAAATTTTCATTTTCGATTTTTTTGCGATTACTATAACTTACCCTACGGGAAGTTAAAAATATTATAATTATTTATCAAATATAACAATATAAAATTTTATATTAATTACAATAATATATTATAATAAAGAGTCGATTTATAAAAAAATTATATCAATGTTAGGTGTGGTACTAAACTTATTACCGACTAATTTTAATATGGGATCTGTTTTATTAAGATATTGCATAATAGTTCTCATTAAATATATATAAAAAAAATTTAATTATAGTTTGATTAATTATGTTGAGGCTAAAGCAATGGTATGTAATATTGTTCAAACTGATACTCAACAGTCACATTAGCAATTTGCCTTTTAAAAATAAGACTTTCGATATACGGATGAGTGTCTATATAGAAATCGCACAGTTCATTTTTAAATCTTCGCTAAGGTTTTTCAAATTAAATGTCACGTTTCTATTGCTTGTAGAGTAGAGGCAATTGAAGTGAATTACTCTTCTTCGATGGATTGGGCATGTGGATTTCCTTTCGATTTGAGTCAAATTTTACTTAAAAATATAGTATACATTGAGTAATAAATACGGTTGTTTTCATTCTATTGGTTTACATTCCCTATAACACCAAGCGGCGAAGACGGCCGCGAGATTTTTGCTGTTAAATGTTATCTCTATAAAAGATCTCAAGCTATAACTTAAAAATTATAAAGAATTATATTCTAATTATTGATGACATTGCTCTAAGAATGTTTGTGTATAATAGAAATAACTATTATGACTATTACCATTATAAAACAATCTAAAATAAACGTTTTTACGTCAGTAATTTTCTTTAGCAAGTACTTGGCAGATGGCCCAACAACAAATAAGTCTTGGCGAGTCAATAACTTCTATCAAACAAACATCTGACTTAGAAAATAACTTAATAACAAGAATTAATATTTATTACTAATGGTATGTATTTATGGAATAATTGCACATTAGTTCCGATCGGTTTTTATTAAGAAATTTCATTATTTAATGGTCTCATTGTTCTAACAAACAATTTAGTATTATATAAGTAATACAACTGCAAAACATCATTAAATACACATACTTTTGTGAATTAAATTTAATACCTAACGTTTCCAATGTCAATTTTCTTGTTATTTCTCTATATTTATATTCATTTAGTTATTGAAGCTTTTGGACATTTCAAATTCGTAAGGTACTTGTTTTATATAGATCATGGTCATGGTCATATGATCATGGACATGATTTTATATTTAACTAGTGGTGTATGGCATCATGCGTTAAGGCAATTTGCTGGACCTTCCCGTACTAAAAATTAAATTTGTTAAAAAAGATTCATTTTTTTTAAACTTTGAAAAAAAATATTTTCGAGAATTTTGAAGAAAAAAAGATTTTTTTTATATTTTGAAATTTTTAATATTTGAAATATCGAAGCGCGTAAGCGCCGCGTCGCAGTCTAACGGATGAATAATGCTAGGCAACCCAAAAAAATGTTAACAAAATTTATACTTATTATTAAAATCTCTATGAATTATAATAGGTATAATTTGATGAGCATATGTCTATTAATCATTTTTGCCATATGGCATTTTTTTTACTTTTTTCACTCGATCTCCGAAACTGCTATACCTGCCTTGCCAAAAATTAAATCAGTTCTTCATTTTGTCAATACAAATAAAAGATCTTTTGAATTACTAAAATTGGAAGCTCCGTTCTCTCAAAAACTTAATTACATTTTTGAAATTTTTTACTCTGTATCTACGAAATGGCTGAACCAGCCTTGTTCAAAAACGAATCAACACGTCTTCTTATCAATAGGAATCGAATGTTTTTTGAATCATTCAAATCGGTTGAGCCGTGTTCCCGAAATCGTCAACGAAAATTTGTATCCGAACATACAACGCACACACACACATACATACATCCATTTTTTCTAAGGTATGCCAAAATGTTCAGAAACCTCTGAAAAGTAAAGATGTATAAAAACGCGTTTTTGGTCTCAGAAAATTCGTTTTCACGTGGTTTACTATATATAATGAATATTACAATCTTAATATCTTTATCAATATAATAATAAAAGTGTATAAATATGCACGAACAAAAATGGCAACTATGTACATCCTTTTATTACAATTTCGTTAAATACCGTGAAGGATTTTAAGACAATTATTTTTAGTTGAAGCAAGAATTTTTTTTGCATATACATAAATGTTTTGAACTATAATTCAAACTATTCTACCATTTTGAAGAAATACTATTAAAAAAAGCTTGAGAACAAAATTTTGCACCTTTATGTTAATTTTTTTGTATTGTATGAGTACTTAATCATATTTAATATTTTAAGTTTAAATATATTCATGTAACAATTGTATTATTGTTTCTGCATAATCTTCTTTAACAAGAAACTTGAAATGAATAAATTTAATTTAAATATTCATTACTGACAGCACGTTCTATGAGTTTCCAATAATAGAATGACATCACACCTTTGGAAATGATGTACATATTTCGGAGCAATTGTTGCAAGCACGTGTAAACAGGTATCAGAGAAAAACGAAATATTTGCACAATTGTACATTGAAGATTTAGTGCACATAGAAAATATGTACAATTTGATTTGTATGTAGAAAGATAAAATTTTATGAAGTAAGTATTTAGATAAAATAGTAATAAAACGATAAATATGAGTCATAATATAGAATTATATCATTTATCTAGTAATACTACTAGTACTAGTATATTAGTAGTAGAGTCATAACTTATGACTAATATCTATTTCTCTAATAGATTTTAGTCATATGTAGAGAAATAGTACTAATGTACTATTATATCTATATATTCTAAGATCTATAAGCAAAGCATGTCATTTTCCCATATCAAATTTGCTTGAAAATATGCTTAAGTTGCACTTCGTCTAAAGGCAAGTTGAACTAGCTGTAAGTGGAATTCTGTCTTAAGGCAATTAAGGCATCGTGCCTTAAGGCAAATTGCTGGAACTTCCCGTACCAAAAATTATTATTTTTTTTAAAAACGATTAACATTTTTGAAAAAAATTTACTTTGAAAAAATAAGATTTTTGAGAAACTATAAATTGGACAAAAGGACAAATTTTTTTAAAAAAAATTTTTTAAATTTTTTTTTTTTGAAAAAAAATTTTTTTTTCTTTATTTTAACATATTGTGGAAGATCTGAACTTTCTTTTCAAAGCAATCGTACTGCTTTAACTGCATAGGGACAAAATATAAAGCGCGTAAGCGCCGCGTCGCTCTCTAAAGCATAAGCATTGGTACGAAACCCATTGGAATGTTAACAAAATGTATACTTATTGTTAAAATCTCTATAAAATGTCTGATAATTTGATGTGCATATGTCTGATGATCATTTTTGACCGCCAAATGGCTCATTTTTTTACTTTTTCCTCCATATCTCCGAAACCGCTAGACCAACCTTCATGAAAATTTTATCGATTCTTCATCTTGTCAATACAAGTGAAATGTTTTTTGAATTATTCAAATCGGACGCTCCGTTCTCTTAAAAACAGAGTTACTGTTTTCGGCACTTTTTGCCCCGTATCTTCGCAACGGCTAGACCTGCCTTCGCCAAAAACTAATCAGCACGTCTTCTTATCAATACAAATCGAATCTTTTTGAATTATTCAAATCGGTTGATCCGTGTTCCCGAAATCGTCGACGAAAATTTGTATCCGCACATACATACACACACATACACACACAACATACATCCATTTTTTTTTAAGGTATGCCAAAATGTTCAAAAACCTCTGAAACGTAAAGATATATAAATTTTCATTTTTGATTTTTTTGCGATTACTATAACTTGCCCTACGGGAAGTTAAAAACTTAACGATGTTTGTATAAAGATTTATTCCCTAATAATTGAAATTTATTATCTTCTAAAATAAAAATGTTATAATTTGTAAATATTGACACGGCACATTATTTCAAACTTAGTAAACTCTCTATAATTAAACCACTGAGTTAGGTGCGAATTATTTAGAATGTTACGATATGCAATTTTCATCAAAATCATCAACAATTTTTTTTAATAAATAATTACAAAGAAAAACATGTGAAGTGATCATTCCAACAGTCCATATTTACCAAAAACTAATCCGCACGATTACCAAATATCTTTCTAATTGTTTTTAAATTTTCTGAATTATTCTATTCAAGATTTTTGGTCATAACGAACACATATTTCAAATTCAAGCTCATAAACACAATTTTTTTGGTGTCAAACGATTCAGAATCACTTAAAACATTATAAAAGACATAAAATTAGCAAATTGAATTTCCATGAAAAAAACAAAATTTTGCTTCGGGATATTAACGACTTTGGTACGGTGCCTATTAGTAGCGAAATGTCGCTCACAGCCGGCATGCGACGTCCGTACGCTGAGCGTTCTTATTACATACGTCCAATTAACCTGACGCCCGACTCTGCATTCTGCGGCCGTCATGTATATGTGTCGCTCGTACCGAACTTTGTAAGTATAGCTGTTTATGTATAATATTCTAAACATTATAATTTACCTGATGCAGTACGCCCATCTTTGAGGAAAATCCTTTCTGCGCAGACACTTCGTGCATGTCGTTCGGCTGAAGAAGCGCCGAGTCGTTGCTGCCATCCCGCTGAATTTTGGCCACTGCTGAACCAAATCCATTATTGTTCTCCGATTTCAGTATCACACAAACAGGTGTCTGATCCAACATAATTTGTTTCTCGTTTGATTCACTGAAAATAGAATAGTAAAAAGTAGCTCTTCACAACTTGAATTAAAAAAGACAAGTCCAATTAAAAATGTCATTGAGGAGTACTAATAATTTCATAAATATCATAAATAATAATCATAAATTTCATAAAATTGGTGAATTTCAAAATCACACATTTCGATTGAAAAACTAGATTCGGCCAAAAAAATTAAAGTACGGCTTATTTTAATTGTTTAACACGTTGAGTTCGGTGTCCGTCATTAGGGACCGACAGTCAACCATCCATTTGGCCGGCGTCGTCTTACCATATAACCGGCTTCGGGCCCGAGGACCGGATCTATTACTTTTGTTTCGATGGTCGTAAAAAATATGATTAATCTTAATGAAATGCTGTCAAATATAATTTTAATGAAATTTATTCAAACATTCAAAACGAAAATGTGGTACGTGTTAAACGTTGCCGATCGTTCGAAATTTGGCGCCGGGCTCAACGTGTTAACTACTGACAACTACTTTATCATGTACTAAGCAAGTGAAAATTTAGATTTATTTTAAAAAAATCTTTGCTTCAGTAATATTTTTATTAAATAAAGCAAAACGGTCAATGGCGTAATATAGCGCATTTGTTAAAATCATTAGATGATTTTGAGAAATTAGAATTCTATTAGTCGATTGGCAAAAAGAGCGCTACCGCCCACTTGGGGGCGCTCCTGGAAACCCAGGGGCAGTGATAAGCACAGGAGAATTTGGGAAATTTCGCAAATACAATACATTATATCTGCGAATTGCATAATTATTGTATTATTTATAATCGTTACTAATTGCTATTGTTTTTTTTTTAAAGGAGGCGGTAACATGACGGTACACAAATAAGTTTGGGAATGACTGGTTCAACAGGAAAAACTCCTGGAAACCAGGGAGCAATGATACGTACAGGTTAATATGGGAATATTTGCAAGTACACCATGTTGTATCTGCGAATTGCATAAATATATTACTCATAATCCGTACTAATTGATTAATTTTATTATTATTTTTTTTTTGTAAAGGTGGTTGTAGGTCAAATAAGCTTGAGAATTACTGGTTTAAAAGAAAAAACTGTTGAACTAAATATTATAAATATAAATACAAAAATACTATGAATGATTAAAATAATCAGAGAATTATTTCCTTCAAATAATTACCACAAAATTAAATTAATAAAATAATAATATCACTAATAAAAAATAAAACAATTCTTTTGTTTTAATCTTATGTATACCTACGTACCAATTATATTCAATGACTCTTATAAAAATAAAAAAACTTGTATTCAGTCAAAAAGATCAAGAGATAATCATATATGTACAGATTATGTAACAATTTACTTCTGTAATCGCATAAAATAGCATCACGCTATTATATTACTTTGTAATTGAATGTTATAATGAATCATATATCAAAGAAGTTATTGAAGACAAAACAAGTTAAGTTCATAAGTGACTAATTGTATGAATTTTTTTCTTGAATAATGTAATTATCAGTACTACTGTAAGACTGTAACGTTATTTGATTTTATAAATACCTTATTCAACAACAACAGAAAAAAGTTCAGAACTAAGTTCTTTCTTTCTACATATATCATGCATGCTGCAAATGTGATCTAAGAATTCATATGATTATTTTAATAAAAAAAATACTTTTAAATAACAAAAATTAAAAATTTTGGAAATGTTTAATTACTATGTTTACGAGTTCAATCATTGTTGGAGAAAAGTAAAGTCAAATTGTGCTTTTGCATAAAAATAATGATAGGAATTTATAGATCAATATTGCAAAAAACATGCAGATGTGCTTCTTTATAGATGACAACCATAACATTTGTCCTAACTCTATGTGATGAATTTATTATTACAATTTCTCTAATACTGATGAATTGGTGCAGCAATGCGAATAAGGGCTATTTTCACTTGGAAACATTTTCATATCTATATTTTCAAGCAAAATGAATAAAACTAGTTGATGTGGCATTTTGCCTTAACGCAATTTGCATGAATTTTCCGAAAAGTGTAATAATTGACTTAATCTACCAAAATTGAGATTTAGATACTTAGATAAAATTTTAAACTGCACGATTACATATATCATGTCAAGTAGTTCTTGCTATTATTAAATGATTTAAACTAAAGGCAGCATTTTATCGAATTTATTACAATGGCTTTTAAATTTGTGAAATTCAAATTTTGACTTATCATATTACAAAAGCGACTTTTGGCACAAATTTTGACTATCATATTCTTTCAAACTTCGATATGTTCTTTAGTACCATGATATCTATCAACATAAGTTGTTACATCGAAAAAATTATGTTCAACAGCTAATTATTAAGAAACGGTTCGCCCGATTCTTGTCCAAAACGAATCCAGATAATACCTTTCGAATAGTTTTTGAATTTTTTAAATCGATTCAGTTTTTGGCTAAAACGTGGACGTAAAATTTTTTACTTTTAATTACAAAGAAATGGCTTGGCAGATCGTCGTACTAAACTAAGAAACAATAGTTCTTATCGAGTTATATCGAATGGGTTATAAATTTTTGAAATCGATTCAGTAGTTCTTGAGAAAACGTCGATGAAACGTTTAATTATATTAAATGTCAAAAAACCTGGTCATTTTTTCACACTTCGATAAATTTTTAAAATTAAACTACTTGTCGTAAAGCCGTAATATTGCAGCATGTTCTATAGGACCACGATGTCTACCGCCCAAGAAAAGTTTCATAAAAATCGCCGAAAAAATGGTTTTCAACAGTTAAACAAGAAAACGGTCCAGAGCATCTTCACCAAAAACTAATCAGTAGCATTCCCATCTTTCAAACAGCTTTTGTATTTTTAAAATTGATTTAGAATTGCGGGCTAAAACGTGGACGAAAGTTTTTTCACTTTTTTGCTATTAACAAAGAAACGCTAGTCCTTATAGAGTTATATCGAATGGGTTTTAAATTTTAGAAATCGGCCCAGCCGTTTTTGAGAAAACTTCGACGAAAGGTCAAAAACATACATTCATACCTTTTCTAAATTTTGTCTGATTCGATTTAGATTAGCTTGGAACATCGAGGAAACATAAAATTAGCAAATCGTATTTTTTCGAGAACATAAAGTTCTCCATCGGTAAGTTAACAAATAAGTCTTGTCAGTATGCTAAAACAAGTAATAACAAAATAGGTAATAGATCTTATCAACTCATCGGCATAACAAAATATTTTGAAGTTGGTCAAAAACCTGGATGAAAACATGTTATGGAAAATTTACCTTCGCATTATCAAAACTATATTATAATTATCGCTTATTAGACTGAACATTATTGATAAAATTTAATATAATTAATGATTTATCAAAATTATATTAATATTAATATCATTTTGATAAGATACAATTGAAATGTTCTTATGTAATATCACACGTGTAACTTATCTTTATTAATAAAAATTAATATTTATATTCTCTGATAAGATAAAATATAATCTTTGAACGAACAATTAAGAAATAAAAATTAATGTTTAAATGTCAATGTTTGAGTCCTATTATACTTTTACAATATAATAGAATTATTTTACGATTTTTTACATGATTTAATAAATCATAGAAGCCTAAGTGAATTGCATTTAGCCTTATCGCATATTGCTAAAAATTTGCGATATGAGTAAATATTCGTCATAACCAGCAAATTTAACAAATGTGACTGAATGGACTCGGTCCTTCATTACTTCAATAAATTTTTATAATTAAACATTTCAACAATTATTTAAGTAACATCGGCCCGGTCGATCTTTACCAAAAACTAATCAGCACCACCACCAATATGATATGTTCCGAATAATTTTACTTTTCTTAAACAAAAAAAATTTTAAATGAATAGAAACGACTATTGCGTCCTTATCAAACTTCGAAATTGCTAAAATCAATCTAACCGATTTTGTAAAAAAAAAATTCGACAAAGAATCAAACTTTATCTTTTGAGAATGTCTGGCAAAAAAACTCTTACAAACTAAAAGTTAAAAATGAAATTCAGTTTACTCACACTGCACAAATATTTTCCCAAATGCTTTACATTTTTTATTGCAAACTATTACGTACCATAAACTAAAGCACATTATTTTGATTTTATTAACTTCCCGAAGAAGTTTATGTTTTCATCAAAAAATCCGATTCGCTAATCTTATGTTTTCTCGACGTTGCAAGCCATTCTGAATCTAATGAGACCAAATTTAGAAAAAGTATGTGTGGTGTGTATGTGTGTGTGTATGTGTGTGTGTGTGTGTGTGTGTGTGAACAGATTTTTTGCCGTAAATCGACGTTTTCTCAAAAATGGCTGGACCGATTTCAAAAATTTAAAAGTCATTCCATGTATGTCGATGAGGACTAGCGTTTATCAATTTTGCGCGACGATCTGCTAAGCCGTTTCTTTGTAATTTGAAAAAAACAAACTTTTCGTCCACATTTAAGCTCATTCTACCGAATCGATTTTAAAAAATCAAAAACTGTTCGAAAGATATTAGTTGGGAATGGTACTGATTAGTTTTAGGTGAAAATCTACCGAGCCGTTTTCTTGTAATTAACTGTTGAAAAAAAAATTTAAGTCGATTTTCATGGAACTTTTTTTGGCGATATATATCATTGTTTTATAGAAACTACTAAAATATTACGACCTTACGACAAGTAGTTTAATTTTAAAAATTCATCAAAGTTTGAGAAAATGAGTAGTTTTTTTGACGTTTGTTAAAAATAAAATTGGACGATTTTACTTGGTATAACGATAGAGTACTTGGTTTTAATGAACATATTAAGCTATTAAAGTCCTATGGAAACTGGTTCAATAATAATAGTTGTTGATTTCTGAAAATTGACTTTTAGAACATATCCCGTGTCAAAGTGTTCGTTCGCTTTCAATTATGTGTAATAAATCCACTCGGAATACTTTTAATCACTCATAATTTAATTTAGTTTTTATTGATTAAGTCGATTAATTACAATATCGGGAAGTTCATGTAACTTGCCTTAAGGCTAAATACCAAACCAACTAGTTTTATAAATTCCCGTATAGTAGTTAAAGTAATGGGCCAAAAATCGAAAATGAAAATTTTTGCATATCTTCACGTTTTGGAGGTGTATGTGTATGTGTGTTTAGTATGTGTATATGTAAAACAATTGATTCCTATTGATAGGGAGATGTGCTGATTAGTTTTTGGCAAAGGCAAGTCCAGCCGTTGCGGAGATACGGAGCAAAGAGTGCAGAAAATACAAATTGAGTTTTTGAGTGAACGGAGTATCCGATTTGAATGATCTAAAAAACATTCAATTTGTAATTATTGGGAGAAGAGTTGATTAGTTTTCGGCAAAAGCAGGTCTAGCCATTTTGAAGATATAGAGCTAAATGTGCAAAAAATGTCAGTTTTTGAGAGAACTATGCTCCCGATTTGAATGATTCAAAAAACTTTCTGCTTGTTTTAACAAAATAATTGGTTTTGAAAAAAATTCAAAGTAATTGATAAGTTTCTGATGTAGACTAGTAGTAGCATTATAATTTTAAAATTATTATTATTATAAAAATAAAATAAAAATTATAAACTTTGTGGCCAGAATTCCGGTTCAATTTCCTTGTTTTTATGATGTACGACATATGAATCATTTTTAATTATGTAATCCTACTTAATTTAATTATTAATAGTCTCTCAATGTGTTATCAAATACATTAAGCAAAAGATAACAGGTAAATAAAATAAAGAATGTAATAATACAATTTCAGCAATATCTGTTTAGCAAAGTGCAGTCTTTGACAAATTCATAATTAAAGGTTTGAACATTCCAATGAAGAGCTATTTGACATGGACAGAGAACAATTATATTAAAAGGGTAAAATTGTAGGCTTTTAGCAGCGTTTTATTGGGTAATAAAAGGATGATTCATATAAAATATCAATTTTAAAAAATTCTTATAAAAATTGAAAGTATTCCTAGATAGCGCATTATAATTTTATTCAATGCTTGTTCATGATAAGTTCGATAGAAGCGACTTTAAACAATACTTCTGCCAATGTTTATTGAATTTTACAATCAATAAAGTTCATCACTTAATAATGGTTTTATTTTAGAATTATCGATTTTTGTTGTTGTGCATTTTAAATAAAAATCATACGTTTGTAAGTTTGTACGTACATATGTATATACATGCGTATATACATACATATAAAAATTATTACATATTATTAACGCAGATAGTAATAATATAAGAATTATCACAAGTCTAAATAAGAAACAAACGCGGTTTCATTTTGATTGGCAAATTTTATGAATTTGTTAAAATTATTTTGTGATATAACTAGTACTTTGGAACCGTTCATCAACCACGTGATCGTTTTTCAAGCATTTTTAGCCCCACCCTTGGTGGTACGTGATGGCATTTAAATATCCCCAACAAAACATCACGTGAAATTTAGAAATCTATGTGAATAATAAATACAACTTATATCTTATCAGACTCCCCATGCGATTTTTCGTGATTTTTTAACAAATTCCTTGCCCCCTTTGAAGCCTCTCGTGATCAATGGAAGGCTCCTACATTTTTTACTTTCTCTTCCTCTCTCGTAGGTCCTAAAAAGATTCACTTTTTAGCACCTTTATTTGTTAAGCTTCTACTTCTATGTCTATATCGTATCCTGAACTTTCTAAAAAAATTCTTTTTTGGTTAACCCGCCATATTCCTTCTGTTTTTATGACTTTCCTTCGATGGCGTTGTTCGCAGTCTTTTTCCGATCCAGTTTCGTTTTCGATAGATAATCCAAGAAGAGAAAACTCCAGAAAAGTTCTTACTGGCTCGGTAGCATTTTCTCATTTTTTAATTCACATACTTCGAACGTAATTCAAAAGTAATTTTTTCGCCTTTCTTAAATTTAAGAAAAGCCATGTTTCAAGAATAAATTTTATCAGTTGCTTTTGCAAGAAGAAACTGAGTTTGCTCATGGTTTGCTCATCAGTATCGTTTCCATTTTCGGGAAGACTACTTTGGCATAACACTTTAGCATGACTCTTTCGTAAAGAAACATCCTATCTGATTTTCCGACAATATTCTTACATGAATTTTCGATATTATCTATCATCATTTTCTATTTGTCCGCATTATTTTTTATCGGGTACCATTTTCCTGCTGTTCATTATGTTTTGTATTTTGGTTTTCAATAATACCACAAAATATTCATTTCATCATTTCGAAAATCCCTAAAATCATTTGCTTCTCATGCTATTTCAATCAATCTCGAAACGTAGCTGGAAGATTTTAACCAGAACATTTTCCGTGTGCTAGGTCATTGCCTTAATGCAATTGATTTTCATGTGTCTTTTATGAGAAACATTATATGTCATATTAAAAACGTTTTCAGTCATTATTGGTCCTGTATATTTGATACAGTAATACGTTTCTTGTTTCACTTTTCCTTACTTTTTTCCATTATTTTATATATTATTGCTCCATTTGAATTAATCTTTTTACATATTGCAACACTGTTATTACAACTTGTAAATCATGATTAGACATTTAACTTCAACCCAACAATATACGTAAAAAAAATTGTATTATACGTAAGAACCAATTTTTATAAAAACAATTTCGCAAATCATAAATTTTAGACTAATACGAAGAGATAATTTATCACAAATCTTTTCATGAAAAAAATTGTACAACACAGAAATTGAAGTAAAAATTCCATTAGAAGTTTTATCTGAAGAAATCAAAAAAATAAAAACACAAATTCAAAAAAACTAACAACAGCCATACACAAGTCGTTGATTACAGTAGAAAAATCCACGTATAAAAAGTTTCATTAAAATAGCTTTGATATTATTCTTCGGTCGGTTCGGTATCAAAGCAGCTTGATACCAAATTTTCACTTGAAATCATAGATTTCAAATATGATCTCAAGTGAAAATGGCCTTTCGTGGGCATAGCTGTAGTGGCAACATGCCACTTGGAAGTAAAGTCAACACTATTACAACAATTGTAATAATAAAAATTCAGCACATAGAGATGAGACAACTGTTTGGGTTGCCATCTATAATAAAACAAAAACATAGTTTGTAAGAGATTCATCAAAACAGCTCATAGAACCCATAAGTTCTGATCGCTGTTCAAATAAATTAAAAAAAAAAAAAAATATTATTCTTTTATTGTGCTATTATTTAGTTCTTTAGAATTATTTATTTTACTTAAATAAAAAAACAGTTTCGAAAAAAAATATTAAACATAGTTTTCAGCATTATTATGTATAAGAATAAATTCTTTCAATTCAATAATTTAAATAAATATTAAATAAATTTCAATAATTCAATAAAATAATGCCCAATTTTCAGAAAAAATAAATTCAATATATTTAGTTCTGAAAATAGAAGTCAATCTAAAAAATATTACTATAACTACAGATTTTAAAATAAACATTTATCATATAAAATATATAAAATCTTTTTTGCTGATTTTATCGAACTGACCACGGAGAACGCTATATAAACAAATAGTTAAAAAAAAACATTCTACTTTAAACATTGTTTACATTGCTTAAATAACATATATTATTGTTGTTTGTGGCTTGCTTATGAATGAATAAATAAATATATAAGTTAGCATAACAATTATCTTATTAGTGTAAAATTAGTGATAGTAATAATCTAATCAAATAAACGGTAAAGGTAAGGTAAAGTGCCCAACTCTCATTTAAGGGGTACTCGGATCGAATCCCTATACACAAAAGGTGATATAATTGTACTCAAGAAAAAGACATTTAAATGTTAATAAAAATATATGAGATATAATATATTGGAAAATCATTGAATAGAATACGATGACTAGTGGTGCAATAGAAATTTAAAGAATTTTAAAATGTTTTCAAATAGACTATTATAAATACTAGAACTTGCATTATTCGTATCGTCAAATTTTATAGACAAAATATAAGAGCTTATAAATTGGAGAACGACGTTTCTATATGTTTACATGAAAATAATAAACAAAACTTAATCAAACGGAGCTAGAATTAAAGGGCATTATCTCATATCTCTAAGTATTACAAAAACTGAATTGCAAAGTTAAAATTATGTATTTCAAGTATATAAGTGAGCTTCAGAATTTTGACTAGAATTAAAATTAAAATCCGATATTAAATAAAATATTTTTTTAAAATTAATCTTTAACTTCCCGTAGGGTAAGTTATTGTAATGGGCCGAAAATCGAAATTGAAAATTTTTACATTTATCGACGTTTTGAAGGTTTCTGAACATTTTGACATACCTCAGAAAAAATGGATGTGTGTGTGTATGTATGTATGGATACAAATTTCCAGTCACGTTTTAGGGCGCACGGATCAACCAATCTGAATGGTTAAAAAAATATTCGATACCTATTGATTAGTTTTTGGCAAAGGCAGGTCCAGCAGTTACGGAGATAAAGAGCAAAGAGTGCAGAAAATAGAAATCGAGTTTTTGAGAGAACGAAGCATCCGATTTAAATGATCTAAAGAACATTCAATTAGTAATGATTAAGAGAAGTGTTTATTAGTTTTTGGCAAAGGCAGGCCCAGCCATTTCGTAGATACGGAGCTGAATGTGCAAAAAATTGCAGTTTTTGAGAGAACTAAGCGACCGATTTCAATGATTCCAAGAACTTTCTGCTTGTCTTAACAAAATAATTGATTTTGGAAAAAAAAAGTTTGTTTCAACTTTTTTTTAAAAAAAAAAAAATTTTGTATATCGAAAATAATTCAGATTTTATTTTTAATTCTGACTATAGTTCTAATATACTTTAAACAAATAATTTTAACTTTGCAATTCAGTTTATATAATTCTTATAAAAGAAAATTTTACAGCATTTATGTTAATCTATTTGAAAACATTCAGTATTCCTCGAACATTTCGTTACGGTACGGAAAGTTCCAGCAATTTGCCTTAAGGCACGATGCCATACACCCCACTAGTTCTTTTAATTTTTTAAATAAAAATAATTTTCTTCCCCACAAATTAATCATTCATTCACACTATCAACGTAAGCAAAAATTTTTTTGTATCATTCTAATCAGATAATCCATTCTCTCAATAACTGGTATTTTTGCTCTTTTTGTTCCATATCTCCAAAACGGCTAGACTCGCCTTTGCAAAAAACTAATCGGCACATCTACCCGTCAATACGAATCAAATGTTTCTTTAAGCATTCTCATCAGATGCACCGTTCTCGCAATAAACAATTTACAATTTCTGCACTTTTTACTCCATATCTAATCAGCACATCTTCCCGTCAATAGGAATCGAATGTTTTTTTAATCATTCAAATCGGTTGATCCGTGCTCGCGATATCGTGGACGAAAAATTGTATCCAAACATACGCACATACACATATATATACATCTATTTTTTAAAGATATACCAAACTGTTCAGAAACTTCTGAAACGTAAAGATATGCAGAAAAATAATTTTTGAACGATTATTATAACTGGCCCCATGGGATGTTAAAAAAAAATATATGGTATAAAAATTAGTAATATTGTAAATAGCTAAATGTTATAGCAAATGCTATTGGCATAAAAATATATATAACATTTCACAGCAAAAATATTTTTTACCTGTTATCCATGTTGATAACTGCTACATATAAACACAAAAAAGTTACGAACACTATTAACAACCACAACACGTGTTTCTATATTTACATACAAATAAACAGAAACAAAATTAGCCTAAAACAAGCAACTTATAGCATAGATATAAAAATCATATCGACAGCTGCGTATCAGGTTGTTTTTAAACCATCATGAAACATATTGATAAAATATTAAATCCTGGAGATATTTAAGAATTAATAAAAATGATATTATGTTGTATTCGGGACACCTTTCGCATGGCTACTGTCAACAACCTAACATATGATTGCAAGCGGACCAAACTACTCGAATCGGTCGATACGTGCGCAAGCGTCGAAATTCAAGGTGGGGGACACCAGCGAGAAATTTTAGTTTATTCATATTCCGGCTTTGTACAATATTAGTAGGGGCTCCGAGAGAAAATGACTAGTGATGCATTACATCGTGCCTTAAGGCAAATTGCTGGAACTTTCTGTACTAGAATTCAATATTCGAGCAAAAAAAATTAATAACTAGTGGGGTGCATGACCTCGTTCCTTAAAGGGCACAACTAGTGTAACCACCTAAAAAAGGTGATTTTTCGGAATTTATATTAAAAAAACTACTTTATCAATCATTTCAAAATTTTAGGCATATATTTATACATGTTTTAAGAATACATAGTAAAATTTTTGAAGAAAAAAATTAAATATTTTTTAAGTTATCGTCGATCTCCAACGGCGCGACAAAAGAAAGGCCCTTTACTGCTGCAGTGATTCCGGCCTTCTACGTGGATGAAATTTAAAAAAAAAATTCTCGTTAAACTAGATAATATTGTCTGTAAAATGAACTACGATAAAGAAAAAAAAATCAAAAATTGACAAAATTACGGCGTTTTTTAAGAAAAAGGCCATATCTACCCAAAATTTTGGTCGTTTTTGGACTGCCAAAATTCGATTTTTGATCCGATTTTACGGAAAACTATATATAAAACATGTAAAAAAAATTTGGTAGTGATCGAATCATTTGTTTTTGAGTAATCGCATTCGGAAAATGCTGTTTCGAGAAAAACGCGTTTGAAGATAAAATAATCGTCAGACTATATACATATATATATATATATATATATATATATATATATATATATATTTATATAAATATATATATATATATATATATATATATATGTGCTCTTTAAATGACAGTGACTCAAAAACTATTTAAGATATCGATTTAAAACTTTGGTATGTTATTTTTAAAAGTACAACCTATAGAAATATGGAAAAATTGAAAATTCGATTTTTTGAAAATTTCACACTAGTTGTGCCCCTTAAGGCAAATTGCTGGAACTTCCCATA
>NW_020537324.1:54127088-54169465 GCF_003426905.1 Ctenocephalides felis
TCCTTCAATTGTTGAGTTTGACTAATACGGCCATCTAGTTGCAAAACATTCGAAAATCGCGCCTCATATTTACTGATTTAGTTTCATACAAGTGGCGCTGACCACTGTTATGTCATTGACATAAGTTTCATTGTCGATCCTTAAGAATAAAAATTACTATTTTAAAGTAATTGGAAAATATGGCTTCGATCTTGCAATACGCTGTTAGGCGCAGCATTATTCAGGGTGTCAGGACACAAGCAACTGTTGCTGGGCCCTCGGCCACTGCTGGCCACTCAGGTAATTTTGACTTTAAAATAAAAATGTTTCATTATATAACCTTTTGTAAAATACATATAATATGCAAAAGAGACTACTGTAGATAACAAGTAGTAAGTATAACACAATTGTTTCTTAAAATGAACATGAAAACTTGGCTGATAGACTAACCTTTATCGACTGAGAGTATGTTCAATAACTAGGCTATGAGGGCATTATCAAACATACTCGCTTGAGCATGCAGGGCTCATGTAATAGATTGATAAGACAACTATATCTTAATTATCGAAGAATGAAAACACAATTTTTGTTCTATATCTTAGTGGCTGCACCATAGACCTGGATCATACATGAACTGCTAGCCCTCATATGTGTCCCCTGTTGAAGTATTAAAACATGAAGTCGTTAATGTATATTAACGAAAGACAAATGTTATAAACTATGTCACTTTAGTATGCATAAAAATATGCTCACAAATATCATTATTATTTATTAGTTTGTGTATTATTTAAGAAGGACTTGAGTAATACAGTTAACATAAAAACAAATTGTACTTATCTCCTTGAACTCATTTGTTCTCCTTCAAATAAGAATTGATCCTTATAAATCTTGGCATCAATTTTATATAAATTGTGTATTTTCATATTCAGGTGGTGCTTCTTTGTGGAAGAAGCTTACCTTCTTAGTAGCTTTCCCAGCTGTCGGTTTGTGCATGTTAAATGCTTATTTGGGACATGTAGAAGATCACCACACTCCCAGACCTGAGTTCATTCCCTATGAACATTTGCGAAGACGCAACAAGGTAAGTGATTATGTTTCTAAGATATTATTAATGCTATTCCATTCAATTCTAATCATATTTTATTTAATTTGCAGCGATTCCCATGGGGTGATGGACAACGCACGTTCTTCCACAACCCGCATGTCAATGCTTTGCCTAATGGTTATGAAGTAGAAGAAGAACATCATTAAAGCTCTTGCTTCAGCAGTTTTAGATGAAATAGTTTTATGTGAAAGAGTGTAATATCTTGCTCTATATGATTTAAATTGTAAGTTACAAATAAAATAAAATGAAATAAAATAAATTTTACTGAATATTGGACTTGATCAATGATCTTTAAAATTACCATAATTGTTAGTTAATACTTTCCTATGAAGTGTGTCTATTATAAGAATGGAAATGTGTATAAATGTTAAAAGTACATTCTTTGCCTACTAAGGTGTGAAAACCCCATTAGTTTTTGAGAAATCAGATTTGATTGGAACAAAATTCAATCAATTTTGTAAAATTTATGTGGATTTTTTGATTTTCACTTATATATCAGATTTTAATTAGCTTAGCTGTTCCTTCTTTGGAATGTTTGGTAGGTCCAGACAGGCATATATGTACATACATTATTTCCTGCGTGTTCTACGTGTAAGCAAGACATTAGTAAAGCAAGTATGCTTTATATATTTTTACAGCTTACAGATTATATATTTCACAGCTATGTTGAATGAGGCACATTTTAATATCACGCTGATGCATTGAGCCCTGATCAAATTCCAAAATATTAAGTAAAACTATTCAGCCGGATTATAGAACCAAAGCATGATTGTGTCATGACAGTTTCGTTATAATGCATTTCGGCATTATAATAAACTAAGTGATCTTTACCTAATTATAGAATTATATAGTGATTTCAAAAATTTAGCATAAAGTATAGAGCACCAAAGTAATTGCAAAAATCAAAAGTTATATTTTGATGATGCCTCGACATATGCATGTATAATCATAAGTTTTTCAATTTTTACTCAACATGTTATTGAGCTATTTTTCTATCTCAAACTTAGCATTGAGCATCAAGCATTCTAGGAAACAACAGGGCAAAAAGTATAGATTTTTTCTGAAACCTGGATGGTCTATGAGAAAAAATGAAATAAATCTTTGAAATGCACAGAAAATAGTCTTTCTTCACCATAACTTTTCTCTTATATATTATTATTATGAAAATAATAATGCATAGAATAATTTCAAAATTTTTCTATACAGAAGATGATTATGTACCTGGGTTATGCACTAATTAAATGATTACTAGAAAAATGAAAATATGAATATGTGGATAATGATTTTTTTTTTCATCTCATCAATTATCTCTCTATAAGAAAATATATTATTTAATTACATATTTGGTATTTAACTAATATGTATATTTTCAGTGTTTGGCCGAATATCATAAAAGCTGCCTAATCGGCTCTATACTGAATAATTCTTGCTATTAATCTTAATTAACTATTAATAAATATCCTTTCAAACATATAGTTAAGAAATAATTATTCATAACACAGTAGATTGTATCCAAAGTAAAAAAATATAGTAAATCAAAGTATATATAGATATATATAGTTTATAACAACAACATTCCTAGATATTCATCTATTTCATCTTCTCGAGACTTTTCCTCTACAACCTGGGCTTTACTCCATGGATTATTACTTTCTGTGGAAGTACCTTCCAAGGGATCTGTGTCCTCAGATTTATCTGCTTCTTTTTCCTCTGTAACAACATCTTTGGTATTTTTAAGTTTCTTAGATAATTTTTTCATCTTTTTAGGATTATTTTGTCTTTTAATCTCTCTTTTTTTGCTCCTATAATTTAATTTAACAGAACAATCAGGACATAAACGTAATTTAACTAGAGCATTCTTCTTCTCGTTGTCTTCTACATAAGCAAAATTCACTTCCCATGTTCGTAGATCTTCTCGAATGTCACATTTCTTTGTTCCGCAAATGAATTGACCTTTGCCTACAACAACTTCTTGCCTTACTCTCCATCTTAATGCAACTTTATTCTCTTTATAACGGCTTAAGTCGCAAATTGTGTACTCTTTAAATAATTTGTCATAGTATTTTTTAGCTAATTGTTTCTCCCAAGTGTCAGCATCTTCGTCATCCCATAAAAATTTGTGATTATCTTTTATCACGTCAAAATCTGTTTTATCTTTAGATGTATCACGCTTAAAATGCTGTGATGATCCCCCATAGTAAAGGAGATATTGGTTTATAAGGGATTTATGAAGTTCGTAGGTGTTCATAATTTACAAAGAAGAAATTACATATTATATTCTATATATGTATAGGCAAATTGACAAGCGGTTTATAACATACAATCGTCGTTTTCAGACCTATACATTCTTTTAACTACATTCTATCTGCAGAATTTTTTATCAATGTAAATACTTTAAAATTAAAGGCTTCCATTAATGACATCTATCCATCAATAAAATAGCTATCAATGACATGATGACAGCTTGTCATTCTAACATTGAACTTCGCTAACTTCATTCTCTTTCGATGAGCGCCAAATTTAAATCACAACTTTGCACGTTTAAATATCCTTTTGTTAAATATCGCTGATTGAAAAATGTGATATATTTTAAATACGAATCGTATAGGCGTAAAATATAATTTGCAATTTCAACAAGTACAATTTTACTTCATTGCATGTGTCCTCAGCTTACAGAAAAAGCTAGTTATTATAAATTAATTTACAACAGTTGGAATTTATAGTCACAGTCTGAAATAATGAGAAAAAATGATGCAAACTCAGATTATTCATTGACATATGCGCATCAAAACTTCAATCAATTTATATCAAAATTTTTAGTGAATATTAGCAAAATTTTTAGTGAATATTAGCAAAATTAAATTTTAAATTATATGAAAATTAATTCAAAGATCAGATTTTGAATGTAAAAAATATGGCAAAATCGACGGGGAAGAAGAAAGAACAAGAAAAAAAGGAAAAAGTAAATACAGACATATTTTCAATTAAAAAAAATGATGAATGTGATTAAAAATACTATTGAATATATAAAACGCTTCAATGAGAGTCTGATTGCAAGCAAACTAAAAAAGTCAATATGTAGTAATTATATATTCACTGCAAATACTTCATTCAAAAATGATCCACTATTCTCCTAATTGTAAAGAAACGGCTTACCCGATCGTCTTGCAAAACTAATCAAAACATGTTTCATCGAATGGCTTTTTTTATTAATTTATTGGTATAATATTTTCATATCCCAGTCAGACAGGGGTGCCTGCCTGGAATGAGAGATTATAAAATTATAAAACCGTTAAAGGTATAAAAGATATAAAACTTAAATTTATAAAACCGCGGTGCAGAAGTTTTTGAAAAAATTTCGACAAAAGATCAAATTTAGCTTGAATACAAATACGTTTTTTTTATTATGGTGTCAAATGATTCCAAAGGACTTAGAACGTTGGGAAATATAAAGTTAGCGAATCGGTTTTTTTCTGACAAAAAAACTTTTTTTCTAAACTTATTAAAACTATGTAGAACGTAGGCTTTATTATTAACTTTACTATTTTAAAATAAGTTGCTTTAAATGGCGCAAGCAAAAGTAGTTTCTATATCATTATATATTTCATATGTTTTTGGAAATATGTCGCGTTGGCATTGTAGTATAAATTATTATTTTAAAATAATAATATTATCATTATTTATTGAATGAGTAATCACCTTACTAAGAACAAAATGTAATTGTAGAAAAAAGAAGTAAAACATTATTGGAATCCTCCAAATGTTCCACCGCATGAACTGGAACACCAGGAGCAATTAGGTATAATACGGTCACTTAAAATCAAAGCAAAATGGGAGAAAGGAAAGAAAAATGTAGACAAAAGCGCCAAAACAACAAACATTAAAGGTAATCAAACATTTATTGTTATTATTATTGATATTACCTAAATCAATAATAATAAAAAACATATAAATAGTATTATTTTTAACTTCCCGTAGGATAAGTTATAGTATTGGGCCGAAAATCGAAAATGAAAATTTTTGCCTATCTTTACGTTTCAAAGGTTTCTGAGCCGTGGTGTGTGTGTGTTTTGTGTGTCAGCAATTTTTCCACGTTTTCGGGCGCACGGATCAACCGAGAGGAACTAAGCATCCGATTTAATGTTCAGATTTTAATTTTATTACGGCTAAAGTTCTAAAGCTCTCTTATATACTTTAAACAAATAATTTTAACTCTGTAATTCAGTTTATATAATTCCTATAAATATTAGTCAATGTTACAGTATTTATAACAATCTATTTGAAAACACTTAATATTCCTCATACGGCACGACGCCATGCACCACTAGTTGAAATTAATTTTCTTCCGTTGTAAAATAGATATGACTAGGGTATTTTATTTTATTAAATTGCGTAGGTAGAAATTAACATGTCCATCAAAATGTTTTATGTAGAATTAATATTAGAGATTCGGGAAAAATCCTAATACAATTTTATTAATTGTGTCTTTCATTGTTTTTAATCTCAGGTCCTAATATTTTTTTATCTAAATAACTAGGATCTAGTATTTTGTGTATATACATAGACGAAACAAAAATGATATATAAATTTAGTTAACATATACTCTAAGAAAGCTATTTAAGATGCTACTATTGACGTAAAATTGAACTTTGAGCAATTGAGCAATTGAACCTTTTAATTCATATATTTTTAACTAATATTCATATTATGTACAATATGTGAAATTAATTTTGAAGAATAAACTAGAAAATAACTTACTCAAACTCATACCTTGTATTTGCAGTTCAGGATATTCTGGACAGAGTCGAACGAAATGCGGGTCCTCCTTGGTACCAAGAATTTTCTCCTCAACAAATGGACGCGGCTGATCATTTGATTTGTCATTTGAGAGATGATTGGTGTTTAATTCATAATATTATTCTAAAAATATAATTATTGAATTAATGATAAGTTACAAATCACTAACTAAAAATATAAAAAGAGTTTTGTGCTCTGTAAAAGATATTTTTTCAAATAATAATAGTAAGTCAGTGCTTCTAAGGTTTATGGAGGAAGTAGAAACCAAATTGCAGAGTTTACCGAACTGCAAAACTTCTTAAAAGCATAGAACATTGTTTTTTACAAGATTTATATGTAAATCTATGCCATATATCATATTTTTACCTTTGCTTATCGTAATTTATTTAATTATAGTTTAGAACAGGAATTAAATTTTAAAAGATACTGAACATTTACGCAGTATTAGAAAAAATCTTTTAATTGATAGAATACAGCATTGATTTATAAATACTTCTTAAGATTATGTGATATATTGTATTATGTGATTCATCCATAAATTCATGGGGGATCTTATTAATTTCCAGATTGCATTGCCTAATATTCCTATGTATTATTGATAATAAGAATTCAACATTTGTATATGTTATATGAGTACACAACAGTACAATATATTTTGATATTGAAATTAAAAAAATTGGAAAAATAAAGTTTTATCATCGTTAAAGGTATGAAGATCAGACTTATCGAACCATGAATGCATTGACCATTATAGGCGTCTGCCCCAAAGTAAAGAGATCTGTTATTCGCAAAGCTATGTGTCGTTCTTGCAGAAGACCAGTTGAATTTTTATTGCTTATGTTTAAATCTTTCCGTGGCAGAGATCCGTTGATTTTGCAGCCAGGTTCAACGAATTTGTAAAATTTAAATTACTGAACATCGCAGTAATTTTACTTTTTATAGATTACACTGTAAATGAGCGGCTTATGTTATCTGCTATAGCTCATCTATGTTTATACCAAACGCTTCGCGAATTGGATAGAAGACTTCCACCACCTCTTCTACCTCCAGAAAATTTAGAAGAGCAATTGAGCCGCCTCATGCGCAAAGTTGCATACACACGTGAGATTTTTACATAGATTTTTTCTTTTGGAGTAATAATGATATAACATCATCGATAATTTTTTGTCCGAATATAGCCGGAACTCGAGTGAAGAAACCAGAAGATGATCCAATTTTACAACGAAATCCTTGTGCAAAATATCGCGAATACTTAGAAGTGCCCTCCTGGCCAAAGTATCCACAAAGTGTATTTTATAAACCATTCGGAGTCAAACAACCATCTTTGGCCCCTTATGACAGGCCACGTTGCCCAGGGTTAAAAGATCACAGACCAGTAATAGTACGTAACAGCAGAATAACAATTATAGTACAAATATCGTACACATATATATATATATATATATATATATATATACAGGGCCGGTCCTGGGGTTCTCAGCGCCCGCATGCAAGATTTGTTCTAGCGCCTACCCCAATAATTTTAACTGTTTTAACATTTATCATTAAAATATATATAAATAGCTATGTAATTTTTTTAAATTGATTAATCTTTCTGGATTTAGCACACAAAAAATTAGATATAATCTAAAAGCGCATAAAATACATTGATTTTAATTTTATTTAGAAAACCGAAGCGATTTGCGGTTTGACCATAATCAAATATTTTACATTTCAAGTATTTCTAACATATGTGTAATATTAATATTTGGGTTTTGAAACATTTTACTTATTTCATTTTTAAACATAACACTCGTTTTTCACGTCGGATTTTTTTTAAATTTCAGTTTAACTTTTTTTCATTATTTACAATATCCAAAATTGCATCATGAACTGCTCCTTATTGATATCGTAAGGGCCGATATTGTTATTGCATTCATGTTTACTGTTTGTGATTGTTGTTTTAAAGTTAAATTTAAACGAATTTTAAAATATGCAAATAATTACATAACACAATTATATTTGTATCTGTATTATTTCTGCTTAGTTAATAATTAAATTTAGTATGGACACTACTATGTATAAAAACAGCTCACGATTTTTGTTTCTAATTGTAAGTACATTTTGCTTCCATTTTTCATACTTGCTTTCAGTGGCGTCGGAACCAAATTTGCCACTGCTTGCTTCATTTCCATAAACCTAACCACGCATGTCTTCAACGTTCAAAGTTCATCAGATGCGAAACATTTTCAACAAAAACAAAACTTACTATTCAGTTTCTCGGTCCTAATAAGCCATTTTCTAAGCACTGACTTCCCATTTTCCATTTTTCTCTATTATAATTTGTATCTATATTTGTTTTAACAAGTTCCGTTCAAACTAAATCAGCTCGCAATTCTTCGTCAATAATGCTCAATAATTTAAATTTTCATAGGTTTGCGTTTACGGGAATGAACACTAGATTATTTCTTTTTTAAATCCACATTAACTTCAAAAGGTGAAAAATTTAATAAGTACATTAAACAATAAGCAAAAAAATAATTTACTAATTTGCAGAGTAATTAATTGTTTCTACTGATATCACATTGCAAACTGAATATGCTCTTTGTGTCTCTGAATCCATGTTAGATTGTTTATTATATATATATATATATATATATATATATATATATATATACATAACTATCTCCTAATCCAGAATATTAAATTAACTAACTCTTATTTTTCAGGAATCTAAAAAACCAAGACGTAAGTATTTTCAAATTATTATTATTATTTACATAAAATTTAGTACAAGTACCAATTTATTTTACAATTTCATTTATAATTTCAAGGTAAAAAATGTCTCTGTTATGATGAAAAATATGCACCACAAAGTGGTGCAGAGGGTGAGAAATCGAAGAAAAAGAAGAAGCGTAAACACAAACATAGACGAGGAGGTTCAAAAAGAGGAGGTCATGGTGGAGGTAGCGGCGGTGGCAAACGTGCTTATCGACCTTCTAATGACCGTTACGTATTTAAAGAAGGTGAATTAGATTCATTTGAATCACAAGATAATTCACAATCGCCAGATGCATCAGATGGTGCCACAGATACTGATATGGGTGGAAATACTGAAGAAGCAGATGAAGCAAATAAAGAAAATAACATTGAAGTACTGCGTTTCACACAAGGTAAGTCACTGATCGGTGGTGCTTAAAATAGTTTTAAACAAATATTTAAATATATATCTCATTCAGAAATAGAATATAGACCCAAGAAAGGCATAGGATCTGGGCAAGTTGAAACAGCTGTAGGCTTTCAAAAGAAAAAGAAACCGTTATCTAGTGCAAGTCCTCCGTTAAGACCAGTAACTGCCAAACCAATAAAAGAGATTGACTATGAGAAACCAGTTAAATCGGGAAAGGTTAGTAATAGTTTTCAAAGATCTGGAAGGCTACTAGGTGTTAAAAACTACAAAGGAAAACAAATTCGCTCGAAAAGTGAATACAAAGATAAGAATAAAAAGCTTATTAACGCTATATCAACATTATTGAAAAAACAAGCAAGTTCCTACAAACAATCGTCTTCCAAGAAAGGACAAACAGATATTTTAGATCAAGGAGCATCTTTAGAATCTAAATTAAGTATATCAACAAGGACATCAAGTTCTTCTGAACCATCTCTACAAAAAGATATCATGCCATCAGAAAGGATAGAATCAATTGAATTTGACATAAGGGCAGCGAAAACTGCATCGAAAGTAGCCAGAAAGGATACAATGCATTTATGGATCGATAACTCATCATCAAATAACATTGAATCTTTTAGATCGAAAATAAATGATGTTCAAAAATCACAACAAGCTGGATTTAATGCAGCAAATCAGCTTTATGGTGATAAAACTCAAGTTACAGTGCCATCGATAAACGTTGGCAAAGGTTCTATATGTCAACAAGGAACTGGTAAGATAACTGATAGCACTTCACCGGTTAGGATTAAACAGAGACACAAATTATCACGAAAAGGGAAAAAGTATATTATGAGAGAAAAGAATCTAGCTCGAAGTAAAAAAATAGAAAAGGAAGCAAAAAATAAAAATAGAAACAATCAACAAACACTAGCAAAAACTGAGAAAAAAATTAAATCTATAGCAAAACAATTAATTGAAAATATGGAAGTACGGTCTGTGGAACTTAACCAAATCGATTTAACATCTGGAGCTAAGTTAACCAGCAAATCAAATGCTTCAAATATAAAAAAAGATACTGAAGAACAAGTAGATGCTGAGGGAGATCGTGTAGTAACCCATGACAATCTAAAAGTGTCAGCAACGAGCAGATTGAAAGCAAACAGCGGGAAAAAGGCAGCGAAATACAAAGGTGGACTTTCTGGTAACATTAGTACTTTATCGGAACTTAAAAAAGCTATTAAAACTACACCAGGTATGTTGAATAGTGTATAATTTAATGCCCGATAATAATGTATTTTATAATTTAAAACGATCTAAAACCGCAGATACCGGTATGAGCATCGCAGGAATATCAGGAATACAAGCGTTTAGTAAAGAGTGGAGAAATGCTGACAATGTTCATGATAAAAGTTTGAAAATAAAAAGCACGATAATAAAAGACTCATCTAAAACTGTGAAAACATCCAGTGCACTTGTTGGCGGTGATGCACATAGAAAGAAAAATATTCAAAAATATTTTAAAAACAAATTGAAAGTAAAACGATCTACCCAAAAAATGCTTCATGATGTGTCTGCTAAAGATTCTGAAGATGGTAAGCTATCTAACAGAAATAAATGAATATTGGATACGTAATACTATTGACTATTTATTATAAAATTATTTTTAGGGGCTGAAGATGAAGAAGATGAGGGTGATGGAAGAGGCAATAAAACAAAAGGTAACACATATCATATAAATAGTTTCAAATGTTTTCTTTATATAAATTATATTTGAAGATAGCGGAAAAGGACCAAAGGGCCCAAAGGGTCCAAAGGGTCCTGAACCGGACGGTGCTTCTGGCGGACAAAGGTAAACATAAGATAACATAATATTAACCCTTTCGACTCGGATGCCGCCGCTCCGGCGGCAAATCGTGTCCTCGAGAACTAAACTTACAAGATGTGATTTTTTGCATATTTTTGAAATTAATTCACTATTAAGTTCATTTATTGATTAATTCATAACTATTTTCATAAATAGATATGACAAATTTGATTTAATAGCTCATTAACACCATTATTTTTTAGATATAAATGTTAATAGAGATTTCATTTTATAAATTATTTATATATATATATATATATATATATATATATATATATACAATGTAATGTATTATACATATGCACAGGGCCGGTCCTGCCTTGCATGCGATGCATGCAAAAAATGCGGGCGCACGCCTTAGGGGGCGCCAAAACGAGTTTCGGAAATTAAATTTATAATATATTAATAAATTATAATAAACAATCTAACTTGACTAGGGATACGGAGACACAAAAAGCATATTTATTTTGCAATGTGATATCAGTAGAAACAATTATCCGATTAATAACTCTGCAAATTTGTAAATAACAGCTCTGTTTATTGCTTAATCTACTTATTCAATATTTTCTTTGTTTGAAGTTACCGTGGAATCGAAAAAAAAATTATCTAGTGTTCAATCCCATAAGTGCAAACCTGCGAAAAATTAAATTAATTATTGGGCATTATTGACGAAAAACTGCGAGCTGATTTAGTTGAAACGGAACTTGTTAAAGATATAAACAAATTATAATCAGGAAAATAAAAAATGGGGAGTCAGTGCTTAGAAAATGACATGTTTATTCCGAGAAATTGAATTGTAACTTTTGCTTTTGTTCCAAATGTTTCGCTTCTGATGAATTTTGAATGTTGAAGAAGACATGCGTGATTAGGGTTATGGAAATGGAACAAATCTAAAAAATGAAAGCAAAATTTACTTAGGAACAAAAACCTTAGGGCTTTTTTTATACCTAGTGGTGTCCATACTCTGAATTTAATAATTATTAACTATGCAGAAATAATACATATCAAATATAATTAGATTTTTTTTTCAATATAGTTCAAGAAATGTGTATTCTCTTTTTCATTTTTTACTGATTTTTGGACAATACTTCTAAAATACGTTAAAAAATTATCACAATCACAATTGAAACAATCTGATACTCTGAATATGACGGGAAAACAAGGATGAATACTATTCGGGTTTTACGATATCAATAAGGAGAATTTTACGCCGCAATTTTTGATATTGTAAATAATGATAAATTAAATTAAATTAAAATTTAAAAAATCCAACATGAAATACATGAAAACTAGTTTTTTTTAGCTCTCCTGGCATGATTCTCTCAATAGTATAAATCGCATAATAAATAAGTAAAATCCAAATATTAATATTGTACACACGTTAAAAATAATTTAAAATTTAAAAATATTTGATTATAATCAGCTCGCGAATCGCCTCGATTTTCTGAATTAATTTAAAATCAATGTATTTTATACGCTTATATCTAATTTTTTGTGTACTAAATTCTAAATAATTAAAAATTCTAGATAAAACTAAATCCAGCATATTTAAGAATTAATTTAAAAATAATATGTACATATTTATATAATTTTAATGATAAACTGTTAAAACAGTTAAAATTAATAGGGGGGGGGGTTAAAACAGTTAAAATTAATAATTAAAAAAGTTGCATGCGGGCGCTAAGGACCCCAGGACCGGCCCTGCATATGCATATCATACATACATACACACTCACGTATATATATATACGTGTAATAGAAAAAATAACGGTATTATTAGGGTTGTTCTTAATACGAGCACTATAACCGTATCTACTCTCCAAAAATATTGTTTTTTTTATTTTTTTATTTAGTTTTTATTCAGAAAATATTTGATATAATTTTTATTAATTAATTTTAATAAACATCTGTGTAAAAACGATTTTTTAAACAATAACATGGTTTGTATCATATTTTTTAATTTCTTTTAAAATTATCTATTTTATTATCATAATAACTGTATTTAAAAGCAAAATTACCACATTTTAATAAAATCCGATACAAAAAAAACTTTCGAGTTGAGAGATATGTATAGCACTATAATATAGCAGCGCACCGTCGAGCAGTCGGACTCCCGAGTGGAAAGTGTTAATTAACCCTCCGTCGGTCGAAGTGGTCTGGTCAGACTTTTTTCGACTTCAATTTAAAAAAAAAATACTTCTAGTAATCCTATCGAATAGAAATTTCTTGACTCTTCCTAAAATTTCATTAGCTGTCGATCAATGAAAAATGAGGAAGAAAAAATGTACAAAAGGATAATTATAAGGATATTAACTTTTTTATACTTGTGGTCTGTCTAGACCACCCATACATTTTGCATGAAATATACGCTTTTTGATATATGTAAACTAGTATTTTGTCTTTTTGTTTGGTATTTTCTATTCAAACTGCGTTTTATATATTCTTTGCAATGTGTTGTAACATAAATGTTAGTATTTTTACGACGAGAGTTCCTTGAAAACCTACCAAACTTATTGGTCATCGGAAACATTGAAAATAGGATGAGTAATGCGCACATTATCAACAATTTTTCTACCCGTACTACGTTCGAAAAATTTTTTGGCAAACCTGTAGTAAAATTATATTTTTAACTTGAATTTTACAGCTCATTTCAAAGGTGACGCACCTCATTTCGTTTTCATTTGAATTTCACATTCAATTCGAAGGAGCCGAAAAAGAATAAATATTGTTTTTTCAAGCTTAACACATGCAACGGTAAGAAAACGAAAAAATCAAAACTATAAATATTTACTACTAATAATCGTTAACATATAAGACACCAAAAACTCATTTACCCCATATAAATGCATGTAAAATGAATGGTGGTCCAGCCACTCCGACCGTTTGAAGGTGAATAAATATCCGACCGACGAAGGGTTAATCACACATACAGAAATGGACATAAATATATGTATTATTCAATAGTATATTATTGCGAATGCAATGAAAATATAAATGTTTCATAGTCCTTCAAGTCGCCGAAGTCGTCATGGAAGAAGACCCCGTCATAGAAAAGTATATGGATGTTCAAGTCCGCAATCATATATAGATTATAAAATGGAGTCATCTGGACCTGAAGGTAAGCGCAAATTCGAAAATAAATTTTGAAAGCAACAATTAAAGAACTAAAATCAATATAATCAAATTGCCTTATTTTTATATCATATAGGTCCAATAATTTCCGATGAGAATCAATTAATGCACATAATCGAGGGCACTGCTGGTACTTCACTTTCATTTGATAATATGGACCATACGACATTTCTTGAGAGAAACCCATTACAAATCGGTAGGACATTAAACATCAAATTCAAATATTTGAGTGAAAGGTTAGCAAAAAATCAATATTTTTTAAATATTTATTTGCAGAACAAAAATATGACCCGGACACAATCGGAAGCCAAGATCAAATACCTTTCGCTGGCCAAAGTTTGCATGAGTATGAGTCAATACAAAAAAAACTTATTGGTTGCGGCGCATTTACAAATGAAGTAAATATTATATATTTCAATAATATTGCGGCAAATTAATTCCTCACTTATGATATATTTAAAACATTTAAACCGTATTAATATGCAGCAGAAACAAATAAATCTAGAATCAATACTTTTATGAATAAATCTAGTTTCACTTTAATAAACTGTTTTAAAACCGCTGCCTTAAAAATTTTTTCTAATATTTGTGCATCCCCAGCATTTTATATATTATAAATTAATTGTTCTTCAATCTTAAAATAATCAAGTTTTCTCGAAGCAATAAATTTTTGCATAAGATGGCAAGTAAAATATAGCAAGTAAATAGTATCAATTTATATATTGTTACTTGCTAAATTTATAAATACTATTGTTGTTTCAATATTGATTTATATTTCAAATTTACTTCAAATAATATGATCAACCTGAAAACTAAAATCTTCAAAATCAATCATTTATATATGTAGAATCAATTACTAATTTGCAATACATGTGTATTGATTAGAAAAACAAAGAATTACCTTTATAAGGTTTTATTTCAGTTATTGCTCTTTGATGGATTTAATTATAAACAACATATTGTTTCAAGAAGTTGGCTCATTAGTAAGAACTATTAGCCAAAAATTAGCACAAATAATCATTATCCCATTAATCATCTTGATGACTACCTAGAAAAATTTCAAAATCATAAAACTATTACCCGCAAGACTATGTCTTTAATATTTTATAAATTTTTCACAATTTTGTATTCATATCTCTTTTTAGTTCGCCTTTACCCAGTATCCGAATGCATATGCTCGTGTTTTTGGAAATACAAGTGATTCAGTTGGTCTAATAAAATATATTCAACCTGATCTTCGCCGAATACAACATGGTAGTGACAATACGTTGACATCATCCAGCAGAAGCAGAGATGAAAATGTCATGAAAGGAATCAGGGGCTCCAGTAAAATTGTTAAAGATCATCTTGGACGACGTCTAGTTGCTTCATCAGCAGACAAACTTCGAGAAAATGCAAGAAAGATGCACCAAATATATAAGAAGAATAAATTTGAAGATTTAGTAGTAAATTACATTTTTCTAATTATTTAATAATTAATTTTTCATTTTATGAATGTTCCTTTTGGCCCTCCATACCTGAATGCCTAAACAAAAGTTTATTTATCTTCTTCTGTGTCTGTCCACAAAAATATGAAAAATATTTATCGACAGCATTGGCATCAAAAATTAAGAAAAACATCAACTTCAAACTCAAAAAAAGTCAATGTATCGAAATATGGCACCATATAGTGGAGGATCAATATTAAAACAACAGTTTTTAACCTAATTAACAATTGTGTAAAGAATTATTTACCCTCTAACTAACCCAAACTAAAGCATAAGTTTAAACAGGATCCCGATCTGATTAACGAAGAAAATGCCTGGAAAAGAGAAGAATGGGATTTTCTTGATCTGGATTCTGCTCTCCGAAATCAACAAGTCTATAAAGTTATGTGCAGAAATTGTGGTGGAACAGGTGTTGATCAAGTAGATGAATTACAGCTGCAATATAGGTAATAATAATTAAATCATACCGAATTTACTGAATATTTTCCGATGATATATTAATTTATTTACATTTTTTATCAAGATTTGAGTCAGTAATGGATTTATGTGGTGGAAGTTCTTGGCCTCAAGAAGACCGCGCAAAACTGCAAAGAATAGCAGATTTCCGTGATTCTATTAAGTTGTCACCAGATAGGGAAAAACAAGAGGAAGTACTAAAAGTAAAGTAGTACTTTTCAATATTTTTATAAACTTTGCACATTTTTTATATCGAACATTTATTTATCATATAATGATATATTAAAATTTCAGATGGTTTTTGCTACCATGGTTGAAGACGACTTAGCATTAGCAAAATTACCATTGGCCCACCAAATTCCATACATAAAATATTTCATGGGAATGCGATGTGGTTTCAGAATGACTCAAAAACTTAAAGGTTATAATAGTAAAATATGATAAATATTTTTTGGAACATATAATAAGGTTCGTTAAACTATATTTAGATGAAATGTTAAAACACGATATGATGGCCGTTGAGCTGCTTAACATGAGAAATATAAAAATGAAAGTTCCCGACGAAGAGGATATTATTCCAGGATGTATTAGGAAGTATAATTGGGATTCGAAAAACAAAATCAGAAAATTGGTGAGTGAATAAAGAGAAAGTTAGAATTTCTTATAACTGTTTTATAAAATATATAAAGTGCTGCATTTTATAGCATTGCATTTCTGTTAAAAAAATTAGTTACAATACCACAAAGTAAGTTTAAAGCTACTTTTGAGTACAAATGATCTCTATAATCCTAAACTGGGGATTATTAAGATTCATTAAGCATTTGTGAATATAGTATATGTGCAATTAATTTTTAATTGTATCACGAATTGTAAAGTGGAGAATTCAAAATGAAGTTTTCAAAGAAAAGGCAATTGAGAGAATGCTCTATCAATTATTTAATGACGTTATAGTAATCGTAGTTCTAAACTCTAAAGTAATATCTTAAAAATGTTTCTTTTTCAATATGACATATACATAACTTTTATCTTGCATTTGAATTGTATTACTCTGATCAATGTTCGCGTATAACGATAAAAATATCTTTTCAAAATTAAATTTCTTAGGACGAATTAGCAAAAAACTTATTTATAGTAAATTTCAGTACCCAAAATAAAATATTACTTTTGTTTCATCGTAATAAAACCAGTGGTGTTGTCGAGCCGGAACGCGCCGGAACGTCGTTCCGGCAAATCATTTTTGGGGCGGAACGCGTTCCGGCAAAAAAAGATATAAAAAATCGCTACATACAGAAAATGATTTAATAAGTATATTTTATAAATTATTATTCAACTAATTTTTATTAAATGTTCTTATTATTGTAATAAACGTCGTTCCAGCAAATCATTTTCGGGCGGAACGCGTTCCGGCATGAAAAAATATAAAAAAATCGCTACATACAGAAAATGATTTAATAAGTAAATTTTATACGTTATTATTCAACTAATTTTTATTAAATGTTATTATTGTAATAAACATACATACATGTGCACAAAATGGGTTTTGTAATAATTTTTGTTTCTTTCCTTTTCGAACGGAACCGGAAAAAACATGAAAACTTGTTTTAGAACCGGTTTTTAAATTTTAGCGTTCCGGCAAAAAATATTAGCACAACACCACTGGTTTTATCAAAGTCGTTTTTAATTTAGTAACAAATTGAGGTGTATGAACTGAAATATTAATTACAATCCAGTAGTGTATTTCAAATTTCACATATGTTACTTTAAGACCGAAAAGTGTCTGACACCCTAATATTGCGGATATAAGTTGGACTTGTTTCGGACATAGCGGGCGTTAGTCGAATAAAATAAATAATTTAAGACATTCATATAATGGAAATTGATTGTAGCGAAAAAAGCAATTCTATAAATACAAAAGCATAAGAACTCTTTTGCTTTTAATTAAATTAAAAAAAAATAATATTTTAATAATTCGATGAATTTTTTGCCATCTAAGGCAAAAATATAAGCCGTTCGATCGCTTGTAAATTTTTACAATCCAAGATCTATTGGTAATTTTTTTTAATCATTGTTTTATTGACATTTATTTAGTGGTAAATTAGTTGACAATTTATAGCAAAAGAGTTACCCTGATATTTCAATAGACTTCAATTTCAATTACCCTGATATTTCAATTTCGGCCTACAATTTGAGATTTGTATGCATATTCATAGAATCTTTGATCTTTTGAAAATCTGATGAAGGTTCTGTGGAATTGATGATCACTCGATTATTTTGATAGATTAAAAAATTGTACTCCTAGACTAGTAATTCCCAACGTGAGGCGCACGCCCCACAGAAAAATCCATTTTTAAATTCAGAGAGGGGAAGCAATTAAAAAAATTACACGACTTTAACCCACTTGCTTTGGGTGATTTGAATATAATTTGTAAATACTGTTAAAAATTTGTTAAACATATTATGATCAATTTTTCCATATATATTTCCATAGCTTAGGTAAATACGGATCCCTTTTTAGGTCTAATGCAAACTTTCTCAATATTACGGATTATAGAAAAATTCCAAATTCTGTATATTAGTCTGTATATTTATAAATTGCCATACCTCCCAAACAGCGGTATAATAATTTTTATATTATATTTTTAAATTTAGAATTTTTAGAATTCAGTAAGTTGCGAGACTAAGAACACCTTAAGGGGGTATTCTACTGTAGAAGCATGAATTTTGGCCGGTTTTTGAAGCGTTGTATAAAGGAAACAATTAATATTTTACTATCGATTTTTTATGATTTGTTTATTGATATTTTATTATTACATAAAAAAAATTATTAAAAAAAATAGAATTCACAAAGTTATGAGCAGTCAAAGTGGGGGCTCAAAAAAAAAGAGGGCGTCCTGGGGTGCATGGTTCCAACCCTCCCGGTGATCCGAAACATAAAAAATAGATGGATTCTTAATTATTATAGATGCCGCTATCGTATGAATCTGGATAAGTTAAAAAAAATTTTTTGTTTGAATGGCGACAGTTTGAAAAAAAAATTTTTTTTTCATGTTTTTTTTTTAACAATTCCGAATTTTCTAAAAATACTAAATGAAAAGTTATAGTTTTGGAAAAGGTCCATGCGATAAAGCGATGTATAGAGAAGATCCTCTCCAAATTTGAAGTAAATCGGTTCATTAGAACTCGAGATATCCTTACCGCCAGCTCGAAAAAAGTAGTTTCGAGAAAAACGCGTTCAAAGTTTTGAGACTCGGTCGGACTCAAACCGAGGCCACGTCACTTAAACGGATATAACTCAGGAAATAATAGTGATTTTGAAAAATTCTTTTAATGGCATATTTCTGAATAACTAAACTTTGAAAATATGAAAAAAAAATTTTTTCGATTTTTTCAAAATTCTACAGTAGAATACCCCCTTAAGAAATTCAGCTCGCACAAGTTACTCAAACATTTGATAAAATTTATAGTTCTATGTCTATTGTCGCATAGTGCACACAATCGTTTAAAGGTGCAGTAATTAATTTTTTATGAAGTGATAACGGCAAAGGCAGCAGTAAGGTGTAATCGACGCCTTAACGGATATTTTAGATATTTAATATCGAGATAAAATTTCTTATAGAAAAAATAATATTTATAAATTAAATCTTAAATAAATTCGTATTTCTTATACGCTAACACCTACATCATAGGTTCCTATTCGTGTATTTCTATAGCCTTACGTATGCCTATACGTTGCATTCTATACTACATGCCTTACATCTATATACCATGCGCTATATTTCATCACATACTCTCAAATCTCTACATTGTATACCGAATACACCTAACCTATATCTACTATATATCCTATTACCTATATTTTTTTACACGCTACATTAACCCTACCGAGAATCGAACCCGGGTCCGCCGCGTGGAACGCGACGACCTTATCCACTACACCACCGTAACGCTACAATCAACCGTCTTTTTTCGCGTGTCATCGCGCCACCTCAGTATTAATTATCTAATTAATTAGAAAATGACCCGCGGAAACAACAGTGCGTACCATATTATATTATCAATGGGGGTACCCGATAGGGTAGTGGCTAAGGTGCGCGACCGTCACGCGGAGGTCCCGGGTTCAAATCCCGGTATAGACAATAGATAATATATATAATAGGTAGAGATAATACATAGGGCGTAAGGTAAACCTATATAATATAGGTGAATATATAAATTAGACAGTAGTATTTATAAGAAGTAAAAGGTATGTAGGTATATAATAAGTTAATGACGGTATAGGTATCTCACGGTATGATAGATAATAGATATCTAGATATGATATACAATAATATATAATAGTATAGTATGATAGGTAATAGGTTATCTATCATATTATTAGGATAAGTCTTATAAAGTATTGTAATAAATCTTGAGTACGTTTATATCATAATAAATACATGTAGGTACTAATGTATTTGTATAATTATGTACAACACAGAATGAATATAATTAATGTCATTGAAGAATATAAATTATGTACTCAATGATTCCCTCATACTTGTACAATTTAATGTATAGACTAGCTGTATATAATAGAGTTAATTATATAATAAGTCAATATATTACATTTGTGAGTTCTTATCGAAATTTATCAAATTTTTTGAACCGGTTTATGAACCGGATTTTAAATTTTAGCGTTCCGGCAAAAAAAAATATTAGCATAACACCACTGAATAAAACCCTAATACAAAAAAAGTGAAAATAACGTTTTGTTTTGAACTTACTGGTAGTACGCTTGTTTGAGTTTATTTTCAATTAGCATAGCTAATACATTTATTATGTAAAGGGTCCGCCATCTTATTTTTTTTTTGGGAGCCATTTAGATTTTTTTCGCAGCCATTTAAGAGTTAGACAGCCTTTTGAGCGCTTTCAAAAAAATTTGGCCCATTATTAACTTGAAGAATTGTACTTTCGAATAAAAAAAATTTTTTTTTAAATATCCAGTAGTTTTTTATAGCATTTTCAAAAAAAAATATTTGGCGGACCCTATATTATAAAGTCTATGATAAAAACCTACGTTTCATCATCAAGAAAGATCGTCAATAACACACACCAGAGGTAAAAGAAAAAAAATCGATAGATTAAGAAGAATTCTGATTTGGATTAACGACTTTAATCAAAATTGAATAGGGTGTTCTTAAAAAATTTTCAGCTATTCAATATGTATAATGTACGATGTAAATCTTTACTTCGATTATTGTATTTACAAAACGAAAATGTTCGAATCAATTGTGTTCAACACTGCAATTTTTTGAATACCCATTATTCAGAACTTAAACAATCCATATCAGAACCTAATTTTACCTAATAATACGCAACATACGCGAAAAATTATTGACGTCATGAAATCAAGCATGGAAGCCGCTCAAATAGAACGAAAAAATATACCTTTGAGATTATCTTATTAACTTTCCGTAGGGCAAGTTATAGTAATCGCAAAAAAATCGAAAATGAAAATTTTTATAAATCTTTACGTTTCAAAACCTTCTGAACATTTTGGCATACCTTAGAAAAAATGGATGTATGTGTGTGTGTGTGTGCGTGTATGTATGTATGTTCGGATACAAATTTTCGTCGATTTTGGAAACACGGATCATCCGATTTGAATAATTCAAAAAAACATTCGATTTGTATTGATAAGGAGACGTGTTGATTAGTTTTTGGCGAAGGCAGGTCTCGCCGTTCCAAAGATACGAGGCAAAAAGTGCCGAAAACGATAAATCAGTTTTTAAGAGAACGGAGCGTCCGATTTGAATAATTCAAAAAACATTTTATTTGTATTGACTAAATGAAGAACTGTTCAAATTTTTGGGAAGACAGGTCCAACGACTTTGGAGATATGGATGAAAAAGTAAAAAAATGAGCCATTTGGCGCTCAAAAATGAACATTAGACATATGCACATCAAATTATCAGATATTTTATAGAGATTTTAACAATAAGTATAAATTTTGTTTACATTCCTATGGGTTCCGTACCAATGTTTACGCGTTAGACGGCTACGCGGCGCTTACGCGCTTCGATATTTCGACTTTATGCAGTTAAAGCAGTACGATTGCTTTGAAAAAAAGTTCAGAATTTCCAAAATATTTAAAAATAAATGATTTAAGATAGAAAATTGATTTAATATGGTTCGAAATTCTATTAAAAGTTTCAAATCATTGATCAACTTTTATTGATTATTATTATTGATTATTTTTAATTACTCGAATTTTGAATTGCGGTACGGGAAGTTCCAGCAATTTGCCTTAAGGCACGATGCCCTAATTGCCTTAAGACAGAATTCCACTTACAGCTAGTTTCATTATGTTCTATTTAATTATTTAAACAGGGTGACAAGGTTGCAGCCGAAGTTCGGCACACTTTGCGTCGAGCTATAGTCGACCGCGTGCGGGAGCGATGGGCAGTAAGCCGCAGTATTTGCGTTCCGACTTCGAATTGCCATGCGACCTTCTTCGCGCTGCTCGGTGGCCGGGAATACGACTGGCTCGCGGTAAGGCCGTGGAACAGCGGCGAATACAGGGACTGCACGCGCATCGAGAAGCCGTGCCCCTGCGTGCCCAGCGCTGTACCCAAAATGATTTCGTCGTAAAATATATAAGATACTTTGTAATCTATTTTGCATTTTTTATATTATATATAAGATTATATTATTATTAGATTATGCGAATAATTAGAAATATACAATAGGGTAGGCATAAATTATCTTGACAAACGTTCCTGAATTTGCAGTAAAAAGATTTCATTATGATACTTGTATTTTATTCAATATATCTTAACATATATAAAGTTAGTGTCACGTTGTTTGTCCGCGATGGGCGCCTAAAATACTGAACTAATTTTAAATTTGTTTTGCTCAGGGGGCGTCCATTGCTCAGTGAGGTTTTTAGAGGGAGGGGGAGTTTGACAAAAAATCACGAAATATCACGTGGGGAGGGAGGAGTATGGTAAGATATCACGTGTATTTATCTTTTAACTTTTTTTAAAAAAAATTCAAACATTTTCAAAAAAAAGAATAAAAAACTTTAGATTTTTCACGTAACTAAAAATACACCGGATGTTTGGTGGGGGAGGAGAAATTTTAAATATCACCACGTATCACCAAGGGGGAGGGAGGGTCAAAAAATCCTTAAAAACTAGCTCACCTGATTAATGGACGCCCCCTCACTGTAAGCATATAGATCGAACTTAGGCGGTAGACTATATTAAAAATCTCAATTTATAGCCGAAGTATTAAATTTTTGGTAATTTTAATAATTTTTGACAAGTAATCGTTTGTTCTGTGTCTAGACCAGTGGTTCCCAAAGTGGGCGCCAGCGCCCCTTTTACAAAAGTAAAAAAAAAATTATTAATCATATATATAAATAAATGATTAACATTGCCACTGAAATATACAAAGATAATATTTTGGTCAAAATTATCGAAACATCAATTATGAAAATTTAGTTCAGAAATTTGGATCCAAGCGGGGTGGACTCGATATTTTCTTAAGCACAAAGGCATTTATACTTTTACAAATGTACCATATTCATTAAATATTTCTAAATTTGTAAAATTATTCAATTTCGTTGAAATTCCATCAACACCGTGGAGCTTAAGGCTCGTGGATTGAGATTTAACGTCCAAATTTTAGAATAGCGATTTTAATTCCAAAGATATTATACAAATTAACAAACTTCATTGGATTTTCGATCCTTTTTCAAGTGCAATTACAGATGATTCTTCATAGCTACAAGAAGAATTGATGGAGATGATAACAAATGATGAATTGAAATTTAAATTTTGAAAAGCTACCAACAATTCTGGCTGCAAAAGGAAGATCCCGACGGCTTATCCGGTCTTGGATTTGATTTGTCTGTCAATTTGGTGTGTCATTGAAAAAAAATTTATTGCATTTCCGTCATCATACTTATATCATTTGTGGAACGTGGATTCAGCGCTGTAACTAATTTATTAACAAAAAAAAGAAACCGATTACTAATAGTTGATCGTGATGATTCAAGATTACTTTTGACGAATATAGAGCGGAAAATTGCTAAATTGGTAGTAGCACACCAGATTCATCCCTCAAATTAAAATTATAATGATTGTATCTTTATTCTGTTTATTTTTTTAAATTACTATATTTGTTACAACTGCTAAATAGCTAACATCTAGTAACAGTAATGAACAATTATATAAATTTAATAAAAAGAGCACAAAATAAAGGATAGAATAAAATGATATCTAGTATATTATTACTTGCAAGAATTATATAACGCAATAAAATATCAATTAATCCAAGTTAATTAATTGCGTACTATAGTGATGTATATAACATATACATCTTGAAATCAAAATCTTGAAACTGTAAATGTGCTTATTCAATTTAAAAAGAATCAGTTTCAGTTTAGGTTTGCTCTTGAAAAGACCATTAATATGATCCAAGGACATTTATATGTGGCGTATATTTATATTATTATATAATTATATGTTTTTTATATAATTTTTCATGTTATGAGTGTCCCATACCATGACGTCAAGCCGAAACGAGGTGATAGTAGTAAAATCTCACGTTGTTTGGAAATTATGAGCTTTAAGTGCAATCTAGAGCTTTGTAAATATATGCCCATACATCGGTTATTGTGTTTAATTTTTTTCAATTTTGTTCATTTAAATTCTGGAACCGTAATCGTGAATAATATTTCTAGAGCTATATATTCAAAAATATTAACATAACTGCCCCAAGAATTAAGATTATATGTTCAACTATGATTGTAAAATATTTCATAATCTTGATTCAAATGCAACAATTTTTGGCGAAACTTGCGAGCACACTTCAGTACAATTTTATAAAGAAAAACCGCTCAAAGTCGATCGATTTTAAAATATTTAAATTCATGGTTCAACAAAAAGTGCTAATTCTTGAAAACTTGGGGCAATTGTGTTAATGTTTTTGATTGTGGTCCTAGAAACATTATTCACGGTTACGGTTCTATTATTTTTATTCTTAAGAAGTTCAATAAAATGATAAAATAATCCACCCTTAAAAAAAACTGAAGTAGTGTTGTATTACCTGGAATAATTAATTTAGTACTCGAGACGAGAGTTTAGAAGAAACGCTTCTATGTATACATTAAATATTTTATTATATTCTCATATACATAGAATGACAAAATATATATTCTCACATTGACAGATATTCACAGTTAAACATATTATAACCACTAGAAAATAAATCTTTCTCAAAAACAGTCAAAATTTAAAGTTCCAAATAAAACCAAAACAAATTTCATAAATCTTAGTTTTTGAGTATTCTCATCTGATTTTATGAAAAAAGATTTTAGTAAACTACAATTTAAAAAAAGCGTTAAAGTGGGCAAAAATTTAAATATGGTTTATTTTCAAGAAAAATAAATTTGAAAAAGGCTGGTGAAAGACATTTTAAAAAAATATTAAAAATTTAATATTCAAATAGATTCATTTTTCTGTCTTTATTCCATCGCCAACACACAAATATTTATAACAAATATGTATGTAATAAAGACATTTACGCACAAACATTTAAGTAAAGTTTAGGCATAAATTTAAAACTATAATACTTAAGGCACACTTTACAATAGCAACACATTTACGACACACGATTATAAACATATTTACAAAGAATTAAGTACACACAATTTACATTTTATTATATAGCAAATAATTGCCAAATACGTTCAAAATCTACATACTTTCATTAATAATGTGAAATGCATTGCATTATATTAATAAAATAACCTAAATTATCAAAATCCCATTGTATATAAAAGAGATTCCATCATTTTAAAATCTTATTAAAAATATTTTCTTTAATACTATATAAATATACAGATTAATCTGCAAATATATATATTTCTAAGATGCACTTTTTCGGAAGATAGCCTGGTTAGACAGGCATAAATGGAATGATTAAAAATTTATTCATCAGTACAACATTGAGGTAAATAGTTGATTTTAAAATCATTAACTAAAATGAGTCAAATATCTTATCACTATTTCTCATATTGTGGCAATGAACCTACATATAATTCCGATTTAAGCCCAAAATTTATTTAATCCTTTTTCATCAAAGTGAGGTACAGATTTGATTACCATTGTTCTCGATTTGCCATTGAATGAATTTATATTAATTTTCAAGGCTTAAATAAATTATTATATTTATACTATTCAAAAATTTTAGAAAATACAGTTTTAAATTTATTGTCTTTCAAAACCTTGTAAATGTTAAAATTTGTTGACAATATTATAAAAAATACATTGTCGGAAATTAAGATTAATTTGAAGTATAGTAGTCTCCTTCATAAAAATACGTCATATATCTACGAGATGTACCAGAAAATTGCATTAAACAGACTTTTCTTTTAAAATTATTGATTTTTGTGCCCGTATATCTTTTAATGTCCCAAATAATTTGTAGTTTTCAGTTTCAATATATTTTTAAACGCATCTGTGAAAATTTAATCTGCGTTTACCACGAGAGAAATTTTTCTCTTATTATTTTATCAACCGCTAGAGTAGCTTATTCCATAGTTTTGATTTTCTTGCAAAATATACAATAGACCTCATATAAAGGAAAATCAACAGAATCGATAATAAATTAAATACGCTTTTCCATACACCAACACTTTATCTCGGCAAGATGAGTTACAAGTTAGATTAGTTATAAAATATTTTCATGCACACATCCAGCCATACAATAATTAACAGAGAGACATTTTTAAAATAAATTTTTAAATTAACTTTTCATAATAAATCTGTTGGCACGTAGCAATTTTCTAAACGTGTAATTTTTCAGACATCTTTAATATACATAAAACTATATGATCAAAGAATATTTTGAAAAAAGTCTTAAATGAATCAGAATTAAATATGCATTAGTATTTTATTTAACAAAAAATCTAGGTTACCAAAACTTATCCGTAGGTTAAGTTATAGTAATCGCAAAAAATCGAAAATGTCAATTTTTATAAACTTGTACGTTTCAGAACTTTCTGGACATTTTGGCATACCTTAGAAAAAATTAATGTATGTGTGTATATGTAAGTGCGGATACAATTTTTCGTCGCTGATTTCGAGAACACGAATCAACCGATTTGAATGATTCAAAAAAACATTCGATTCCTACTGATCAGGATACGTGTGATTAGTTTTTGGCAAGAGCAGGTCCTAAGGTTTCGAAGATACGGGGCCAAAAAAGAAGAGAGCCAACAATGGAAATTCAGATTTTTAAAGTACGGAAAAACAGAATTTCAATTTTGGGTTCCGTATCAATTTTCATAATGTTTTACAGTTAGACTGCAAAACGGCGCTTACGCGCTTTTATATTTCGCCTACTAAACCAGCTAAGCAGTGCGACTGCTTTGAACAAAAACCAGAATTATAAAAAAATTAAAAAACAAAAAAAATCTTTTTTTCTAAAAAAAGTCGAAATTTTTCAGAGATTTCAAAATATTCAAAAATCTATTTTTTCAAAGTTTTCAATACAATTTAAAGCTATTAATACTTTTAAATTTTGCCTTAAGGCACTATACCATGCACCACTAGTTATTCAATTCTCCATAAAATAATTCATACGGAATAGTACTATCAAATAAAACTGATTATTTTTTAAATGCAAATTATTTTGCAAACGTATTTCAAGAAAACAGTGTCTCAGGCGTCAATGTTAATAACTGAATAAACCAATGTGATGAAATTCAGAGAAAAAAAACTGAGGGTAATTTATTTTGTTCACATTATTATATTCAGAATTATAAAAAATTTAAAAAATAAAAAAAATATTTTTTTCTCAAAAATTTCAGAGATTTCAAAATATTCAAAAATCTATTTTTTCAAAGTTTTGATAAAAATATTTAGAAGTTAAAAGTTTACCAGAAATTAGAGAAATATTAATTTCTAATATAAATAATATCGATATAGTCTCTATATTGTAGAACCAGAAGAAATAATATGAAATTAACCTAACGTAATTAATTATTTTTAACGATATGTAAGTCGAAAAATGTCGTATCTGCATTTTTGAAAACCTGATCAAATCTTCACACCTGTCGGTATTCATCCAAATTAGTTGGATTCATAAAAATGTGAACAGAAAATTGCATTTGAACAATTATATGGATATTATTTAATTAGGATATACCAAAATGATCAAAAACACTTGAAACGTAAAAATATTTAATATATTTTCATGTTTCTTAATTTGTTATTTATGAATTCAGCTACAAAACCAGAAGCGCGATTCTACAATAGCCTGAATGCGTTTTCTTTCTACAAAAATATACGATTTTTTGAGTTAAATAAAATGTTAACTAGCATATTATAATAACTACATTTAAAAATATATATTCTAAATTTTTATCGATGCTTACATAGTGAAAAGTTCTAGTTTATTTCACACATTGATAGATGAATTTGTCCTTTGTTCAAAATAATAGTACAAAAAATACTGTAAAAGTATATTATATAAAATGCATACCAGCAATTTGTATAACTCAAGAAAATCAAGTATTTACTAACGAATCCGGTTCCAAAATACAATTAACTCGTATAATACTGATAATCAATGAAGAAAAACTTTATTTTAAAATAAAGATAATCATCCTCACTGAAAGTATTTTAGTATAAAATATTTTAATTCTATCCGTTGACTATAAAAATGATCATTTCTGTGGTAACTACAATTAACTACAGCTTGCCGCAAACAATCAATATCACAAAATAATCAAATTCAAAATCAACCATTATTGGAATATAACTAAAATGGTGATTATCACAAAATAATGCCATTCATTCAAATCACAACAATATGTGTATGTAAAACCACAAAAATTACTTAATATCTAATGAATGTGATGATACGATCAAGATTGAAATTCAATCTGATACTTTCATAAATTTCTTGCAACACTAAATATGTAGTACATTTAAAACAATGTTTATTAAAACTAATTTGCATTAAAAATGCTTTTAAAATTCATCCCTTGCTCACAGTAATTACAGTACTCTCTTTCGTTTCATTCGTATCTTTAGATCTTGTAAACCAGAAAAAATTATCTTGTCTAAAATAATCTTCTATATAACCTAAAGTCTTTCCTTTTGTCTCGGGAAGCATTACGAATATAAAAATAGTTGCTAAAAGAGACGCACTGCCAAAAAATAAAAACATTCCATGCGACCCAATTTTTGTTAAAATTTCAGGAAAAACCTTGGCAACAGTAAATAAAGATAAGTTGAAAAATGCAAAAACATATCCAGCAACGACACCTCTCGTTTTGGCTGGTAATAATTCTCCTATCATCACACCAGGGAGGACCATCAATCCAGTGTTACCAGCAATGTATATTAATGTACAAATACCGAGAACCGAAACATCGACAGTTGTTTTAGGAGTAGATGCAATGAACATAATATATAAACCCATGAAGAAAACACTAACACCTCCAAAAAAGCCAGAGAAGATTGCCAAAGTTCTGCGGGGCATCACAAGTAGCAAATAGCAACAGAGCATTGTGAAAACCAGTCGGACAGCAGCAGTCATGTTGGCAGCTGCAAGATTATTGATTTCAGCTCCGCCTAATTCTTTGATTATATCAACTGCATAAAAAACTACTAAGTAAGTTCCTGAGAGTATTTGGAGAACATTGAATACGTTTAGGATAAACAGTGGCTTAGCAACATGTGGTCTCATAATCTGTCGCCAAATTGGTGGCTGATGTGTCGACATGGCAGCCGAAGAACCAATCAGTTCAGCTCTGACACGTGCTTCTAGATTCCGCAATTCGCGTTTCGCCTGCAAATCAACAATAACTTTATACTATAATATTAGATGAAGACCATCATAAACCAAAAAAGGATGCCAGTGAAATGACTGCAAATGTGTGATTAATGTTAAGACCAGATGACATGATATGATCAAACACGAGCAATATGATAAAAAATAAAAGAGTCAACTAAAGCAAAGCAATCATATATAGCAAACAATATGCAAAATATGAAGTATAAAGCAAACACCACAATAAATGAACCAAATAATAAACAATTTAAAATCTCCAGTAAACAAAGACATTTAGATTTTTTGCATCTTAGAGCATAGCGACCCAGTAGTAATCATTGTTGGGACATATTATGGCTATACTGTACAGCATTTTTTGATATAATATTTTTTCATACAGCAATGCCCCCAAAAAGCAACTTTCTCAACTCAAAACTTGATACCATGCTGGTTGATATCGAAGTAGCCGAGGTCGGGATCTAACCCGGGAACTAAAAATTACCAATAAATAAAATATAGTAGTGTAATTCTGTACACTCGTATTTCAAATAAAACGCAGTTGATGAGTACCACTAATCTAAAGTATATAAATGTTAAGTATATCTTTTCATACTAGGTAAATTCCACCTAGAAGTCCTATATATTATCCTACTTCCCGTAAAATCGAAAATGATAATTTTTGCATATCTTCATTTTTGAAGGTTTTTGAACATTTTGACATACCTCAGAAAAAATTGATGTGTGTGTGTTTTGTATGCCCGCATTTTTTCGTCCACGTTTTCGGGCGCACAGATCAACCGATTAGCATGATTCAAAAAACATTCGATCCCTATTAATAGGAAGATGTGCTGATTAGTTCTTGGCAAAGGCAGTTCCAGCCGTTACAGAGATGCAAAGCAAAGAGTGCAGAAAATAAAAATCGAATTTTTGAAAGATCGGAGCATCCGATTTGAATGATATTAGAAACATTCAATTTTTAATGATTGGGAGAAGTGGTGATTAGATTTTGGCAGATGCAGATCTAGTCGTTTCAAAGATGCGGAGCAAAATGTACAAAAATGACAGTATTTGAGAGAACTAAGCATACGATTTGAATGATTCAAAAAAAATTTAGCTTGTATTGGCAAAACAATTGCTTTTGGAATAAAAACTTTTGAACACTTTAAATAAATAATTTTAACTTTGCAATTCAGTATATATAATTCTTAAAAATATTAGACAATGTTACAATATTTATATCAATCTAATTTATTTGAAAACATTTAATATTCCTCAAACATTTCGTTACGGTACGTTCCAGCAATTTGGCTTAAGGCACGATGTCATACACCACTAGTTTATATTTATATATTTATGTTATAATCAGTAATTAATCAAAGTTTGTCTTTTTAGACTTTGCTGTTGTTAAAGTAGAAAATTGTGGTATTTTTTGTTAACAGAGAGTGAAATCACCAATTTTAACTAAAATCAATTAGTTAATTCTTGTCTTGTAATGTATACTTTGTTTTAACATAATTTAATGGACGGTTATGATAAGGAAAAACCTGGAATGTCCATTAGCGATACTGCCATATATGATAAGATACCTTGTTAAAAATTAATACAGGATTTACCAAAAAAATCATTTGAAATATTTCAAATGGGTATCATGAGTTTGTATCATGTCCAAGTTTTAGTAACGAAATACGCCTACATTATATATAGCAATTTTTTTTTAAATCTTCACATGCAAATATTAACCGCTTATCTCTATGAAAAATTTGAATCTAAATATTTATTAATCGTAATCTGAAATTAATTAAAGCGCAAAAATACTAACAACAGAGGCACCGCTGTCGCAGGTAATTAACACGATAAATAATTATGATTGCCTTGTTTGCTGATACATTAAATGGTCGTTTGTATCGCTGAAGAGATATTGTTAGCATTGTTAACTTAATGTAACACAAACAATGTGGATAATTCACGAACAGATGAGCCGAGTAATTGACCTTGTTCATGATTCGAGGCGAACGATAGATAGATATCGCACCATTCATTGCGTCATCGGTGATGGTAATAGTTGTCAAGTAGGTAAAACGAGCACAAGTCGCGCTCAATGCTGATTCGAATCTTAATATTTATTTTTAAATTAGTTTTGAGCTCTGCGCAAGGTATTGCCCATCAAAAAAACCTCGAAAATAAAAAAAACAACTAGTGGGGCACATGGCATCGTGCCTTAAGGGGCACAACTAGTGTGAAATTTTCAAAAAATCGAATTTTTAATTTTTCCATAATTCGATAGGTTATACCTTTAAAAATAACATACCAAAATTTTAAATCGATATCTTAAATAGTTTGAGTTTTTAAGTCACAGCCATTTAAAGAGTACATATATAGTATATAGTATAACGATCATTTAATCTTTAAACGCGTTTTTCTCGAAACAGCATTTTCCGAATTTGCTGCAGCGATTACTCAAAAACAAATGATCTGATTATTATCAAATTTTTTTTACATGTTCTATATATGTATAGTTCTCCGTAAAATGAACTATCGATTTTTTGATCGGATCAAAAATCGAACTTTGGCAGTCCAAAAACGATCAAAATTCTGGGTAAAATTCGACTTTTTTTTTAAAAAACGCCGTCATTTTGCCAATTTAATTTATTTTTTTTTCTTCATCGTAGTTCATTTTACAGACAATATTATCTAGATTAACGACAATTTTTCTTTTTAAAATTTCATCCACGTAGAAGGCCGGAATCACTGCAGCAGTGAAGGGCCTTTTTTTGTCGCGCCGTTGGAGATCGACGATAACTTAAAAAATATTTAATTTTTTTCTTCAAAAATTTTACTATGTATTCTTAGAACAAGTATAAATATATTCCTAAAATTTTGAAATAATTGATAAAGTAGTGTTTTTAATATAAATTCCCAAAAATCATCTTTTTTTAGGCAGTTACACTAGTTGTGCCCCTTAAGGCAAATTGCTGGAACTTCCCGTAATAAAAATTAAAATTTCTGAAATAGATAAAAAAATTGAAAAATTTCGAAAAACATTTTTCAGAATTTAAAAAATTTTGCAAAAAATACTTTTTGAAAAAATTGAATTTTTTTTATATTTCGAAATATTTTGGGAATTTTGAGCTATTTTCAAAGCAATCGCGCTGCGTTAGCTGCGTAGAGACGAAATATCAAAGCGCATAAGAGCCGCGTTGCAGTTAACGTATAAACATTGGTAAGGAACCGATCAAATGCAAACAAAATTTGTTCTTATTATTGAAATATCTATAATTTGATGTGCATATGTTTAATGATCATTTTTCATCGGCAAATGTCATTTTTTACTTTGTACATTGGATGTCCGAAACCGCAAGGCCTGCCTTCCCAAAAATTTAATCAGAATTTCGTTTGCCAATATAAGTAACATGTTTTTTGAAATATTCAAATCGGACGCTCCGTTATCTCAAAAACTGAATTACCATTTTTGGCAGTTTTTGTCTCGTATCTTCTGCCAAAAACCAATCATCATGTCTCCCTGTCAATACAAATCGAATGCTTTTTGAATTATTCAAATCGGTTGATCCACGCTTTTAAAATCGTGGACGAAAAATTGTATCCAAACATACATACATTACATACACATACGCATACCATTTTTTTCTGAAATATGCCAAAATGTTCAGAAATCTTTGATTTGAAACGTAAAGATATGCTAAAATTTTCATATTCCATTTTATGAAATTACTATAACTTACCCTATGGAAAGTTTAAAATATGTTGTGCACACGATAATAAAATTCAAGCTAGTGTTTAAAACTATCTTCGTACTATTATTCTTAATCGCTGGTTAATAGGTGTTATTTAATAAATTAAAATAAAAAACGAATATAAAATAAAAAAAGATAAAACAATCTACGTTTCTTTCAATGGAGCCCTATAGTTAATTTATGTAAAAATGATTTAAATAAATCTTAACTAGTATGTAAAATACATAAACAGTGCTGATGCTGCATCAAGTCTTAACATTTTTAACTTCTAGTAAGTTATTGTAAACGTGAAAAGAACGATATAAAAAATTGATATACCTTTACATTTCAACACCTTTTGAACATTTTTTAGCATACCTTAGAAAAAAATGGATGTATGTGTGTGTATGTAGTATGTATGTTTGGTCACAATATTTCGTCACGATTCCAAAAACATAGATCAGCCGATTTAAGTGATTCAAAAACATTTGATTGCTATTGATGGAGAGACGTGCATTAGTTTTGGCAAGGGCTAATTTATCATTAGTTAAGAGAAAAACATAATAACATGTCAAATTTTTCTTTTTATTTCTATGCTTATTAATCTTAATTATCAATGAAGTGATTGTACTTATAATCCATAACATCTCGCTAAGTGCAAAATCATGTACCATTTGTAATTAATATTTTGCTCAATAATACTACCATTTACACTTTTCCGATGTAAATTAAATTGAAAATATTCCATTCTTCTAATTTTTGTCACAATAACCAATTACAATTTCCTTCTTCGTGAAATTAGAAAAATATTTTTTGTATATTGTATCACATTTTAATGAATATTGTTTATACAATACTTATGCATTGGATAGGTAACATTTAGATAGGTGAAATGATGTCAGGTTGGCAGGCATAAACAGATTACATTAAACCAACTAAGCAAAATTTTAACTATTTTACAGAACTGTTTCTACTATATATATATAAATACTAAACCTTATTCAGCAAATAGTTAAGAAGGAATATCTTGTGTAATATTTAATCAATATTACTCGTTGTCATCAAGATTTTTTGTTAATTATGTCTAAAGTTTGAAATGAATAATTGTGATTACTCATTTGTGATTATAACAAGCAGTATTTATTTATTATGTTTCGTAGTATTCACAGATAAAAGAGATATATTTTAGGATAGTAAAAGATATATGTGTGTGTGTGTTTTATCTACAGCAATTTCAATGTTTTAATTGTATGAAAAGTAGCACTGTGAATACTACAATTCAAACATTTTGTTCTGTAAGCTTAAATATGCACTAATGAATGCAATGTAAGCGTCATTTAAATATAAATATATCAGCAAAAAAAATCTCAAACATTTATTGTGATTGTAACTCCAAATTCCAAGAAACTTCGAATAATGTGCGGTTGATTTTTTTCTCTGTAATTAAAGGCACGTGCTAGCCTTAGCTTGCATTCTATTAACGTTAAGAGAAGTTAATCTCATATTTAGAAACAAATCTCATATTTCATCTCAGCCTTTTAAAAAAATCTACCAATTACAAAAAATATTTGCAAAGATAAAGATTATTTTATCTAACTCATAGCAAAGTAAGAAGCACAATCATATGCATCATGCATCAATGATCAAAATAAATATGGATGATTTGAAAATTGATTGAATGATTGAAAATTTAATACATGATTTGTATGCTGAAGGATGCTGCTTAATATAGATATTTTCAAATTTCTTTGCTCTCAAGGGTTCAAATACTTCCAAATTGATAAAAAAATCTCTGAAAGGTTTAGTCCTAATATTAACTTTAAGATAGTCCGTACTCCAACCAAAGTATCTTGGTTTCTCTTTCTAAGTAAATACTTATTTTATAAAATATGCCAATTTTTTGTTGTGATTTTTTTATTTATTATCAAAATAAACAAATATTCTTCTCAAAGTTTTTTATTTATTGTCGCAAAGGTATATAATTCTAAAAAACAAATGAAATTTTTCCGATGTTATTTCCATAAGAAACTTTGGTTGAAGTGCGGACTATCTTAAAGTTAATATTAAGAGCTAAAACTTATAGAGATTTGGTATAATTTGGTAGCATTTGAGCTACTGGGAGCAGAAAAATTCGAAAATATCCATATTAAGGACCACCCTGAAGTATGAGGTAGAAGCAAGCACATTGCCGGAAAACATCATAGTCCAGCCATGTAAGCTTAATTTAGGTAAGAATCTCGGAATTCGAGATACTGAGCTGTAAGTCTGTATATACTTGTATATTGATACCTAAAAGTTGTCTCGAAACCTACATATGGTAGGGTGTACGCAGCATATGTAGATTTTAAGACAACTATTAGGTGTATCTCAAATACGGAGGTGAACTTACTATAATGACTGGACTATCATGTTATTACTATTTACTGATGTAGGTGAGTGTGAATTGAGACAACTGTTAGGTGTATCTCAAATACGGAGTTAAACTTACTATAATGACTGGACTATCATGTTATTACTATTTTACTGTTGTAGGTGAGTTTGAATTTCTAATGAACTACAGAGAATACTCAAAATGAAATAAATTTGGGAATAAATAATGATTACCAGTTTCTCGTCACCTCGAAGCCACAGCAAAGCTTTTTCGGCGCGCTTTCGCTTTTCCTTCCTAACGAGCCAGACTGGACTTTCGGGCATCAAACACATCGCCAGCAAGGCGAGCGCTGGCAAGACGGTTGCAGCACCAGCTACGGCCCTCCAATGTAAGGAGCTGCCCAGGGCATATACCAGAAGAATTCCAAGAGAATATGACACAAATGGGGCTCCGATCAACGTCCCCCTTAGCCGGGGTTCTGATATTTCGCCGAGGAACACCTGGAAGATAAATGATTGGTCAACAAACAAAACAATTAGTGAGTATTTGACTTTAGACAATAAGTTAGATAATTTTTTTATATTAAAAATAATCAAGATTTTTATTTAAGTTAGGTTTTTAAATGTCAAAATCTACCACAAAATTGTAGGGTATTGTCTTTTTTGAACTTGTAGAATAGCATAAAATTTCTTTCTCAAACTATTATCTTTCAATTAAATATGTTAACCGTTTTCCGACAAAACTTGAATCAAAATCATATCAAATACTGTTAATTCAGAAACAACGAATAATATATTTCTTCAAAGAAACTGTGCATGTCATCAGATTTATAAAATAATTATTTATAAAGTAATTTTATGAAAATCTAAAAAAATAGTCAATTACGAATCGATATATTAATTTGACCAGAATCGTCGAAGTGTATATAAGATACCGAATGGAGATCGGCCAATCGAAAGTGATGAGAATATCGAAACGAGACGAGCCACTGAGGATAATAGTATGAAATAGATAATTGGAAGATGTAAACCACTTTAAGTACTTAAGAAGCGTCCTGGCCAAAGACGGATGCTGCATGAGGAAGATCAGGGCAAGGATCACAAGCGCCAAAGGGGGCGTCCATTAATCACGTGAGGTTTTTAGGGGGAGAGAGGGTTTGACAAAAAATCACGAAATATCACTTGAGGGAGGGAGGGGTATAGTAAGATATCACGTGTATTTTTTTAAACTGATTTTTTTTTAAAAATAAAACATTTTCAAAAAAAATTTAAAAACTTTACAGATTCATCACGTAACTAAAAATACGCGTGATGTTTAGTGGGGAAGGGGGGTTAATTTTGAATATCACCATGTATCACCAAGGGGAGGAGGGGTCCAAAAACCGTTAAAAACTCGCTCACGTGATTAATGGACGCCCCCAAAGAGGAGTTCACGAAGAAGAGAACGCTACTGACGAACAAACCGAGTCTCGACTTGTGGAAAAGACTAATAATGTACTAGATCTGGAGCATAGCTCTGTACAGATCAGAAGCATGGACTCTGGGTAAGGCCGACAAAAACTTTCTGAAGAGATTTGAAATGTGGTGTTAGAGACCAATGCAGAAGAAAAAATGGGCAGACAAAGTAACAAATGAAGAAGTGCTGAGAAGAGTGCGCTAAGAAAGGATTCTACTAAGCATGATCCTGAAAACGAAAGGAAACTGAATTGGACTCATTTAGCAAAAAAAGCGCCTTAGACACGACGTCGACGAAGATGAAGTAGAAGGATTAAAAGTAGTGGAAAGAAGAAGAAGAATGCAGGCGATTGAAACCTTACAAATAAAAAAATACAGGAGTCTGAAAACCGAAACACAAGACCAGGAAACATGAAATCAGAAGTTTCGAAAAGAAATTGCATAAAAATGAATAAAATGTGATATAAATTAGTCATGGGAATAATAAACAAGGGAAGAAAAGGGAATCATTGATTTGTGGACCTGATTTCGGAAAGACTATAATTTAAAAACATTACCAAATCTTTCAGCTTACTTCCTAACTTAAACAGATTCACTGGTTTTATTTTTTTTTTAATTTGTCCAGATATTTTCTGTATCAAATTTTCCATTTGATTGATAATTATAAACAAACCAATTAACCAATTAGCTTGCAAATTCATCTAATCAAGTCAAGCTCAAGTTCTTTAGCTCTACCAAATTATTGAAATCGTTGCGGCCGTTATCGAAAAAATATCAACTAAATGCCAAAGACGACTTTACTCATACATATATCTTATTTCATATTGATTTTTTTTATTTTCAAGTGATTCAGGTATAAATTTATAACATAAAATAGGGGATTTGAATTATCGGGCAGAGAAAAAATTAAAGTTCTAAAAATAAATTATGATTAACAATTACATGATCCATTTGCATCATGAAAGCGTATGGCAGGAGTATCATGAGAGTTTTACTACCATCAGAGCTTATTTATGGCGCATTTCTTTTAAATAGTGATTTTATTCAACAGGCTTAAACTTAATATACTCGTGTACTATTTAAATAAATTTATTTAATTTTTGAAATTCCATTCAAATCACTGTAATTATATGAATTTGATAATAAGCGTTCTGAACGAAAAATATTATGAAATACCTCCGTTCATTACATGCGGAAGCAATACTATAAAATATATGAAGATTCCTGCATAATCTATAATTATTGTTACGCCGGATATTACTTATACATATTAAAAATATTAAGAGATTTGTTTGAAATAGCGTTGGTCATTAAATATTCCGATCGATCAAAAATGTTGATATTATACCTAATGATAACAAAAATTATTCAGAATTTTCTAATTGATATGACTACACGAGCTTAATGTATTCCCACGATTAGTCAGTCTAGAAATGACATATGCTTTTATAATCACAAAATTGATAAACACGCGAGTTATGAACAATGCCAATGAAAATTAGTTCCCTCACAAACACGCGATAAAAATTAAAATGTCATCAATCAGTCAATCGGAATTAAAGAAATTAAATCTACTAAACGATTATGAAGAGGTATGTATTATTACATTAGCTTTATGGTGCGATATATATAGTGCAACAGTGTCTTAGGAGAGGCAGCTTGAGAAAGAATAAATTAGTTTTGTTTTTTAAAAAAAAACACTTATTAATTAAAGAACAATAGTGTATCTTAAAATATCTTGAATTTGCTATAATCAAAACTAATCTTATTATAAACTTCGAAGTATTTATTTTCAAAATTCTTCAAGAGAACATTGTATAGAAAGGCTAGATTACCAAGTGTACAGCACCGTCTATTGAATACTTTGTGGCACAATTGACTTATTTTATTTAATATATGTTTTTGAATATTATTGATAAATTTATGTAAGAGACTTGGTGTCATTACCTGTGTAAAAGTACAAATGTAAGATATTAGCTGATTGAACCTGATTTATTGGTTTCATCTTTTTACATGTGAGTGCAGCGGCTAATATTTGCTTTTATAAAGTCAATATTTTCCAAAAATTTCAAAATTCTCAAAATTCTATTTTTCAAAAATTCAAAAAAAACAAATCTTTGTTAAAAATTTAATTATCGGTTCGCGAAGTTCCAGCAATTTTCCTTGAGGCACAATGCCATACACCACTAGTTTTTTCTTAATTTTAAGTTTTCGAAAAATATTGATAAATTTGGTAAATGAGGCTGTTTATTTATGAGGATTGGTGAGTTGGAACTTGACAAAGTACGAACCAATGATATTGGGGTTAAAACATTTTATTATATTAATATTGTACTAAAAATATTCATCAAGCTCGATTAGAACAAACATTAATCTAAATCAGCTATGTACTTACTCATCATTAATTATGCAAATGAAACAACAAACGAATGATTGATATACTTCACATATATATTTTGTGTTTGAATAATTAAATTTTGATAAATTATTTACAATATTGATAAATTTGATGTTACTAGCGATGAGAATAGTAAAGTAAGTTTACGATTCCAATACAGGTATTGATATGGATATTGAAGGAATTAATTTGTATATATTTTTGAAATGGACAATTAAATGTACGGAACAGATAATTTTATTGTTTCCAGTGAAAAAAAAATTAAATATAAAAATTATAATGAACTGGTTGGTATTGGTAGTTTGTGCCTTGAGACAAGTTACATGAATTTCCCGATATGTGTAACAAACGACTATGGATATATGTAAATAATCGACTTAATCAATAAAAAATAAATTAATTTATGAGTGATTAAAAGTATTCCGAGTAGATTTATTACACATAATTGAAAAACAAACGAACACATTAACTCGGAGTATTTTCTGAAAGCAAATTTCATAAATCAACAATTTTTAAAATTGAACCCATTACCGTAGGACTTTAATGGTTTAGTACGGTCATTAAGACTAAGAACTCTATCGTTATACTAAGTAAATCGTCTAATTTTAATTTTAACGAACGTCGAAAAATTACTCATTTTCTCAAACATCGGTAAATTTTTAAAAATAAACTACTTGTCGTAAGGCCGTAATATTTCAGTAAGTTCTATAAGACCATGATATATATCGCCAAAAGTTCCATAAAAATAGGCTTAATTTTTTTTCAACAGTTAATTACAAGAAAAACGGCTCGGTAGATTTTCACTTAGGAGTAATCAGTATCATTCCCAACTAATATCTTTCGAACAGTTTTTGATTTTTTAAAATCGATTCGGTAGTATGAGTTTAAATGTGAACGAAAAATTTAACACTTTTTTCCAAATTACAAAAAAACGGCTCGGCCGATCGTCACACACAACTCAGAAACGATAGTCTTCATCGGGATACATCGAATCAGATTCGATTGAGAATGGCTTGAAACATCGAAGAAACTGCTGAAACATCATAAAATAGCGAATCGTTTTTTATGAAAACATCGGAAAGTATATTATAAAAGTAGAGCATGTTATTAATCTTTTTCAAAATCACTTATAGAAGACATCAAAGATTTAACAAGACAAATATAAACGATCGCGAATATATAAAGGAAAACAATGGAAAACTTTCTTCGGGACGAGGTCGACGTACCACCCACATAATAAAATTATTCATGAACAGCACACGACGATGAAATATATAAAATTATATGCTTCTAAGCGTAACATCAAATGATAAAATATTAAAAATTATCATTTCATTTTCTTCATATCACATTGTGATTTCCGTTAATTACAAAACGCGTATTATATGTTGTTGTTTACAAATAGCATTGATATATCAAATAGTACTATTTAGTTTATTTTAAATTTTTAATTCAGCATAAACTTTATTATATATGTTTGTGTCACTATTTCCTTTCCAAATATTCCATGGCATAAATGATTTGCACAAGCACATACTAATTTAAAACAAGTTATCAAATTTCATTAACCGTGATTGTATTAAATCGTAAACTATAAGCATAGATATAATAAAAGTATTTATAATCAATGTCCATGATAATATGTAAAATAAATGATAATAAATGAAATTAGAACAATTAACTCTACTAAAAACTTGCAAAGAAACAAACTTGAAGTTGAAAATTTACATAATTAGTAATTAAAATATTATTATCCCTAATTGTGTAAATGTCTCAAAAGTGGTTATAATTTATAACTTGGTAGTATTTTGAGAAAAAAAATAAAGAAAATAAAAATCTCCAGCACCTTATATAGAGCATTCATTCGCATTCACAAGCATTTGGAAAAACTTCATTTGAAAACTATAAACAATTTATATATAAAAAGAATAATGTTTCTTTTACGGTTTCCTTAACCCTGGAAACTCGATACCTTTCTTAAGGTCCAGATTTAAAAACTTGAATCTGTAATCTTGAAGATCCTACCAAAATAAACAAACTGCTCTTGCAGAGAAAGAAATATTCTTGCTTTTTAAATTTTCTAATGAGATTCTCTCGCTTTTGATATTTTTAGGAATAAACATCAGTCGAATACAGGAGATAGTACTCATATAGAAGCAGATGTCGTGCTCTTACAACTTAATGATATGCTTTCAGATTTCTAAACACAAGAAGGCAGCTTTCTAATTTTTTTAAATATTTGTTTGTGCCGACTATCACCTCCTATTAATAGTGCATCTTAATTGCAGTTTGTTGTAATATTAGTAAAGTATAACCTGGCTACGCCATGCCCATAGATTATTTTTAATTCAAGGTGGACAAACGAAAAGAAGGTCACGCTGGCGTTTGCATATTTATTATTTTCTTCATTTATTTATTTATTTACAGATAAATTCATAACAATAATATTTTGGGTTCGTGAGTTGAGTTTAAACTCTAACTCGAAAAAGAATACTTAACGAGAGGATTGCCAATTTGCAACACATTACTCAAACCAACTATTAGAAATGCAGACATATTTTTATCTACGTAAACATCAGGATAATGCTAAAATTGTTTGGATATTAGGTATTTTAACCGTTT
>NW_020537324.1:54170465-54222352 GCF_003426905.1 Ctenocephalides felis
CACTAGTTTATATTTATAATCAGTAATTAATCAAAGTTTGTCTTTTTGGAGAAACAAGCCTTTGCTGATGTTAAAGTAGGAAATTGTGGTATTTTTTTGTTAATGAAAGATAAAATCACCAATTAGTTTTTAGTAAAATCAATTAGGTGGATCATGCAATGTATACTTGGTTTTAACAAAATTTAATGGATGGTTATGATAAGGAAAAACCTGGAATGTCCATTAGCAATACTGCCATATACGATAAGATACCTTGTTAAAAATTAATACAGGATTTGCCAAAAAATCGTCTGAAATACTTCAAATGGGTATCATGAGTTTGTATCATGCCCAAGTTTTAGTAACGAAATACGCCTACACTATATATAGTAACTTTTTTTTAAATCTTCACATGCAAATATTATCCGCTTATCTTAATGAAAAATTTGAATCTAAATATTTATTAATCGTTATCAGAAATTAATTAAACCGCAAAACAACAGAGGCACCGCTGTCGCAGGTAATTAACACGATAAATAATTATGATTGCCTTGTTTGCTGATACATTAAATGCTCGTTTGTATCGCTGAAGAGATATTGTTAGCATTGTTAACTTAATGTAACACAAACAATTTGGATAATTCACGAACAGATGAGCCGAGTAATTGACCTTGTTCATGATTCGAGGCGAACGATAGATAGATATCGCACCATTCATTGCGTCATCGGTGATGGTAATAGTTGTCAAGTAGGTAAAACGAGCACAAGTCGCGCTCAATGCTGATTCGAATCTTAATATTTATTTTTAAATTAGTTTTGAGCTCTGCGCAAGGTATTGCCCATCAAAAAAACCTCGAAAATAAAAAAAACAACTAGTGGGGCACATGGCATCGTGCCTTAAGGGGCACAACTAGTGTGAAATTTTCAAAAAATCGAATTTTTAATTTTTCCATAATTCGATAGGTTATACCTTTAAAAATAACATACCAAAATTTTAAATCGATATCTTAAATAGTTTGAGTTTTTAAGTCACAGCCATTTAAAGAGTACATATATAGTATATAGTATAACGATCATTTAATCTTTAAACGCGTTTTTCTCGAAACAGCATTTTCCGAATTTGCTGCAGCGATTACTCAAAAACAAATGATCTGATTACTATCAATTTTTTTTACATGTTCTATATACACCTAAGTCTGTTTTTACACGGTCTTTTTGTACACGGTTTTGATATAACACGGTTTTGATATAACACGGTTTGAAAATTGAATATTTTTAATTTTTTTACACGATTTTATTCCATTTAGCACGATTTGAAATTTTATGTACTCAATTTTTTTTTGACAAATTTAATTTTTGCAAAGTATGTTCATATTACAAAAAAGTATTTATGAAAGAAAAAAGTCTGATACCATCGATAGTATCGATAGTTTGCGAACACTAGCTTAAAGATTTAAGTGAATTCCCCTTTAGCGCGTACAAACAATTTTTACTGGTCAAAGCAAATGTGAATAGCACTAATTTAGGGGAATTATTATTAAAATAAACATGAATTTTTGTTTTTCACTAATTTTAATAGGTTTTAGAGAGTAGGACAAATCACCCATTTTTGTATAAGATCAATGTCTTTTTTTACACGGCTTCTTCTGGAACCAATCTCCGTGTAAAAACAGACTTAGGTGTATAGTTCTCCGTAAAATGAACTATCGATTTTTTGATCGGATCAAAAATCGAACTTTGGCAGTCCAAAAACGATCAAAATTCTGGGTAAAATTCGACTTTTTTTAAAAAACGCCGTCATTTTGCCAATTTAATTTAATTTTTTTCTTCATCGTAGTTCATTTTACAGACAATATTATCTAGATTAACGACAATTTTTCTTTTTAAAATTTCATCCACGTAGAAGGCCGGAATCACTGCAGCAGTGAAGGGCCTTTTTTGTCGCGCCGTTGGAGACCGACGATAAGTTAAAAAATATTTAATTTTTTTCTTCAAAAATTTTACTATGTATTCTTAGAACAAGTATAAATATATTCCTAAAATTTTGAAATGATTGATAAAGTAGTGTTTTTAATATAAATTCCCAAAAATCACCTTTTTTTAGGCAGTTACACTAGTTGTGCCCCTTAAGGCAAATTGCTGGAACTTCCCGTAATGAAAATTAAAATTTCTGAAATAGATAACAAAATTGAAGAATTTCGAAAAACATTTTTCAGAATTTAGAAAATTTTGCAAAAAATACTTTTTGAAAAAATTGAATTTTTTTTATATTTCGAAATATTTTGGGAATTTTGAGCTATTTTCAAAGCAATCGCGCTGCGTTAGCTGCGTAGAGACGAAATATCAAAGCGCATAAGAGCCGCGTTGCAGTTAACGTATAAACATTGGTAAGGAACCGATCAAATGCAAACAAAATTTGTTCTTATTATTGAAATATCTATAATTTGATGTGCATATGTTTAATGATCATTTTTCATCGGCAAATGGCATTCTTTACTTTGTACATTGGATGTCCGAAACCGCAAGGCCTGCCTTCCCAAAATTTAATCAGAATTTCGTTTGCCAATATAAGTAACATGTTTTTTGAAATATTCAAATCGGACGCTCCGTTATCTCAAAAACTGAATTACCATTTTTGGCAGTTTTTGTCTCGTATCTTCTGCCAAAAACCAATCATCATGTCTCCCTGTCAATACAAATCGAATGCTTTTTGAATTATTCAAATCGGTTGATCCACGCTTTTAAAATCGTGGACGAAAAATTGTATCCAAACATACATACATTACATACACATACGCATACAATTTTTTTCTGAAATATGCCAAAATGTTCAGAAATCTTTGATTTGAAACGTAAAGATATGCTAAAATTTTCATATTCCATTTTTTGAAATTACTATAACTTACCCTATGGAAAGTTTAAAATATGTTGTGCACATGATAATAAAATTCAAGCTAGTGTTTAAAACTATCTTCGTACTATTATTCTTAATCGCTGGTTAATAGGTGTTATTTAATAAATTAAAATAAAAAACGAATATAAAATAAAAAAAGATAGAACAATCTACGTTTCTTTCAATGGAGCCCAATAGTTGATTTATGTAAAAATGATTTAAATAAATCTTAACTAGTATGTAGAATACATAAACAGTGCTGATGCTGCACTTTTTTTTAACTTCTAGTAAGTTATTGTAAACGTGAAAAAATCGATATAAAAAATTGATATAGCTTTACGTTTCAACACCTTTTGAACATGTTTTAGCATACCTTAGAAAAAAATGGATGTATGTGTGTGTATGTAGTATGTATGTTTGGTCACAATATTTCGTCACGATTTCAAAAACATGGATCAGCCGATTTAAATGATTCAAAAAACATTCGATTGCTATTGATGGAGAGACGTGCATTAGTTTTGGCAAGGGCTAATTTATCATTAGTTAAGAGAAAAACATAATAACATGTCAAATTTTTCTTTTTATTTCTATGCTTATTAATCTTAATTATCAATGAAGTGACTGTACTTATAATCCATAACATCTCGCTAAGTGCAAAACCATGTACCATTTGTAATTAATATTTTGCTCAATAATACTACCATTTACACTTTTTCCGATGTAAATTAAATTGAAAATATTCCATTCTTCTAATTTTTGTCACAATAACCAATTACAATTTCCTTCTTTGTGAAATTAGAAAAAATATTTTTGTATATTGTATTGCATTTTAATGAGTATTGTTTATACAATACTTATGCATTGGATAGCTAACATTTAGATAGGTAAAATGATGTCAGGTTGGCAGGCATAAACAGATTACATTAAACCAACTAAGCAAAACTTTAACTATTTTACAGAACTGTTTCTACTATATATATAAATACTAAACCTTATTCAGCAAATAGTTAAGAAGGAATATCTTGTGTAATATTTAATCAATATAACTCGTTGTCATCAAGATTTTTTGTTAATTATGTCTAAAGTTTGAAGTGAATAATTGTGATTACTCATTTGTGATTATAACAAGCAGTATTTATTATGTGTCGTAGTATTCACAGATAAAAGAGATATATTTTAGGATAGTAAAAGATATATATATATATATATATATATACATATATATATATACATATGTGTGTGTGTTTTATCTACAGCAATTTCAATGTTTTAATTGTGTGAAAAGTAGCACTGTGAATACTACAATTTAAACATTTTGTTCTGTAAGCATAAATATGTACTAATGAATGCAATGTAAGCGTCATTTAAATATAAATATATCAGCAAAAAAAATCTCAAACATTTATTGTGATTATAACTCCAAATTCCAAGAAACTTCGAATAATGTGCGGTTGAAATTTTTTCTCTGTAATTAAGGCACGTGCAAGGCTTAGCTTGCATTCTAACTAGAAAACGTTAAGAGAAGTTGATCTCATATTTAGAAAAAAATCTCATATTTCATCTCAGCCTTTTAAAAAAATCTACCAATCATAACAATTACAAAAATCATTTGTAGAGATAAAGATTATTTTATCTAACTCATAGCAAAGTAAGAACCACAATCATATGCATCATGCATCAATGATCAAAATAAATATGGATGATTTGAAAATTGATATGATAAAAGGATAATATTTGTATAATTAATATTGATATTTCGAATTTCTTTGCTCCTAGGGGCTCAAGTGCTTTCAAATTGATGAAAAAAATTATCTGGAAGTTTTAGCTCCTAATAATATAAACGTGAAGATAGTCCGTACTCCAACCAAAGTTTCTTGGTTCTTCTTCCTAAGTGAATACTTACTTTGGAAAATATATCAAATTTTTGTTGTATTTTTTCATATATGATCAAAATAAGTAAATATAATGTTATTCTCAAAATGTTGATTCACTTGTCGCAAAGGTATATAATTCTAAAAAACAAATGGAATTTTTCTGATGTTCCGATGCATTTCCATAAGAAACTTTGGTTGGATTGCGGACTATCTTAAAGTTAATATTAAGAGCTAAAACTTATAGAGACTTGGTAAAATTTGGTAGCATTTGAGCTACTGGGAGTAGAGTAATTAGAATTATCCATATTAAGGACCACCTCGAAGTATGATGTAGAAGCAAGCACATCGCCATTAGGTAAGAATCTCGGAATTCGAGATATCCAGCTGTAAGTCTGTAAATACTTGTATATTGATACCTAAAAGTTGTCTCCAAACCTACATATGGTAAGGAGTACGCAGCATATGTAGATTTGAGACAACTGTTAGGTGTATCTCGAATACGGAGGTGAACTTACTATAATGACTGGACTATCATGTTATTACTATTTTACTTATGTAGGTGAGTGTGAATTTGTAATAAACTACAAAGAATACTCAAACTAAAATAAATTTGCAAATAAATAATGATATAGCCACTTACCAGTTTCTCGTCACCTCGAAGCCATAGTAAAGCTTTTTCGGCGCGCTTTCGCTTTTCTTTCCTAACGAGCCAGACTGGACTTTCGGGCATCAAACACATCGCCAGCAAGGCGAGCGCTGGCAGCACAGTTGCTGCACCAGCTACGGCCCTCCAATGTAAGGAGCTGCCCAGGGCATAGACCAGGAGAATTCCAAGAGAATATGACACAAATGGGGCTCCGATCAACGTCCCCCTTAGCCGGGGTTCTGATATTTCGCCGAGAAACACCTTGAAGATAAATAATCGGTGAAAAACAAAACAATTAGTGGAGATTAACTTTAGACAATAAGTTGAATAATCTTTCTAATCTTAAAAATTAATCAAGATTTTTTATTTAAGTTAGGTTTTCGAATTTCAAAACCTCCCACAAAATTGTGGGTTATTCTCTTTTTAGAATTTCTAGAATAGCTTAAAATTATTTGCGCTTTCTCAAACTATTATATTTCAATTAAACATGTTAACCCAGCGGTTTCCAATCTGTGGGGCGCGCACCCTTATTAAAAAATTAACAAAAAATAATTGCTTTTTATGCATATTTTTACATAATATTGCATACTAATTTTCTGTCTGATAATATCGTTTAGTATTTACAAAATTAAATTAAATTAAAAAGATTAAGGAGGGCGCAACCATTTTTTATAAGGGCGGGACGGCGCGGTGCAAAAAGGTTGGAAACCCCTGTGTTAACCGTTTTCAACATAGACAAATGAGAATATCGAAACAAGACGTGCCACTGAGGATAATTGTAGGAAATCGAGAATTAGAATATCAGAGACAGATACTGTACGAGACGAGGGATATCAGAGCAAGGATCGCAAGCGCCAAGGCGGCGTTCACTAAAAATAAGAAGAGAATGCTACTGACTAACAAACTAAAGTCTCGACTTGCGGAAGATACTGATAAAGTACATGTCTGAAGCATAGCTCTGTACAGATGAGAGATATGAACTCTAAGAAAGGCCGACAAAAACTTTCTGAAAAGATTTGAAATGTGATGTCAGAGGCCAATGCAGAAGATAAAGTAGACAGACAAGGTAACAAATAAAAAAGTGCTAAGAAGAGTGGGCACAAAAAACGATTCTACCAAGCATGATCCTGAAAAGTAAAGAAAACTGGATCGGACCCATTCAGCAAAAAAGCGCCTTAAAAACGACGTCGACGAAGATGAAATAGAAAGATTGAAAGGACTGGGAAGAAAAAGAAGAATACAGGCGATTGAAGACTTGCGTGTAAAGAAAAAATACAGGAATCAGAAAGCTGAAGCTCAAGACCAGAAAACATGAAAGCAGAAGGTTGGAAAGAAAAATACATAAAAATGAATAAAAAGAAAATAATGGTAATAAATTAGTGATGAGAATAATAATGCAAGGAAAGGAAAGGAAATCATTAATTTGTGGTGCTCTCATACCATGGACCTGATTTCGGAAAGACTACAATTTAAAAAAAAATACCAAATCTTTAACAGTTTCACAGGTTTTAAATTTTTAAATCTGTTCATATTTTTTCTGAATAAAATTCTCCATTTGATTGTTAATTATAAACAAACCAATAAACCAATTAGCGTGCAAATTAATCTAATCAAGTCAAGCTCAAGTTCTTTAGCTCTATCAAAAGGTTTTTAAATTATTGAAATCGTTGCGGCCGTTATCGAAAAAATATCAAATAAATGCCAAAGACGACTTTACTCATACATATATCTTATTTCATATTGATTTTTTTTGTTTTCAAGTGATTCAGGAAATAGGAGATTTGGATTATCGGGCATAGAAAAAATTATAGTTCTAAAAATAAATTATGATTAACAATTACATGATCATGAGAGGAGTATCATGAGAGTTTTACTACCATCAGAGCTTATTTATGGCGCATTTCTTTTAAATAGTGATTTTATTCAACAGACTTAATATACTATTTGAATAAATTTATTTAATTTTTTGAAATTTCATTCAAATCACTGTAATTATATGAATTTGATAATAAGCGTTCTGAACAAAAAATATTATGAAATACCTCCGTTCATTACATGCGGAAGCAATAGTATAAAATAAAATATATGAAGATTCCTGCTTAATCTATAATTGTTACGCCGGATATTACTGATACATATTAGAAATATTTAGAGATTTGTTTGAAATCGCGTTGGACATTAAATATTTCGATCGATCAAAAATATTGATATTATACCTAATGATAACAAAAATTATTCAGAATTTTCTAATTGATATGACTACACGAGCTTAATGTATTCCCACGATTAGTCAGTCTAGAAATGACATATGCTTTTATAATCACAAAATTGATAAACACGCGAGTTATGAACAATGCCAATGAAAATTAGTTCCCTCACAAACACGCGATAAAAAATTAAAATGTCATCAATCAGTCAATCGGAATTAAAGAAATTAAATCTACTAAACAATTATGTAGAAGTATGTATTATTACATTAGCTTTATGGTGCGATATGTAGTGCAACAGTGGTGCAAGAGAAACGGGTTAAGAAAGAATAAATTAGTTTTTCTTCAAAAAACACTTATTAATTAAAGAACAAATAGTGTATCTTAACATATCGTAAATTTTCTATAATCAAAACTAATTTTATATTATATATTTCGAAGTATTTATTTTCAGGACCCTTCAAGAGAAGCATAGAAAGGTTAGATTACCAAGTGTAGAGCATCATCTGTTGAATACTTTATTATGATATAAATTAAATTATTGTGGCACAATCGACTTGTTTTTATTTAATATATGTTTTTGAATATTATTGATGAGTTTATGAAAGAGACTTGGTGTCATTACCTGTGTAAAAGTACAAATGTACGATTGAGGCTGATTTATTTATTTCATTTTTTTTTACATGTGAGTGCAGCGGCTAATAAAGGTCATTAATTTTAATAGACTATTGAATACTTTAATATAAAATAGCTTGAATTACTATAATATAATATTTTTTATTAAGTTTAAGTTTTCGAATATTTATAAATTTATGAAAATAAGACTGTTTATGAGGCTTGGTGAGTTGGTGACATTGCCAAAGAACAAACTAGCGATATTGGAGCTAAAACATTTTATTATAAATATTGTACTGAAAATATTCATCAATCTCGATTAGAACAACATTAATCTAAATCAGCTATGTGCTTATTCATCATTAATTATGCAAATGAAACAACAAACTATTGATTGATATACTTCACATATATATTTTGTGTTTGAATAATTAAATTTTAATAAATTATTACAATATTGATACATTTTATGTTACTAGTGATGAGAATAGTAAAGTATGTTTGCGATTCCAATACAGGTATTGATATGGATATATGAAGGAATGGATATGTATATATTTTGAAATCGACAAATAAAAAGTACGGAACAGATAATTTTATTGTTTCTGGTGATGGAAAATTAAATTTAAAAATTATAACGAACTAGTTGGTATTAGTAGTTTGCCTTGAGACAGGTTACATGTACTTCCCGATATGTGTAAATAATCGACTTAATCAATAAAAAATAAAAATAATTTATGAGTGATTAAAAGTATTCCGAGTGGATTTATTACACATAATTGTAAACGAATGAGCACGTTAACTCAGAGTATTTTCTATAAGCAAATTTTCACAAATCAACAATTTTTAAAATTGAACCAGTTCCGTAGGACTTTAATGGTTTAGTATGTTCATTAAGACCAAGTACTCTATCGTTATACCAAGTAAATAGTCTAATTTTAATTTTAACAAACGTCAAAAAAACTACTCATTTTCTCAAACTTTGATGAATTTTTAAAATAAAACAACTTGTCGTAAGGCCGTAATATTTCAGTAAAGACCATTATATATATCACCAAAAAAGTTCTATAAAAATCAGCTAAAATTTTTTTTCAACAGTTAATTACAAGAAAACGGCTTGGTAGATTTTCACCTAATACTAATCAGTATCATTCCTAACTAATATCTTTCGAACAGTTTTTGATGTTTTAAAATCGATTCGGTAGTATGAGCTTAAATGTGGACGAAAAGTTTAACACTTTTTTCCAAATTACAAAAAAACGGTTCGGCCGATCGTCACACGAAACTGAGAAACGATAATCCTCATCGAGATACATCAAATGGCTTTTAAATTTCTGAAATCAATTTAGGCGTTTTTGAGCAAACGTCGATGAAAGGTCTAATTTTGACAAATGCCAAAAAACTATATCAATTTTTGCAATCTTTGACGAATGTTTAAAGTAAAACGAGTTGTCGTAGGGCCGTAATATTTCAGTATGATCTATAAGACTGAGGTATCTACCGTGGAAAAAAAATCATATAAATCGTCGAAAAAAGTTTCGGCGCCGGCCTACTTTACCAAAAACTAATCAGCACGATTCCCAACCAATATATTTCGAACGGTTTTTGAATTTTTAAAATCGATTCTAAATTGCGGGTTAAAACGTGGACATTTTTTTTTTCATTTTTCTGCGATTTACAAGGAAACGGTTTCACCCATCGTAGCGCAAAACTGACAAACGATAGTCCTCATCGAGATACATCGAATGGCTTTTAAATTTTTGAAATCGGTCCAGCTGTTTTTCAGAAAACGTCGATTTACGGTAAAAAATCTGTTCACACACACACACATACTTTTTCCAAATTTGGTCTCATTCGATTCAGATTGGCTTGAAACGTCGAGAAAAAAGATAAAATTAGCGAATCGCTTTTTTATGAAAACATAAACTTCTCCTTCGGGAAGTTAATAACTATATTATAAAAGTAGAGTATGTTATTAATAGAATATCTTTTTCAACATCACATACATAAGACATCAAAGATTTAATAAGACAAATACAAACGAACGCGAATATATAAAGGAAAGCTATGGAAAACTTTCTTCGGGACGAGGTCGACGTACCACCCACATAATAAAATTATTCATGAACAGCACACGACGATGAAATATGTAAAACTATATGCTTCTAAGCGTAACATCAAATGATAAAATATTAAAAATTATCATTCATTTTTCTTCATATCACATTATGATTTCCGTTAATTACCAAACGCGTATTATATGTCGTTGTTTACAAATATTATTGATATAAATAGTACCATATAGTGTACTTTACATTTTTAATTCAGCATAAACTTTATTATATATGTTTGTGTCACCATTTTCCTTTCCAAATATTCCATGGCATGAATGATTCGCAAGCACATACTAATTTAAAACAAGTTATCAAATTTCATTAGCCGTGATTGTATTAAATCGTAAACTATAAGTATAGATATAATATAGGTATTTATAATGTTAAATAGTTAATAACAATTAACTTTAACTATGTTGAATGAATGATTAGAAATGAAATTAAGAACAACTAACTAAAAACTTGCGAAGAAACAAACTTGACGTAGGAAATTTACAATAATTAATAATTAAAATATTATTATCCTAGTTCTAAATGTTCCAAAAGTGGTTACAATTTATAACTTAGTAGTATTTTGAGAAAAAAAAAATAAAGAAAATAAGAATCATCAGGCACCTTTATATAGATCAAACTTTGATGTCCTTGGTATTTATTCACATTCAAAAGCATTTGGAATAACTTCATTTGAAAACTATAAAAAATATATATATATATATAAAAAAAATAATGTTTCTTTTACTATTTTCCTCCCTAGAAACTCGATTCTTGAGGTTCAGAATGAACCTGTTATCTTGAAGATTCTACCAAAATAAACAAACTGCTTTTGTTCTTCATACCAGAGAAAGTAAATATTGTTGTTTTTTTTAAATTCTAAGAAGATTCTTCAGGCTTTTGATAGTTTATAGAAATAACATCATGTCGAGTACAGGAATATAGTATACTCATATAGAAGCAAATGCCGTGTTCTTACAACTTAATGACATGCTTTCAGATTTCTACGCAATTTCACTTCATTGCATTTTTTTTAATAATTGTTTTGTTGACTCCTGCCCTCACTTGACAGATATTTAAAAAGCGCAACTTAATTTCAGTTTGTTTTAATATTATTAAGGTATAACCTGAACCTGGCTACGCCCATGCCCATAGATTATTTTTAATTCAAGGTGGACAAACGAAAAGAAGGCCACGCTGTCGTTTGCATATTTATTATTTTCTTCATTTATTTATTTATTTACAGATAAATTCATAACAATAATATTTGGGTTCGTGAGTTGAGTTAAACTCTAACTCGAAAAAGAATACTTAATGAGAGAATTGCCAATATGCAACAGAGAACCCAAATCAGCTATTTGGAAATGCAAACATATTTTTATTTATGTAAAACATCAAAATAATGTTAAAATTGCTTGATAATTACGTTTTGAATATCATTGATTATTATTAACTTCGACCAAATTATATTGAAAAAAATATATACGCTAAATACATTTTTTTAACCAATTAAAATATTTGCAGATATCGAGACGTTCTCGCAACTTGCTCAAATGATAAAAATGTCCTTAGTCCACTCTACTTGTATGTTGGTATATTACATAAAAATGAGAGCAAATATTCAAAATGACATGAATATCTTATATCTAATATTAGTGCAGTGCACGAAGAGGAAAAAAGGGTATAACCTCTGAATTTTTTTACTGGGTTCTTCATCTTAACCTTAAGTTCAAAAGTGAAAACAATTCGGGTTCCGCCACCACCCGTTTTATCGCTAGTAAACATTTTTAATATTATAGGATATAATTAAAAAATATTTTTTAATACATTTACCTTGCAATAAAATCATTTTCAACCCGATGAAAACCCAAAAACCCTTCAAACAACCTCTAAATTGAAAAAAAAAAACACTTAAAAATAATTTTCGTTATGACATAATAAGAATTACGTATAAAGTAAATATTTTATGTTTTCTATCTTGATTATCAAATTTTTAACCCTTTTAGACCCTTAAAAACAACTTCTTGATAAAAAATTATTTTAAAAAATTATTTTGAAATTGATAGAAAATTAAGAAATTCAAAATGATATTAATTTATTTCAATTTCTCGAAAATAATTACCATATCCATAATTTGTTCAACTCTTAAGACTGCCCTTAAATAAAAACAGTTAATATAACACTAGTACCCAGTATAAATTTGCAAAAAAAAACGAAGAGAAACGCCAAAAATATATGAATCTTTAGTGGCCAGTAACTTGAAAAATATTAGTTTTTTGGAAAAACTATAAAAGATTTTTTTCTTATAATTAGTTCTTCTATCGATTTTGAAAAATGTAATTACACAGTTGAGAAGGGGTGTCATTCCCAAGGTGGGTGGTGGCGGAATCCGAATTGTTTTCACTTTTGAACTTGAGGGTAAGATGAACCTTATTCCAAAATTTCATGCAATTCGGAGCACAGTATAAAAATTCAGACCCTAAACGCTCCGTTTACTGCACTATATATATATTGTAAACGAGATGTATATTATAGAATTTTGAAGAGTGTCAGTTTTCACTGGATGAGAAATATTGAAAATGAGAAACTAATGAGAAATATTGAAAAGAATTACCGCCCACACATAAGAACAGTGAAAGCAAAACCTCTCAAAAATATGGAGAATGTATCATAATTGATGTCACTGACAAAAAAGGTCCTGAGATTTGTTTCCAAAACACAGGGTTCAAGCTAATGAGATCATGGAATCCAAAATTTGGTAAAAATAAGTTATGCTTACGTCAAAGATTCGTTTATTTAATATGCGTATGCCAAATAAACATTTCGATCTACATTTCCCAAAAACTAATAGGCCATCAACTAACTTGAACACATTTATTGAATCGCGTAATCAATTCCTTCTAATTCAGATTCAGGCTAATTTCCATGATTGTAACTTTAATGATATAATTATTACCTGTGATGGTGGTGCCATCAGCCCGACAGCAAATCCAGCCACAAGCCTACCGGCCAGTAAAACTGCATGCGAAGGAGCGCATCCGAGCAAGACCCAGCCGCCTATGAGTGGAGCGACCGAGATCTGCAATGCCCTCAGACGACCACAACGGTCCATCAGAGAACCCGAAAGAAATGACCCAACTGGAGACGCCAGAGAATGCACAGATGCTGAAAACAAAAAAAATAGATTTATTCATTTATTTATTCACAATTACCTTAGAATTCATTATTGAATAGAAACATATTATATGTAAATGAACGCAATCATCGTGTAGACATGACAGAAGAAGGGTATTTACAAAATTGGAATATTATTATAAATAAAACATAATGTACTTATTTTTTTCAGCCATATAGTTTACAACTATCTTTTGTATAATTCTAGCAAATATAGCATGAAAAGTATTAATACCTACTACTTGAATAAAAATACAATTGTGGAGTAAAAAAATAAGTCTTTATGTGTGAAAAGAATAACTAGATTTGAAATTAACCTACATGTTGCTGAGTTCTTGCAAGTGTGTTCAAGATTTTTTTGGGGGTAATTGATTGGAACGAGTTAATGAGACTCTTTTGTTCCTGATAGTCTCAAACGTGATCAAGGAGCCACTTTGGGACATAATGCAGTGATAATGTAAAGATGAATAGCTAGTGCCTAAGCATAATAAAACTATTTATGCAAGACAGATGTTTTACTTATCATAAAATATGATCTAATAACAAAATATATATAAAAAAATTGTGCGGGTCTGATGAAAATTCATTTTCCTACATTTTGAAAGTTAGGCTGAGTTTCATAAATTCCGAACTCCCAAAAAATTTCAGTCGAATCTATGGCTGCTATCTTCTTAAATATATTTTTATAATTATTTATCTTCAATATTATTATTTCGATTAATTTATTGTTGAAAGATGAACTTCTAATCTTGGTAATACGGAAGAAATACAGTATTCTATAACAAAAATTCGCAAAATTTGATGGCATTTCTATATATTCCTTTAATCTCTATAATTGATTTCTAAGAAATAAGTAAACAATGAAAACATTCGCAATTTAATCACCTTACAATAGATTTAACATGTTTTCTGCACAAGATTTCAGAAGAACGTGCTTTTTTTGCGGAACATGATGCGGCAAAAATAAGAAAATAAACTTAACGAATTGTATATTTATTTAACGAGCAACAATTTAAACACACAATGTATTTTTCATATATATAGGAAACGAAAATTTAATTAATTTTCAAGCCATAGATTTATGCGAAGTCTTAAAGAATAATTGCATGTATCTACTTCATTGTTACATCAATTTATTAACTTCTTAAAGAAGAATTTTTTGCTTTCACCAGAAAATTCTATTTGCTGATTCTCTCAATGCTTCAATATTTAATTAACATAAATTTAATTCAACGAAAAGTAGTTTAATTTAATTTAGTTTATAAAAAATCATCAAAATTTTTAATAAAATTCCTTTCTATTCAATTTAAACATGTGATGAAATAATATTATTTGTACTTATACATTAATTGTCGGCCTTATAATAAGATGTTTTAAGATTTTGAGCTTTTCTGCAAACTAAATAAATATCTAAATTTCATATTTTTAACTTCCCGTAGGGCAAGTTATAGTAATCACAAAAAAATCGAAAATGAAAATTTTTATATATCTTTACGTTTCAAAGGTTTCTGAACATTTTGGCATACCTTAGAAAAAATGGATGTATGTGTGTGTGTATGTATGTATGTATGTATGTATGTACGAGTATGTATGTATGTATGTATGTATGTACGTGTGTGTATGTATGTGCGGATACAAATTTTCGTCGACGATTTCGGGAACACGGATCAACCGATTTGAATAATTCAAAAAACATTCGATTCGTATTGATAAGGAGACGTGCTGATTAGTTTTTGGCGAAGGCAGGTCTAGCCGTTCCGGAGATACGGGGCAAAAAGTGCCGAAAACGGTAACTCAGTTTTTACGAGAACGGAGCGTCCGATTTTAATAATTCAAAAAACATTTTACTTGTATTGACAAGATAAAGAACTGATCAAATTTTCATAAAGGCAGGTCTAGCGGTTTCGGAGATCTAACGAAAAAAGTAAAAAAAAATGCCATTTGGCGGTCAAAAATGATCATTAGACATATGCACATCAAATTTTCAAATATTTTATAGAGATTTTAACAATAAGTATAAATTTGGTTACATTCCTATGGGTTCCGTACCAATGCTTATGCGTTAGACAGCGACGCGGCGCTTACGCGCTTTATATTTTGTCCCTATGCAGATAAAGCAGTACGATTGCTTTGAAAAAAAGTTCAGATCTTCCACAATATGTCAAAATAAAGTCAAAATTATTTTTTTTTTTTTTTTAATTTTTTTTTCATTAAAAAGTTTTTTTTTGTCCAATTTATAGTTTCTCAAAAATCTTATTTTTTCAAAGTAATTTTTTTTTCAAAAATGTTAATCGTTTTTAAAAAAATAATAATTTTTGGTACGGGAAGTTCCAGCAATTTGCCTTAAGGCACGATGCCTTAATTGCCTTAAGACAGAATTCCACTTACAGCTAGTTCAATTTTCAATTTGTCTTATTTCATGAGGTGTAGCTACCATAGCTTTGTTTCTCGAATACTTTTTTAAGAAAAAAAATTAAAGTTGGTATAGTTTACTCTAAATGTGAATCTTAGCATAACTCTCATGCAATATCGTTTGCACCATTATATTGTAGGCTTTAGGCCTAAAAAAGAATACTTCTACTAAATAAACGATACTAATTTACAAGGTTATAGCTTAAATTAAAGTAAAAGTATTCTCAAATGGGAGATACAAATAAATTTGATGGTAAAGATATATTTAAGTAAAAATATATTTTCCGAGTTTACTAAGACTACGTACCAATCCAGGAGCCCATGTCGGCATCTGTTGCCAATGAGTCATTCCTTTCTTGAAGTTGCGGCAGCAAAACGGCCGAATAACCAATTGGCATACCACAAGCTGCAGCAAGCAGCAAAACCGCCCCAGTTACGTAACACTATAAAAAATCATCACCCATTGAAATATTATTCTATTCAATTGAAAACTAATAAATAGTTGATATGAATTGCGGTTAACTAACTAATTACCATTACATTAACTAATAATGTGATAAACAATATTTGCGTCAAGCAACCGGATTATTTCTGGTTTTTAATAGAAAACCAATACGTTTTTTATTTAATGAAATATTTAATTAATGTAATAAATGTATCTCTTTTAGTACAGTTGAACAAAATAACAATGTATACATAATTCACAAAACAATAATAAAAGTAGAGACTCTAACGATGAAATGGTTTGAAATATGCCTGTGAAATTATAGACTCATTTTTAAGCAATCCATAAAAATAGAAAAAACACAAAATCTGAACAAAATTTCATTACATTTAGTATGTTTAAAACACATAATTATAAACTATGATTTGTAAATATTATGTTTATTAATTAGTAAGTTCTATGTAAATATTTGCATTATGTCTTAGCTGCTAAATTAAATTTGATTTAATTTAATAATATTACTTATTACCTTATACCGCTTAATTTTATTACTTATTGTTCAAAAAAGTAATAAACTACATCTAAAATTTTCATAATTTACGGTGAAATTTGTATGCAAATTTATAGTAAAAATAATCTACGTATAATTCATACATTGATTTAAATAAAAAACAAGCTTTAAAATGCAGCAGTTTTCAACAAATTGAGCAAGGCAGTTTTTCCAAATTTTCCATCCATTTATGTCAACATGTCTTGATGTTACGTTGAGTTCATTTGAGTGTGAAATAGCTTTTTCAAATAATGACTGTTAAAAATTGATTTCATATTTGAACATGAAGAAGTAAATATTTTGATCAATATTTCTGTTTGTATTTCAAGAAATAATTATATAGCAGTATAAGTTATTCATGCGTTACCAATTTGTAAAGTAGATATGTAATTTGAATCTTTTGTATCGATCGATTGGCCCGTTTTCAAAAAAAAAGCTGACGATGATAAAGTATTATTTCAATTGCAATATTATATAATAAATAGCTTTTTTTAAAGTTCTAAGATTTCGTTGATCGGTATACCAAAAATTTCATATACCTACATACATTTTAATTATTTGCTTAAGTACAAAAAAATCATTTGTTACCATCTTTCACTGTGAATGCCTCTAAGTTTTTTAACATTCAACATAAGACTTGAAATTTGAAACTAAAACATGAATAATATAAATTAATTAACTCCGTGAAAGAAAAGTATGTGTGTATGTGTATGCGCTAAAGCTTGAATTTTATCGACATTTTTTTCAAAAACGGCAGCACCAATGTCAAAAATATAAAAACTATTTGATGAAACTCGAGAAGAACTCGCGAACCTTAGGTGCCTAACATAGACCTTATAATATAAAAACCGATTTTAACAGGTGGATTGGATTTTATGTACTTTTATTTCACAGGGGAAACATTATTAATATCATTTCAGCCAACACAATTGCCATTACATTATTGAAATAAAACTATCACTATCAGATAATATTTGAATTAAATTAACTATTATAATCAATATTATTAAATATAATTAATATCATTTTTAACAAAATCCTCAGTCATCACAATTGCCATTATATTATTAAGATAAAAGATTTTGACATTTAATCAAAAGGGAAAGTTTCGCGATTGTCGGCAACGTTCGCTCAGCAGGTGACGTCACAGTCCCTCCTATGCTGAGTGAGCACTTATTTTGCGCTCGACTAGCAGTCCATGTAGTATAAGGTCTATGGCCGGCCCATTTCTTGCATTTAGTTTTTTTTTTATTTTGATAAATACTTTGTATAATGATAGCGTTGATGGTCTTAACAAAAATCGTAAAATATTATAGGCCTACGAAACATATTTTATATGTATGTGACGTTCAAGTAAGCTTTGACGTCAACACTGAACAGGGAGTGATGTGACGATCAAGTAAACTTTTGCGTCAGGGGATAAAAAAGAATATAAGGTTGTCAAATAACTTAACCGCCTTTTTGTATTATAAACCAAGTGCAAAAAAGCAGAAGGGAGATATTTGACAACCTAATATGTTATGACATTTTCATATTTTTGAGATTTTTAATATACTTTTATTTACTTGAAAAAAGTTTATTATGAATTAATACATTTACACATATACATTGAAGTTTGAAACAGGCAGGTGTAAAAATTTCGAATTACTATTGTCACGATTCTAAAAGTTGGTGAATTTTACTTTTTTGAAAGTCGATATATCGACATATATCAGGTAGCAACTTGTTTCAAGGCAAAATGCCACTTAGAATCAATTTTCCTTAAAACATATTACTTCAAATTTTTTAACTCCCGTAGAGTAAGTTATAGTAATAGCAAAAAAAAATCGAAAATGAAAATTTTTGCACATCTTTACGTTTTAAAGGTTTCTGAACATTTTAGAATATCTTAGAAAAAATGGCTGTATGTGTGTATGTGTAAGTTTGGATACATTATTTCATGCACGATTTCGGGTGCGTGGGTCAACCGATTTGAATGATTCAAAAAACATTCGATTCCTACTGATGGGAAGACGTGCTGATTAGTTTTTGATATGAAGGATTGATTAAATTTTTGAGTAGGGAGCAGTTTCGGAGACACAGAGAAAATGTAAAAAAGAAACATTAGGCGGTCTAAAATGATCATTAGGCATTTGCACATCAAATTATCAGATATTTTATAGATATTTTAGTAATAAGAGCAAATTTTGTTACAATTTTTTTGGGTTTCGTGCCAAGAGTTTTAATTTTTAAAGTTCACTTATACGATATAAGAAATATATCCTCAGATGGATTCATTCAGCATTTCTTCTTAATGTAAACATTTTCAAGTGTTTTGAATAATAAGATCGTCACTGTATATTATATGAACGAATATATATAGTAATTATAATCATTTAAAACAATTATTATTAATCATTGATCAATATTTATTGATTATTAATTTTTTTTGCTTGAATAATTAAATTGTGGTACGGGAAGTTCCAGCAAATCCTTCAGGCACCACTACTTACGATATATTTCGTTATATTAACGTATATTACTTTAATTTTACCCCTTTTGAAATATACAAAATAGCTTTAAATGCAACTTTTAAGGGTCTTATATCCTCATCATTACAAGATGCCATTAAAATTTATCAAACTCTCCATTGTCACATTGCATAACATCAATCTATTTCTAAACATTGTTTGATATAATAGTGATTAATAAAGATTCAATTGGGATCAAATGATGTACCCAAAGAAGCCGACAGTTTGTAATAGATCACTTGTTGATTTGATACATTTCAAAAAAATCCACGTCATAGTTAACGATGCGTTAATGACACACACATGGTAGGAGTTGGTACACATTTTAGTTTATTAGTTTATTTTGTTTTGTGTACATTGTATGACATTGCTTCTCAAACTGAACTAAATGAAATATAAGAATGGTTCAAGACAAATTTCATCACCTTTGTTTGACAAATTGAATCGTCTACTATTGCATTCAAACTAAGATGTATCATACCTATGATGTATCATACCCCATAGAGTTAATTATTAAAATATAGAAAAAAATATGTTTTTAACTTCCCGTAGAGCAAGTTTTAGTAATCGCAATAAAAATCGAAAATGAAAATTTTTATATATTTTTACGTTTCAGAGGTTTCTGAACATTTGGGCATACTTTAAAAAAAATGGATGTATGTGTGTGTCTGTGTGTATGTGTGTGTGTGTGCGGATACAAATTTTTGTCGATGCCATACACCACTAGTCTATAACTATTTTCTCTAACACAAGAGTGATGTGGCAATCTAGTCAGCCATGAGATCATAAAAAAATGGATGTATGTGTGTGTGTATATGTGAGTGTGCGTGCGTATGTGTGGAGACAATTTTTCGTACGGATTAACGGATTTGAATGGTTCAGAAAACATTCGATTTCAGAGATATGAAGCAAAAAGTGCTGAAAATGTCAGATTTTAAGAGAACAGATCAACCGATTTGAATGATCTGAAAAATATTCGATTTATAACATCAGGAAAAATGGTGATTAAATTTTGGCAAAGGCAAGTCCAGCCGTTTAAGAGATATAGAGTTAAATGTTAAATGCAAAAAATGGCAGTTTTTGAGAGAAGTAAGCATCCGATTTGAATGATTCAAAAAACTTTGATAGCATACAATGAATCTGGCTATGATAAATTAAACATAAATAATAAATACATAAACCAGAGCAAGATTTATGATAGTAGTAAAAGTTGACATTTATGTTGGTTTTGTATAATACATATTTAAGTTATAATTTTCAATATTATTATATTGTTCAACCTAATAATGACACTGCATCGCATTGATTAAAATATTATAGATATTATTAAATAAAATCTTTTTTAAAATCATAAAAAGAAGGTGGATTTCTTTGTCCTTCACTGGCTGTTTCTTTTTCGGGGCAAAAACGACTAGGTGACAATATTTTGGAAAATAGCAAAAAAAATTATAGTTATTTAAAATGTATTATTTATTGTGCTGTAGTTGGTTTCGTTTTCACAACATAACTGCTGAAAATCAAATTGGACCTTTGTGTCCCGCCCTAATCTATACATGTAATCAAAAATTAAAGTAATAGTAAGCATGATAAATAAAATAAAATCTTTAGAAGTAGCTAAAACCATTCATACGTTTTCTTATTTTTTACACAAATCTTAAAATCAAAACAATTAATAAAATATGTGGCAAAACATTTGCAAGATGTGCTATACTCCATTTTTCATTCTATTAGGGCAAATTGTAATATTTTTCTTAATACAACTTTTATAAATGTTCACAATATGAATTATAAAAATTTTATGATTAGATAAAACCAAAAACTATTATTTTATTGTAATTAGTATTGTCAGGAACTATATATTCTAACAAAATTCATTCGGCAATATAGATGATTCATATTAAGATTTTATTTTCATTACACGAGTTATTCAACTACTATTTCCATATTTCTATTAAACATCAGATTCTGCGGCTTATTTACATAATTTTTTATTATAAATTGATTTAGATAAAACTTGTGACTTTGGTTGAACACGCGTTTTGCAAGAGCAAATATTAAAGTTTATTTGTACTAAAATGTATATTAAAATACAGCACAACCGAAAAATCTGATTTTGAAAAATCGAATCATTATAAAATTATAGGATCGCAATACTATTGTTTCGATATAACTTAAAAGAAAATAGCTTTTAGAAAGGTAGTTATTGTTCAATATTACATTATATTTCTAAAAACATTTTTTCCCTTCTAAAAGTAACTTCTTTCTAAAGTTTCAATAGCTAATATACCAATAGTTAGAATCCATATACATCTGTGGACTCGTCCACTTGCAGCGCAAACATAGGACTTTCCTTTATTTTGTTTACCCTACTATTATTTTGTTTATTGATATTTTAATACTATTTGATGCCATCCCTTGTTACCCCTCTAGAATCTCCGTTTTACCCCTCCGTTTTACCCCCAGGTTGGGAACCACTACCATATAGCTTTTCAGCCAACTTTTTTTTTTAAATTATCTATAATAACAATTATTCATTGAGCAGTAAAGATACAATGAGGATCATACGGCAATGATAAATTTTATTAGGTTTGAATTCATTCAATGATCATTCATTATATGTTTGTTAAATATAATATTAAAAAGACAAAGAAAGAAATGTGTTAAATGTCGTACTGATGAGTTTTTGGACCAAAATTCTACAAGAATATTAATTTTAATTTAATCTGTATTTGCATTACCATAATATTTTATGTGTTATTAGGTGCAAAAAAATCTTAAATAAATTAAATAGAATTTTTTTTTTACTATAAGCAAAAAACGAATTTTATATTAAGCAAAATAGATGATATTTGTTAATTCGTACTTTCATAAAACATAATATCCACAGTTTTACAAACTTCTACAAACTAAAGTGTGGTCTTAATGAGAGCGAATGTCTTTTAGAATATGATATCTTGATTGTGGGCACTCTACTATATTAAAAAAACGTGGAAAATTAATCTTAATTAATAAATCAATAAGAAAATTACGTCGACTAAATATTCAATTAATTTTATTAGCAATAGTGTAGAGAATCTACTCTACAAAATTATATGTAATATAATAGAAAAACGCTAAACATTTTATGTATACGACAGAAACCTAATTAGTATCCTCACCATACTTTTATTCAGTAAAGTACGTAACATATATATCGTCTGTTATAATAATAAACAATTCTGCACAAAAATGTGCTGAAAAAAGGCCAGGGTTAGATTTGACCTATTTCAACTTAATAATGTAAATCATTATATTAGCATTCATTGATAATGAAAATTTAAAATTCGTGTACTTCACGCACACAATTGAACACTTAAAAATTATTTTTAACAATATTTGATTTTAAAATTTGTGTTGATTATAGGTCTTCTAGGCATTAAAATTTAATATAAAAGCAGCTAGTTCAAATAACTTCAATAGAAAGATTTTATATAATAAATATTATAATTAGTAAAATAATACATATTGAATAATTATAAAAAACGAGTGGTGCGTCGTGCCTTAAGGCAAATTGCTGAAACTTCTCGTACCGTAACGAAATGTTCGAAAAATATTAAATATTTTCATATATAGAATATTATAAATACTATAGCATGGTCTAATATTTATAAGAATTATATAAACTTAATTACAAAGTTAAAATTATTTAAATATATAAGTGAGCTTTAGAACTTTAGTCAAAATTAAAATTAAAATCTGAATTATTTTCGATATACAAAAAAAATTTTTTTGAGAAAAAACAATTTGAAAAAAAAATTATTTCAAATTTTTTTTTTCAAAAAGCAATTATTTTGTCATAGCAAGCAGAAAATTTTTAGAATCATTTAAAACGGATGCTTAATTCTCTCAAAAATAGCTATTTTTTCACATCTACCTGCCTTTGCCAAAAACTAATCACCACTTCCCCCTATCAATAGGAATCGAATGGTTTTTGAACCATTCAGATCGGTTGATCCCTGCGTCCTAAAACGTGGACGAAAAATTGTTTCCATACATACATACACACAAACACATCCATTTTTTCTGAAGTATGCCAAAATGTTCAGAAACCTTCAAAACGTGAAGAAATGTAAAAATTTTCAATTTCGATTTTTGGACGATTACAATAACTAACGTTAAAAAAAATATTTTTTGACGAATATAAAGATTTTCCAAAAATGTTCAGAAACCTTCAAAACGTGAAGATATGCAAAAATTTTCATTTTCGATTTTTGGACGAGTGCAATAACTTACTCTATGGGAAGTTAATTAATTATTCTATTAAGGGCGAATTTCTATTTCTGTAGATCAACATTTGTCCAGGTATTTATTAACATGGTGAACTTAATATTTGATGGCTTAATCCATTGCACTAATATGCCTAAATAATATATAATAAATAATAAATTATTTAATAAAAAATATTAGATAAATTTAATTAGAAATTGGCAATTCAGAGTAATAGATACTTCTAGTGGTTGAAGAATAGTTCTTGTAGTGGAGAAAATTTATTCGTAAGTAGTCCTATTAGGATCTTTAAATATATTCAGATAATCATTAAAATGACACCATTGAATACAAATATTCAAACCCATTTTACAAAATTAAGAATACTTCTATCTTCCATCCCATACATTTTCGAAACCGCCAATAGAACCGCTGATTAACAATCGTAACCTTGGACTATTTACATACCAAAATTTATTAATCAAACACTATTTGCAATGCCAATTAGAAAGCTGACATTTTTGCGATGTTATTTAACAGCTGATAGAGGCAAGTATAAACTATATTAATTATATTTACAAATTTGTATTATGTTCTCCTGATTTCGTTTATGTATTCAAACCGCAAAACAAGCGCGCCCGGCTTATTATGCAATGCTAATTAGATTTGTTTACATGATATATACGAATGATTTGCAAAATTTATTTTAATAAGAAGTATTTATTTATTGTAATGAAAGGTTTTTTGTAGTGAGTTTTTTTATATCAATAGAAGCAAATAAATGAGTTACCACAAACACAAACACTAACTGGCGTGTTTTCCATACACTTTGCTTTATATAGAGAAGTCCCGTTTACTGATATTTCACGTACACTTTGTATAGTTAGATAAATAGATAAATATTGTAGAATTAATACTAATTATAGCTATTATTAATATGTAACAAATATATCAGATGCGATAGAAAATAGATAAAAACAACAAAACTGTTTATGCAGGCATCCATCCAGGCAATACAAAGAAACTATTTTTCTAAAAAAAAAAATAATAGAGTTCCATACGTTTCGGGGCTCCATTTGACTCTTTTTCAGTAAATAAACCAGCCAAAAATTATTTGGAAAACACAAAAAACATAATAAACCAAATTAAATGAACCAATTCGTTCATAAGCTTTGGGTCGAAATGGACGTCATTTATATGTTAAACTAGATAACCCGACAGACGTTGTCCTGTCCCACATCTACATTTTTTTCATATCCTATACTAATATTTACCGTTCAGTTGAAAATAATAATTATTGTTTTTCGAATTACTATTTACACAAATATATGAGTGATGTTAAATGTAGAACTGCTTCAAATAAAATGATGACTCTCAATTCCCACAGTTAACACTTTAATTATCCCTTTAACAAATATTAACCCTTTCGACTCGGATGCCGCCGCACCGGCGGCATAGTCATTTTACCGTTGCGCTCGGATGCCGCCGCTCCGGCGGCATGATATGTTTTACCGTTAAGCTCGGATGCCGCCGCTCCGGCGGGCAAATCGTGTCGGCAACGACTCGTCGCAAACTAAACTTACATTTAATTTTTTTTTATTTTTTAAAAATTAATTTACTATTACATTCATTTATTGATTGATTTATTAATTTTATAAATAAATAAATAACAAAATTAATTTATTAGCTCATGATCCCCATAATTCTAATAAAGATCTGTAAAGAAATGATTTTTTAAACAATATAGCATGGTTTTGAGTGCAATTTTTTTTTAATTTTTAAAATTTTCTATTTTATTATCATAATAACTATATTTAAAAGCAATATAACCAACCTGAGAGATAAGTTTAGCACTATAATATTCCGAGCGCAGCGTTCCGACTGGCAGTCCGACTCCCGAGTCGAAAGTGTTAAAATATATTCAATAAAATTGTATATTAAAAATTGTACACTGCAATTTATAGAACAATTTTATTTCCAATAGCTCAATTCATATTAATGCCTAGGGTTGGGTTACACAATATTTTTATTCATACCTGTAGATATGGAGGAATAAATGAATGATTTTTCGTTTATTCACGACTAAAACATTGATTTTCCAAATTTTTCACACAAAAAATCATCGTCTGCCTTTGTGATGTATTTATAGTAATAGCATAAGAACTCTTTTAAAAGGTTTAACAAATTCAGAAAGAATTAATATATAGCATTTGCGGCAAAGTTACAATATCCTGGGAATTTTCTACCTAAAAAAATTGATTCAATAACATTGTCTATAATTTTTATAATTTTGTATATTAATTTAAATGGCTTTTAATAATTTTAATATCTAAATTATTACTTAAGTTCATATTTGAAGTAAATTAATTTGACAAATCCTGTTCTCGTGTGCTCTATTCAACCTACGATCAACAAAATTATTGCAGTGCAGTGGAAATAGAGAGGAAAAAGCGTGTGCCCTGTAAATTTTTTTACTGTACTCCAATTTGCATAATATTTCGAAAATAGGCTAATCTTAATCTCAAGTTCAGAAGTAAAAACAATTTGCACTCCGTCACAACCCCCCGCTGGATTACAACTCTTTTAATTCTGACATCATCAGAACTTGTAATATACTATTTTAAAGGTAATGGCAAATGACAGTCTTTTCAATGCCAAACAGTGCCTCAAATATTTTCAAAGTTAATGAATGATGAGCGGTTTTTTATATTTTTATTTCTATTTATATCTATTTATATTTCTATAATTCAAAAAATCCTAAAAAAATCCCATAACAAACTTCAGAAAATTTATCAAAATTCGAATAATTAGGAGGATTATCTTTTCATAAACCATTACAGAATTGATTCTAAGTTTTAGTTAGAAAACGTTTGTATGTGAAAAAGGAAAGGGCTATTTTTATGGTTTTCCCGGCAATTATTCGATATTTTCTAAGGTAAGAACCATCCTTGGCCTTCAACTAACATTTTAAAAAAAGAATTGGCCAAATTGGCCCAGACGTTGTTGAGTTACGCGCTTACCAACACATTTTGCGATTCATTTTTATATATATCTTATATAATTAAATTTTTTCAAATTCAATATTTTTTTTTACAAATATCGGCCATATTCTTCAAATTTCGAGCAGATAGTTCTAACTCCACATTTAAAAATATAAAATTATAAAAATATATAAAATGTTATGCTATAGTTACTATAGATATTAAAAAACAATTCGATTTAGATGGGTATAAATACTGATGATCCACTCAGCAAAACTGGTTTATAAAATAACTTATAAGAAATAAGAAAAAATAATTGATTCATAAATTATGCTATCTCTAGTATTTAAAAAAAAACAGGATATGTAATTTATAATCTGTTATGTTAGGCAACAATTGCCGAATAACATAATTAAATAACAAGTATACACCGGGTACACTTTCTTCATAATTTAACGATATTAGGTTATAAAATAATTTATTCCACCAATTTGTAGACCAAATTTATATATACAGTAGAAACTCTCGATTAACCAAACTAATTGTTGTCGATGGGCATTCGGATAATCGAAAATCCGGATAATAGAATGTATGAAAAATATTATTATTATTTATCAAATATAACATATTATCAAATATAACATTAATATAAAATTTTATATTAATTACAATAATATATTATAATAAAGAGTCGATTTATAAAAGTTTTATATTAATGTTAGGTGTGGTACTAAACTTATTACCGACAGCTGTAACTTAAGAATTATAAAAAATTTTATATTCTAATTATTGATGACATTGCTCTAAGAATGTTTGTATATAATAGAAATAACTATTATGACTATTACCATTATAAAACAATCTAAAATAAACGTTTTTACGTCAGTAATTTTCTTTAGCAAGTACTTGGCAGATGGCCCAACAACAAATAAGTCTTGGCGAGTCAATAACTCCTATCAAACAAACATCTGACTTACTAATTTTAAAAGAGAAAATCGTATCATAATAATCAGAGATATTTAATTAATTAATCAACAATTTTCAAGAAAATGACTTAATAACAAGAATTAATATTTATTACTAATGGTATGTATTTATGGAATAATTGCACATTAGTTCCGATCGGTTTTTATTAAGAAATTTCATTATTTAATGGTCTCATTGTTCTAATAAACAGTTTAGTATTATATAAGTAATACAACTGCAAAACATTAAATGCACATACTTTTGTGAATTAAATTTAATACCTAACGTTTCCAATGTCAAATTCTTGTTATTTCTCTATATTTATATTCATTTAGTTATTGAAGCTTTTGGACATTTCAAATTCGTAAGGTACTTGTTTTATATAGATCATGGTCATGGTCATATGGTCATGGCCATGATTTTATATTTAACTAGTGGTGTATGGCATCATGCGTTAAGGCAATTTGCTGGACCTTCCCGTACTAAAAATTAAATTTGTTAAAAAAGATTCATTTTTTTAAACTTTGAAAAAAAAATATTTTGAAGAAAAAAAGATTTTTTTTATATTTTGAAATTTTTAATATTTGAAATATCGAAGCGCGTAAGCGCCGCGTCGCAGTCTAACGGATAAATAATGTTAGGCAACTCAAAAAAATGTTAACAAAATTTATACTTATTATTAAAATCTCTATGAATTATAATAGGTATAATTTGATGAGCATATGTCTATTAATCATTTTTGCCATATGGCATTTTTTTTACTTTTTTCACTCGATCTCCGAAACTGCTATACCTGCCTTGCCAAAAATTAAATCAGTCCTTCATTTTGTCAATACAAATAAAAGATCTTTTGAATTACTAAAATTGGAAGCTCCGTTCTCTCAAAAACTTAATTACATTTTTGAAATTTTTTACTCCGTATCTACGAAATGGCTGAACCAGCCTTGTTCAAAAACTAATCAACACGTCTTCTTATCAATAGGAATCGAATGTTTTTTGAATCATTCAAATCGGTTGAGCCGTGTTCCCGAAATCGTCAACGAAAATTTGTATCCGAAAACACAACGCACACACACACATACATAAATCCATTTTTTCTAAGGTATGCCAAAATGTTCAGAAACCTCTGAAAAGTAAAGATGTATAAAAACGCGTATTTGGTCTCAGAAAATTCGTTTTCACGTGGTTTACTATATATAATGAATATTACAATCTTAATATCTTTATCAATATAATAATAAAAGTGTATAAATATGCACGAACAAAAATGGCAACTATGTACATCCTTTTATTACTATTTCGTTAAATACCGTGAAGAATTTTAAGACAATTATTTTTAGTTGAAGTAAGAAATTTTTTTGCATATACATAAATGTTTTGAACTATAATTCAAACTATTCTACCATTTTGAAGAAATACTATTAAAAAAAAACTTGAGAACAAAATTTTGCACCTTTATGTTAATTTTTTTGTATTGTATAAGTACTTAATCATATTTAATATTTTAAGTTTAAATATATTCATGTAACAATTGTATTATTGTTTCTGCATAATCTTCTTTAACAAGAAACTTGAAATGAATAAATTTAATTTAAATATTCATTACAGACAGCACGTTCTATGAGTTTCCAATAATAGAATGACATCACACCTTTGGAAATGATGTACATATTTCGGAGCAATTGTTGCAAGCACGTGTAAACAGATATCAGAGAAAAACGAAATATTTGCACAATTGTACATTAAAGATTTAGTGCACAGAGAAAATATGTACAATTTGATTTGTATGTAAAAAGATAAAATTTTATGAAGTAAGTATATAGATAAAAAAGTAATAAAACGATAAATATGAGTCATAATATAGAATTATATCATTTATCTAGTAATACTACTAGTACTAGTATATTAGTAGTAGAATCATAACTTATGACTAATATCTATTTCTCTAATAGATTTTAGTCATATGTAGAGAAATAGTACTAATGTACTATTATATCTATTAGGTTGTCAAATATCTCCCTTCCGCTTTTTTGCTATTGGTTTATAATACAAAAAGGCGGAAGGGAGATATTTGACAACCTAATATATATTCTAAGATCTATAAGCAAAGCATGTTATTTTCCCATATCAAATTTGCTTGAAAATATGCTTAAGTTGCACTTCGTCTAAAGGCAAGTTGAACTAGCTGTAAGTGGAATTCTGTCTAAAGGCAATTAAGGCATCATGCCTTAAGGCAAATTGCTGGAACTTCCCGTACCAAAAATTATTATTTTTTTTAAAAAAGATTAACATTTTTGAAAAAAATTTACTTTGAAAAAATAAGATTTTTGAGAAACTATAAATTGGACAAAAAATTTTTTTTTTTAAGTTTTTTTTTTAATTTTTTTTTTGAAAAAAAATTTTTTTTCTTTATTTTAACATATTGTGGAAGATCTGAACTTTCTTTTCAAAGCAATCGTACTGCTTTAACTGCATAGGGACAAAATATAAAGCGCGTAAGCGCCGCGTCGCTGTCTAACGCATAAGCATTGGTACGGAACCCATTGGAATGTTAACAAAATGTATACTTATTGTTAAAATCTCTATAAAATATCTGATAATTTGATGTGCATATGTCTGATGATCACTTTTGACCGCCAAATGGCTCATTTTTTTTATTTTTTCCTCCATATCTCCGAAACCGCTAGACCTACCTTCATGAAAATTTTATCGATTCTTCATCTCGTCAATACAAGTGAAATGTTTTTTGAATTATTCAAATCGGACGCTCCGTTCTCTTAAAAACTGAGTTACCGTTTTCGGAACTTTTTGCCCGTATCTTCGCAACGGCTAGACCAGCCTTCGCCAAAAACTAATCAGCACGTCTCCTTATCAATACGAATCGAATGTTTTTTGAATTATTCAAATCGGTTGATCCGTGTTCCCGAAATCGTCGACGAAAATTTGTATCCGCACATACATACACACACATACACACACACATACATCCATTTTTTTAAGGTATGCCAAAATGTTCAGAAACCTTTGAAACGTAAAGATATATAAAAAATTTCATTTTTGATTTTTTTGCGATTACTATAACTTGCCCTACGGGAAGTTAAAAACTTAACGATGTTTGTATAAAAGATTTATTCCCTAATAATTGAAATTTATTATCTTCTAAAATAAAAATGTTATAATTTGTAAATATTGACACGGCACATTATTTCAAACTTAGTAAACTCTCTATAATTAAACCACTGAGTTAGGTGCGAATTATTTAGAATGTTACGATATGCAATTTTCATCAAAATCATCAACAATTTTTTTTAATAAATAATTACAAAGAAAAACATGTGAAGTGATCATTCCAACAGTCCATATTTACCAAAAACTAATCCGCACGATTACCAAATATCTTTCTAATTGTTTTTAAATTTTCTGAATTATTCTATTCAAGATTTTTGGTCATAACGAACACATATTTCAAATTCAAGCTCATAAACACATAATTTTTTTGGTGTCAAACGATTCAGAATCACTTAAAACATTAAAAAAGACAAAATTAGCAAATTGAATTTCCATGAAAAAAACAAAATTTTGCTTCGGGATATTAACGACTTTGGTACGGTGCCTATTGGTAGCGAAATGTCGCTCACAGCCGGCATGCAACGTCCGTACGCTGAGCGTTCTTATTACATCCGTCCACTTAACCTGACGCCCGACTCTGTATTCTGCGGCAGTCATGTATATGTGTTGCTCGTACCGAACTGGTTAAGTATAGCTGTTTATGTATAATATTCTAAACATTATAATTTACCTGATGCAATACCCCCATCTTCGAGGAAAATCCTTTTTGCGTGGGCATTTCGTGCATGTCGTTCGGCTGAAGAAGGGCCGAGTCGTTGCTGCCGTCCCGCTGAATTTTGGCCACTGCTGAACCAAATCCATTATTGTTCTCCGATTTCAGTATCACACAAACAGGTGTCTGATCCAACATAATTTGTTTCTCGTTTGATTCACTGAAAATAGAATAGTAAAAAGTAGCTCTTCACAACTTGAATTAAAAAAGACAAGTCCAATTAAAAATGTCATTGAGGAGTACTAATAATTTCATAAATATCATAAATAATAATCATAAATTTCATAAAATTGGTGAATTTCAAAATCACACATTTCGATTGAAAAACTAGATTCGGCCAAAAAAATTAAAGTACGGCTTATTTTAATTGTTTAACACGTTGAGTTCGGTGTCCGTCATTAGGGACCGACAGTCAACCATCCATTTGGCCGGCGTCGTCTTACCATATAACCGGCTTCGGGCCCGAGGACCGGATCTATTACTTTTGTTTCGATGGTCGTAAAAAATATGATTAATCTTAATGAAATGCTGTCAAATATAATTTTAATGAAATTTATTCAAACATTCAAAACGAAAATGTGGTACGTGTTAAACGTTGCCGATCGTTCGAAATTTGGCGCCGGGCTCAACGTGTTAACTACTGACAACTACTTTATCATGTACTAAGCAAGTGAAAATTTAGATTTATTTTAAAAAAATCTTTGCTTCAGTAATATTTTTATTAAATAAAGCAAAACGGTGAATGGCGTAATATAGCGCATTTGTTAAAATCATTAGATGATTTTGAGAAATTAGAATTCTATTAGTCGATTGGCAAAAAGAGCGCTACCGCCCACTTGGGGGCGCTCCTGGAAACCAGGGGCAGTGATAAGCACAGGAGAATTTGGGAAATTTCGCAAATACAATACATTATATCTGCGAATTGCATAATTATTGTATTATTTATAATCGTTACTAATTGCTATTGTTTTTTTTTTAAAGGAGGCGGTAACATGACGGTACACAAATAAGTTTGGGAATGACTGGTTCAACAGGAAAAACTCCTGGAAACCAGGGAGCAATGATACGTACAGGTTAATATGGGAATATTTGCAAGTACACCATGTTGTATCTGCGAATTGCATAAATATATTACTCATAATCCGTACTAATTGATTAATTTTATTATTATTTTTTTTTTGTAAAAGTGGTTGTAGGTCAAATAAGCTTGAGAATTACTGGTTTAAAAGAAAAAACTGTTGAACTAAATATTATAAATATAAATACAAAAATACTATGAATGATTAAAATAATCAGAGAATTAATCCTTCAAATAATTACCACAAAATTAAATTAATAAAATAATAATATCACTAATAAAAAATAAAACAATTCTTTTGTTTTAATCTTATGTATACCTACGTACCAATTATATTCAATGACTCTTATAAAAATAAAAAAACTTGTATTCAGTCAAAAAGATCAAGAGATAATCATATATGTACAGATTATGTAACAATTTACTTCTGTAATCGCATAAAATAGCATCACGCTATTATATTACTTTGTAATTGAATGTTATAATGAATCATATATCAAAGAAGTTATTGAAGACAAAACAAGTTAAGTTCATAAGTGACTAATTGTATGAATTTTTTTCTTGAATAATGTAATTATCAGTACTACTGTAAGACTGTAACGTTATTTGATTTTATAAATACCTTATTCAACAACAACAGAAAAAAGTTCAGAACTAAGTTCTTTCTTTCTACATATATCATGCATGCTGCAAATGTGATCTAAGAATTCATATGATTATTTTAATAAAAAAAATACTTTTAAATAACAAAAATTAAAAATTTTGGAAATGTTTAATTACTATGTTTACGAGTTCAATCATTGTTGGAGAAAAGTAAAGTCAAATTGTGCTTTTGCATAAAAATAATGATAGGAATTTATAGATCAATATTGCAAAAAACATGCAGATGTGCTTCTTTATAGATGACAACCATAACATTTGTCCTAACTCTATGTGATGAATTTATTATTACAATTTCTCTAATACTGATGAATTGGTGCAGCAATGCGAATAAGGGCTATTTTCACTTGGAAACATTTTCATATCTATATTTTCAAGCAAAATGAATAAAACTAGTTGATGTGGCATTTTGCCTTAACGCAATTTGCATGAATTTTCCGAAAAGTGTAATAATTGACTTAATCTACCAAAATTGAGATTTAGATACTTAGATAAAATTTTAAACTGCACGATTACATATATCATGTCAAGTAGTTCTTGCTATTATTAAATGATTTAAACTAAAGGCAGCATTTTATCGAATTTATTACAATGGCTTTTAAATTTGTGAAATTCAAATTTTGACTTATCATATTACAAAAGCGACTTTTGGCACAAATTTTGACTATCATATTCTTTCAAACTTCGATATGTTCTTTAGTACCATGATATCTATCAACATAAGTTGTTACATCGAAAAAATTATGTTCAACAGCTAATTATTAAGAAACGGTTCGCCCGATTCTTGTCCAAAACGAATCCAGATAATACCTTTCGAATAGTTTTTGAATTTTTTAAATCGATTCAGTTTTTGGCTAAAACGTGGACGTAAAATTTTTTACTTTTAATTACAAAGAAATGGCTTGGCAGATCGTCGTACTAAACTAAGAAACAATAGTTCTTATCGAGTTATATCGAATGGGTTATAAATTTTTGAAATCGATTCAGTAGTTCTTGAGAAAACGTCGATGAAACGTTTAATTATATTAAATGTCAAAAAACCTGGTCATTTTTTCACACTTCGATAAATTTTTAAAATTAAACTACTTGTCGTAAAGCCGTAATATTGCAGCATGTTCTATAGGACCACGATGTCTACCGCCCAAGAAAAGTTTCATAAAAATCGCCGAAAAAATGGTTTTCAACAGTTAAACAAGAAAACGGTCCAGAGCATCTTCACCAAAAACTAATCAGTAGCATTCCCATCTTTCAAACAGCTTTTGTATTTTTAAAATTGATTTAGAATTGCGGGCTAAAACGTGGACGAAAGTTTTTTCACTTTTTTGCTATTAACAAAGAAACGCTAGTCCTTATAGAGTTATATCGAATGGGTTTTAAATTTTAGAAATCGGCCCAGCCGTTTTTGAGAAAACTTCGACGAAAGGTCAAAAACATACATTCATACCTTTTCTAAATTTTGTCTGATTCGATTTAGATTAGCTTGGAACATCGAGGAAACATAAAATTAGCAAATCGTATTTTTTTCGAGAACATAAAGTTCTCCATCGGTAAGTTAACAAATAAGTCTTGTCAGTATGCTAAAACAAGTAATAACAAAATAGGTAATAGATCTTATCAACTCATCGGCATAACAAAATATTTTGAAGTTGGTCAAAAACCTGGATGAAAAACATGTTATGGAAAATTTACCTTCGCATTATCAAAACTATATTATAATTATCGCTTATTAGACTGAACAATTTATTGATAAAATTTAATATAATTAATGATTTATCAAAATTATATTAATATTAATATCATTTTGATAAGATACAATTGAAATGTTCTTATGTAAGATCACACGTGTAACTTATCTTTATTAATAAAAATTAATATTTATATTCTCTGATAAGATAAAATATAATCTTTGAACGAACAATTAAGAAATAAAAATTAATGTTTAAATGTCAATGTTTGAGTCCTATTATACTTTTACAATATAATAGAATTATTTTACGATTTTTTACATGATTTAATAAATCATAGAAGCCTAAGTGAATTGCATTTAGCCTTATCGCATATTGCTAAAAATTTGCGATATGAGTAAATATTCGTCATAACCAGCAAATTTAACAATGTGACTGAATGGACTCGGTCCTTCATTACTTCAATAAATTTTTATAATTAAACATTTCAACAATTATTTAAGTAACATCGGCCCGGTCGATCTTTACCAAAAACTAATCAGCACCACCACCAATATGATATGTTCCGAATAATTTTACTTTTCTTAAACAAAAAAATTTTAAATGAATAGAAACGACTATTGCGTCCTTATCAAACTTCGAAATTGCTAAAATCAATCTAACCGATTTTGTAAAAAAAAAATTCGACAAAGAATCAAACTTTATCTTTTGAGAATGTCTGGCAAAAAAACTCTTACAAACTAAAAGTTAAAAATGAAATTCAGTTTACTCACACTGCACAAATATTTTCCCAAATGCTTTACATTTTTTATTGCAAACTATTACGTACCATAAACTAAAGCACATTATTTTGATTTTATTAACTTCCCGAAGAAGTTTATGTTTTCATCAAAAAATCCGATTCGCTAATCTTATGTTTTCTCGACGTTGCAAGCCATTCTGAATCGAATGAGACCAAATTTGGAAAAAGTATGTATGTGTGTGTATGTGTGTGTGTGTGTGTGTGTGTGTGAACAGATTTTTTGCCGTAAATCGACGTTTTCTCAAAAATGGCTGGACCGATTTCAAAAATTTAAAAGCCATTCCATGTATCTCGATGAGGATTAGCGTTTATCAATTTTGCGCGATGATCAGCCAAGCCGTTTCTTTGTAAATAGCAGCAAAGTGAAAAATTTTTCGTCCACGTTTTAGCCCGCAGTTCTGAATCGATCTTGAAAAGTCCAAAACCGTTCGAAAGATATTAATTGGGAATCGTGCTGATGAGTTGTTGGTAGAGATCGGCCGGGCCGTTTTCTTGTAATAAAGTGTTAAAAAAAAATTTTTCGGCGATTTTTATTATTTTTTTTTGACGTTAGGTACCATAGTCTTCCAGATCATACTAAAATATTACGGCTCTACGACAATTGGTTTAACTTTAAAAATTCGTCAAAGTTTGCAAAAATCGGTATCTTTTTTTTGGCATTTGTCAAAATTAGAACTTTCATCGACGTTTTCTCAAAAACGCCTGAACCGATTTCAGAAATTTGAAAGCCATTTGATGTATCTTTATCTGTAGTCGATTTTCATGGAACTTTTTTTTGGCGATGTATATCATTGTTTTATAGAAACTACTAAAATATTACGGCCTTACGACAAGTAGTTTAATTTTAAAAATTCATCAAAGTTTGAGAAAATGAGTAGTTTTTTTGACGTTTGTTAAAAATAAAATTGGACGATTTTACTTGGTATAACGATAGAGTACTTGGTTTTAATGAACATATTAAGCTATTAAAGTCCTATGGAAACTGGTTCAATAATAATAGTTGTTGATTTCTGAAAATTGACTTTTAAAACATATCCCGTGTCAAAGTGTTCGTTCGCTTTCAATTATGTGTAATAAATCCACTCGGAATACTTTTAATCACTCATAATTTAATTTAGTTTTTATTGATTAAGTCGATTAATTACACATATCGGGAAGTTCATGTAACTTGCCTTAAGGCTAAATACCAAACCAACTAGTTTTTTAAATTCCCGTATAGTAGTTAAAGTAATGGGCCAAAAATCGTAAAAAGTGTTTAGTATGTCTGCATCGTTTCGTCCACGTTTTCGTGGAAAAACAATTGATTCCTATTGATAGGGAGATGTGCTGATTAGTTTTTGGCAAAGGCAAGTCCAGCCGTTGCGGAGATACGGAGCAAAGAGTGCAGAAAATACAAATTGAGTTTTTTGAGTGATCGGAGTATCCGATTTAAATTATCTAAACAATATTCAATTTGTAATGATTGAGAGAAGAGTTGATTAGTTTTTGGCAAAAGCAGGTCTAGCCATTTTGAAGATATAGAGCTAAATGTGCAAAAAATGTCAGTTTTTGAGAGAACTATGCTCCCGATTTGAATGATTCAAAAAACTTTCTGCTTGTTTTAACAAAATAATTGGTTTTGAAAAAAAATTCAAAGTAATTGATAAGTTTCTGATGTAGACTACTAGTAGCATTATAATTTTAAAATTATTATTATTATAAAAATAAAATAAAAATTATAAACTTTGTGGCCAGAATTCCGGTTCAATTTCCTTGTTTTTATGATGTACGACATATGAATCATTTTTAATTATGTAATCCTACTTAATTTAATTATTAATAGTCTCTCAATGTGTTATCAAATACATTAAGTAAAGATAACATGTAAATAAAATAAAGAATGAAATAATACAATTTCAGCAATGTCTGTTAAGCAAAGTGCTGTCTTTGATGAATTCATAATTAAAGGTTTGAACATTCCAATGAAGAGCTATTTGACATGGACAGAGAACAATTATATTAAAAGGGTAAAATTGTAGGCTTTTAACAGCGTTTTATTGGGTAATAAAAAGATGATTCATATAAAATTGCAATTTTGAAAAATACTGATTGCAAAAACTCTGGATTGCGAATTATAATTTTATTCAATGCTTATAAGCGACTTTAAACAATGCCTCTGCCAATGTTTAGTGAATTTTTCAATCAATACAGTTAATAATGATTTAATTTTGGAATTATCGAGATTTTTGCTAGGTCATTGCCTTGTAAATCATTAGACATTTAGATTCAACCTTACAATATACGTAAAAAAATATATTATTCGTAAGAACCAATTTTCATAAAAACAATTTCGCAAATAATAAATTTTAAACTTAGAGGAAGATGATTTATCGCAAATCCTTTCACGAAAAAACTTGTACAACATAGAAATTGAAGTAAAAATTCCATTAGAAGTTTTATCTGAAGAAATCAAAAAAAATAAAAACACAAATTCAATAAAACTAACAGTACAGTAGAAAAATCCACGTATAAAAAGTTTCATGAAAATAGCTTTAATATTATTCTTTTATTGTGCTAAGAATTATTTATTTTACCTAAATAAAACAACAGTTTCGAAAAAAAATATTAAACATAGTTTTCAGCATTATTATGTATAAGAATAAATTCTTCCAATTCAATAATTTAAATAAATATTAAATAAATTTCAATAATTCAATAAAATAATGCCCAATTTTCAGAAAAAATAAATTCAATATATTTAGTTCTGAAAATAGAAGTCAATCTAAAAAATATTACTATAACTACAGATTTTAAAATAAACATTTATCATATAAAAAATATAAAATCGATAAAATCAGTAAAAAAGATTTTATCGAACTGACCACGGAGAACGCTATATAAACAAATAGTTAAAAAAAAACATTCTACTTCAAACATTGTTTACATTGCTTAAATAACATATATTATTGTTGTTTATGGCTTGCTTATGAATGAATAAATAAATATATAAGTTAGCATAACAATTATCTTATTAGTGCAAAATTAGTGATAATAATAATCTGTTTAAATAAATGGTAAAGGTAGGGTAAAATGCGCGACTTTCTTATAAGAGGTACTCGCATCGCATCCCTATACATGAAAGATGATACAATTGGAAATTGTATTAATAATACTGAAAAAAAGACATTAAAATGTTGATAAAAATAAATAAAAAATAATATATTGCAAAATCATTGAATAGAATACGATGACTAGTGGTGCATGAGGTCGTGCCTAACGAAATTTAAAGATTTTTAAATGTTTTCAAATAGATTATTATAAATACTAAAACTTGCATTATTTATTCCGTCGTATTTTATAGACAAAATATCAGAGCTTATAAATTGGAGAACGAAGTTTCTATATGTTTACATGAAAAGAAGATAAACAAAACTTAATCAAACGGAGCTAGAATTAAAGGGCATTATCTCATATCTCTAACAATAAGTATTACAAAAACTGAATTGCAAAGTTAAAATTATGTATTTCAAGTATATAAGTGAGCTTCAGAATTTTGACTAGAATTAAAATTAAAATCCGATATTAAATAAAATATTTTTTCAAAATTAATTTTTCTTTTAATTTTTGAAATAAAAAAAAAATTTCTTGCCCACAAATTAATCATTCATTCACACTATCAACGTAAGCAAAAATTTTTTTGTATCATTCTAATCAGATAATCCATTCTCTCAATAACTGGTATTTTTGCTCTTTTTGTTCCATATCTCCAAAACGGCTAGACCCGCCTTTCCTAAAAACTAATCGGCACATCTACCCGTCAATACGAATCAAATGTTTCTAAGCATTCTCATCAGATGCACCGTTCTCGCAATAAACAATTTCCAATTTCTGCGCTTTTTACTCCATATCTAATCAGCACATCTTCTCGTCAATAGGAATCGAATGTTTTTTTAATCATTCAAATCGGTTGATCCGTGCTCCCGATATCGTGGACGAAAAATTGTATCCAAACATACGCACACACACATATATACATCCATTTATTGAAGATAACCAAACTGTTCAGAAACTTCTGAAACGTAAAGATATGCAGAAAAATAAATTATTGAACGATTATTATAACTGGCCCCATGGGATGTTAAAAAAAATTATATGGTATAAAAATTAGTAATATTGTAAGTAGCTATATATATATATATATATATATATATATATATATATAATATTGCAAAAGCTATTGGTATTAAATATATATATGACATTTTACAACAAAAATAAATTTTTACCTGTTATCCATATTGATACTGCTACATATAAACACAAAAAAGTTACGAACACTATTAACAACCACAACACGTGTTTCTATATTTACATACAAATAAACAGAAACAAAATTAGCCTAAAACAAGCAATTTATAGCATAGATATAAACATCATATCGACAGCTGCGTATCAGGTTGTTTTCAAACCATCATGAAACATATTGATAAAATGTTAAATCCTGGAGATATTTTAAGAATTAATAAAAATGATATTATGTTGTATTCGGGACACCTTTCGCATGGCTACTGTCAACAACCGAACATATGATTGCAAGCGGACCAAACTACTCGAGTCGGTCGATACGTGCGCAAGCGTCGAAATTCAAGGTGGGGGACACCAGCGAGAAATTTTAGTTTATTCATATTCCGGCTTTGTACAATATTAGTAGGGGCTCTGAGGGAAAATGCTAGTGGTGCATGGCATCATGTCTTAAAGCGAATTGCTGGAACTTCCCGTACAGCAAATAAAATAACTAGTTGGTATTGGTATTTTGCCTTGAGCAAAGTTACATGAACTTCCCGACATGTGTAAATAATTGACTTGATCAATAAAAAAAATATATGAGTGATTAAAAGTATTCCGAGTGGATTTATAACACATAATTGAAAACGAACAAACTCGTTAACTCGGAATATTTTCTAAAAGCAAATTTTCAAAAATCAACAATTTTTATAATTGAACCAGTTTCCGTAGAACTTTAATGCTTTAGTATGTTTATTAAGTTCAAGTACTCTATCGTTATACCAAGTAAATCGTCTAATGTAAATTTTAACAAACTTCAAAAAAACTACTCATTTTCTCAAACTTTGATGAATTTTTAAAATTAAATTACTTATCGTAAGACCGCAATATTTCAGTAAGTTCTATAAGACCATGATATATATCGCCAAAAAAGTTCCATAAAAATCAGATACAATGTTTTTTTCAACAGTTAATTACAAGAAATGGGCTCGGTAGATTTTTACATAAACCTAATCAGTATCATACCCAACTAATATCTTTCGAACAGTTTTTGATTTTTCAAAATCGGTTCGGTTAGTTTGAGGTTAAATGTGGACGAAAAGTTTAACACTTTTTTCAAATTACAAAGAAACGGCTGGGCAGATCGTCTAACAAAACTGACAAGCGATAGTCCTTATTGAGATACAGCAAATCGCTTTTAAATTTCTGAAATCGGTTCAGGCGTTTTTGAGAAAACGTCGATCAAAGGTCTAATTTTGACAAATGCCAAAAAACAAAACCAATTTTTGCAAACTTTGACAAATTTTTAAAGTTAAACGAGTTGTCATAGGGCCGTAATATTTCAGTATGATCTAGAAGACTATGGTATCTACCCTCAAAAAATAATAATAAAAATCATCGAAAAAAATTTTTTTAACAGTTTATTACAAGAAAACGGCCCGGCCGATCTCAACCAAAAACTAATCAGCACGATTCCCAACAAATATCTTTCGAACGGTTTTTGAATTTTCATAATCAATTCAGAATTGCGGGCTAAAACGTGGACGAAATTTTTTTCACTTTTCTGCGATTTGCAAAGAAACGGCTCGGCCAATCGTCGCACAAAACTTAGAAACGCTAGTCCTCATCGAGATACATCAAATGGCTTTTAAGTTTTTGAAATCGATCCAGCCGTTTTTGAGAAAACGTGGATTTACGGCAAAAAATCTGTTCACATACACATACACACACACATACTTTTTTCAAATTTGGTCTCATTCGATTCAGAATGGCTTGAAACGTCGAGAAAACATAAAATTAGCGAATCGGAATTTTTTATGAAAACATAAACTTCTCGGGAAGTTAAAAACTAGTGGGGTGCATGGCATCGTGCCTTAAGGCAAATTGCTGGAACTTCCCCTACGGTAATTATCTTGGTACGAAGCCCAAAAAAATTTACACAAAATATGTACACATTATTAAAATCTCTATAAAATATCTGATAATTTGATGTACATATGTACAATAAACATTTTTGACCGCCAAATGACATATTTTTAACTTATTTTTATTGAGAGCCCATAACCGCTGGACCTGCATTCCCATATATTTAATCAGTTTTTCATATTGTCAATACAAGTAAAATGTTTTTTGAATTATTAAAATCGGTCGCTCCGTTCTCTTAAAAAACTGAGTCACCGTTTTTGGCACTTTTTACCCCGTATCTTTGGAACGGCTAGACCAGCCTTCGCCAAAAACTAATCAGTACATCTCCTTATCAATACAAATCGAATGTTTTTTGAATTATTCAAGTCGGTTGATCGGTGTTCCCGAAATCGTCGACGAAAATTTGTATCCACACACACACATAGACATTGTGTAAAGTATGCCAAAATATTCAAAAACCTTTGAAACGTAAAGATATATAAGAATTTTCATTTTCATTTTCGGAAGTTAATTAATAATCAATAAATATTGATCAATGATTAATAACAATTGTTTTAAATATTTTCAGAGAGATAATTATAATTCCTATATATTTATTCGTTCATATAACTAATATACAGTGGCGATCTTATCGCTCAAAACATTTAAAAATGTTTGCATTAAGAAGAGATGCCGTATGAATCCATCTGAGGATATATTTATATTTAGAGTATAAAATTTGTATATTTTCAAAAATGTTTTTTGAATCATTCAAATCGGGCGCTCCGCTACCTGACAAACTGAATTACCACTTTTGGCACTTTTGGCCTCGTATCTTCAAAACGGCTGTACCTGTCTTTACCAAAAAGTAATCAGCACATCTTCCCATCAATAGGAATGGAATGTTTTTTGAATCATTTAAATTGGTTGATCCATGCATCCGGAATCGTAAACGAAAAATTGTATCCAAACATACAAACACATACATCCATTTTTTTCTAAGGTATGCCAAACTGTTCAGAAACCTTTGAAACGAAAAGGTATGCAAAAATTTTCATTTTCGATTTTTTACGATTACTATAACTTACCCTACGGGAAGTTTATAAATGAGTTAAAAAACTAGTGGTGCATAGCATTGTGCCTTAAGTAAAATTGGTGGGACTTCGCGATAGCAATTAAACGTTTACGAAATAAAAATAACCAATCATCAATAAAAAGTCATCTATGAGTAATAACAATTGTTCCAAAATAAGTATTATAAATAATGTAAATTGCATAGTCGCATTTAAAAATCTAATATAATATAAGTGATTATATTTGGGCCATGAACTTTATTTATCTTTATCTACAAGAACGAAACAAAAAGATGATGGAACTAGTGGTGCATAGCAAATTACTTGAACTTTCCGTACCAAAAATTAAAATTTCTTTTTGAAGATTCTTTTTTTTTAACTGAAAAAAATTGACCTTCGAGCTTTCTTAAATTTTTGAAAAAACTTGACCTTTATGAGAAATTTGAATTTTTTTTAGGTTTTGAAATATTTTGTATATTTTGAACTTTTTTAAAAATAATCGCGTTAGCAGCGTAAAGACGAAATATCGAAGCGCGAGAGCGTCGCGTCGCAGTTTAATGGATAAGCATTGGTACGGAACCCATAGAAGTGTAAACAAAATTTGTTTTTATCAAAATATTTATAAAATATCTGGTAATTTGATGTGCATACGTCTAATGATCATTTTTGACCGCCAAAGCCGCTAGGCATGCCTTCCCAAAAATTTAATCAGTTTTTCTTTTTCTTAATACAAATAAAATGTTCTTTGATTCATTCAAATCGGACGCTTCGTTATCTCAAAAACTGAATAACCGTTTTTGGCTCTTTTGTCCTGTATCTTCGAAACGGCTGGACCTTCCTTTGCCAAAAACAAATCAGTACGTCTCCCCGTCAATACAAGTCGAATGCTTTCTAAATTATTCAAATCGGTTGAACTGTGTTCACAAAATCTTCGACGAAAGTTTGTATCCGAACACGCACACACACACATACATCCATTTTTTCTAAAGTATGCAAAATGTTCAGAAACCTTTCAAACGTAAAAATGTATAAAAAATTTCATTTTCGATTTTTTGCGAATCGTACCTTAAATTGTATTTTTGTTTCTTGCAATGCAATTATTTAAATAAATAATTATGCTATATTTATTACGGCTCTATCTATGACTAACTTTATCAACTTAATAGCTGTGATAAATTTTAAGAGATAAATCCATTTGAGTATTACTCATCATTACTTCTTTACAATACCGTACACGAATCCGGACAAATTTAATAAAAATAAAGTAAACGTTCTACAAAAATTAAGACGCCGTTCAAATCGTGTTAGAGATTAGTTTCTTTATAATATAGAACCATTTATACAAGTCTCACATATTTCTTTTATAGGAAAACGTATAACTAAATCATTTTTTTCCTTTCGTGTTCGAACAACAATCATAACTCATGGGTCCAATCATAATGACATGAACTTATCGCTGTTTTGATGATATTTCTACATCATCACAAAGATTGGGAAATAAACTAGATATTAAAATTTTTCTAATACATAGATTTTTTAATAAGATGCAGCAATGTATATACATCTATATTTTCAAGTGAAAACCTTGATATCAGGCTGTCCGAACTGGCCAACGAACCTGGCAGGAATCCTCTGGTTGCAAGGCCAAAACTCTAACCAGTATAAGCCCTAACTATATCATCATAACAAAACGTAGTTACGATATTTGAAACTTTTTTTTATTAACTATTAATATTGTTGAACAATACAAATTTTACTTTCTTGATCATAACAAAACTTTAGATCTTTAATTTTGGAACATAATAAATATATATAAAAAAATATTGCAATAAATGACTTATTTACTTTGTAGTAAAAAAAATATTTTATTGCATACGTTTCATTTTTCCAAATATGATATTGCAAAGCAATGTGTATTCTAGATAATGGTCTATAAATTTGCGTTCATTTTAGATTTAGAATTTTAATATATGAACAGGAATTAATATGTTTCCGTTAAATAAGTAAAGTAATCTGATAATATCTAATTACAATAGATTGAAATTAATAGACATCAGCATAAAAATATTAACGCCGGTTCAGATATAAATATTGAATACATATTATGCTTATAGGAGAATTAACTAACACTATATCTCAAATGTATGCAAATAATGATAAGACTACGTAATTGAACCTATTACAAAAGTATGATAAAAAAATTCAAATCACCTTGTTTAATATTTTAAATTTATCTAGTAACTAGTATTTTAAAATAGTGCTATTTATAATTTAATGATAAAGTGCCTAACAAAGTAACGAAAAAGAAATAAAATGTATTTACAATTATGTAAGCAAAGACTTTTAAACCGTATCAATAAATTAAAATACTGAAAAGTATCGATCAAATTATACATAAAACATTTTGAAATAAAAGTAATTCGTACCATTACGCAGTCAAATATTCCCACCTTTTTATATTTTTGTATGCCTTCTCAAATTTGACATTATCTAGTACCGGAGGCAAGAGATATATTTGACAATCTTATTTTAGTCAAAAGATATATAAGATAATCGCTTACTTTAGGTCTATAATTTCAAATCTAATATGATTGACAATCGAAAATATGTCCAACAAGATTCCGAACCCGGACACGGTTCAGGAGACGGCATCAAAATCTTAAGAACCGAACACGGTCCATAATCGTGAACAGTATTTTAACGCCTATATTTAAAGCTTATTGAGACTGCAATTTGCGTAAAAAATTAAAGAAGCAGGATTCATAGAATTCCTATAATAATCATTATCATTTGCCACAAAAATAAAATAGCACCCCTGTAATCTATCTATTGCGTTATGAAAACTTTTCAGTTTCAAAGGAGTAAACAAGATGAAGTTGTTAGAAAAAATTATGCAAGAATGTTACCCTTGTCTATATATTATATTAGCTTCCCGTGGGGTAAGTTATAGTCATCGCAAAAAAATCGAAAATATTTTTTTTTGCATATATATATATATATATATATATATATATATATATATATATGTTTCAAAGCTTCCCGTGGGGTAAGTTATAGTCATCGCAAAAAAACTAAAATAATTTTTTTGCATATATATATATATATATATATATATATATATGTTTCAAAGCCTTCTGAACATTTTGGCATAGCTTAGAAAAAATTGATGTATATGTCTGTGTGTGCGGATACACATATTCGTCCACGATTTCGGAAACACAGATCAATCGATTTGAATAATTCAAAAAAATATTCGATTCTCATTGATGTGCAGACGTTCTGAGTAGTTTTTGGCTTCAGCCGTTTTAAAGATACGGGGCAAAAAGTGCCATAAATGGTTATTCAGTTATCGAGATAACGGAGCGTCCGATTTGAGTGATTCAAAATTCAAAATTTATATATTATTTTCAAAATTTTCAATTCGAGAAATAGATTGTATCAATGGATATGTCAGCAAATAAATATAGAGAAAGGGCCGATCGATCTATACCAAAACGTTCAGTATTAGCAGAAAAACAAAATGTGGAACTAAAGGAACTACCGCTTGCTAATAAATCTTTGATCGTAGTGTACAGTAACTTACTTTAAATTTAATTATTTCCTTATACAAAACGAGCAACTCAAATCTTTTACTACTGTACTCACCATTGTCCAACATGTCTATATCACTAATCACAATTGCAGTTCTTAAATCACTTTATTTTGGTTTGGACTACACTCCGACACTTTGGCACATATTTTCAACACTCCAATATAATCTTGGTTCGTATTTACAGCTTTGGGCTTCCAACCAGAAGGTTCCAGATTCGACGCCCATATGTAACGCACATGAAAGTATAAATTAAAATTGTTTCCAAGTGAAAGTAGCGCTTCATCAAGATTGCTGCATTAAATTAAAAATCATCAGGATTAGAGAAGTTCTAAGATATACCAACTGTTGGCTTTGTCTAATTTACAAAATTTGCTTGAAATGACGTACTGCAATATCTACTAATCAAACAATGAACTTTTCAAACAATTACATTTTTTATGTAAAAGATATTCAGCATTTAAGAGAACATTTTGACATTGCAATAGCATTTCGAACATTGTAATAACAAATGTTTGAATATATGAAGCTTTTTTTAAAATAAACCAGAATAGTTTAGAACAAAGCTTTGTTAAGTATATATGATAAAAATGTTGCTTATAAAACGAAATAAAATTTAAATAAATAAGGTACACATTGAATAATTAATTAAATGACAAAAATATTTTTTTATGAAATAGCCAAATTATTAGTAAAGATTATGTAATATTAATGTAAAAAAATTGCATTTTTTCAAATAAAATTATTAACTATTACTATTATTATTATCATATTCCCCGTATTACATTAAATAGATTTTTTATAACTATTGTAACTAACTGACTTATAGGTGAATATATAATAACAAATTCCAAATATCGTAAATAAATTTGTATTTGTTTAAGCCAAAGAACATATTTTATAAGTACATATATATTATATATAAGATATCTGTATAAATTAACAATAATTATTAACTTTGGTCAATAAAAAAAATAGTTATCTCAAAATTAATACTAAGTTTACAATATCTTAATAACTTAATTAATAGTATTAAAACCCTGTAAAATAAAACTATCAAATTCGGATCTAAAATTAATAATTTTTTGTTATTTAATGCATTTGATTGTTAATTTTTAACAAGTTTATACATATATACATATCTAATATATATATTTATATATATAATATATATATAATATATATATATATTATTATAGTAGAGCAGGTCGATTCGTATAGGTCAAAAAAGTCGCTTAGACACACATGATTTTCAGATACTAGGGATCAAAATAAGATACTTTGTTGCAGAAACTATACCTCTAAAATGAATTCTGATGTTCCGTGCAATGACCCAAAAATAAGGGTCGAAATTTGAAAAATTCCATTTTGACCCATTTAGTGCCCCAATCGCGTCCAAATGTATGACCGACCCCCACTAAATTTGGAATGCCAATTCACCCATGCCCGTGGTTCATCCCCTGGGGCCTCCCCTGAGCGGTTTTCCAACATTCAACCCTTATTTTTGGGGTCAAGGCACGGGACATCAGAATTAATTTCAGAGGTAAGGTTTCTTCAGCAAAGTATCTTAATTTGATCCCTAGTATCCGAAAATCAATATGTGCCTAAGTGACCTTCAAATCGACCCGCCCTAGTATATACGCATATATATATACAGGGCCGGTCCTGGGGTCCTCAGCGCCCGCATGAAAATTTGTTCTAGCGCCCCCCCCCCAATAATTTTAAATGTTTTAACAGTTTTCATTAAAATTATATAAGCATTTACTTCTTTTTTCAATTAATTTTTAATCATTTTGGATTTTTGTACACACACTTTAGCACACAAAAAATTATATATAATCTAAAAGCGTATAAAATTTAAAAGTACTTTGAACAGTAAGCAGAAAATAATTTACAATTTTCAGAGTTATTATTGGTTCATTGTTTCTTTTGACATCACATTGCAAACTAAATATGCTTTTTGTGACTCATAGTTAAGTTGGATTGTTTATTATAATCTACTAATTATTCTAGATTTTATGTTTAAAAAAATATATAATAATATATTATAAATTTCATTTGCGAACCTCGTTTTTGGCGCCCCCTAAGGCGTGCGCCCGCATTTTTTGCATGCATTGTATTCAAGGCAGGAGCGGCCCTTGTATATATATATATATATATATATATATATATATATGAGATTCAATCTTCAGGGCAAAACATCATTTAAAAACTTATAAAAACTTATAACATTTTTTATTGTTTCCATATGTTTCGACACATTGTTTTGTGTCATCTTCAGTGGAATGTAATTGTAATATTTCTAATTAATTTCTAATAATAATTATTCACAATTGCACTACTAAAACAGTTCTTGTCACTTTAAATCGGAACAATTATATAAATTTTAAGGAATTAATTGTAGGAAAAAAATTTCTTATTGTAAAGAGTGCATGTTGCAACGTCGATGTCCGATGCGACAGACTGTCGAAACAAGTTTTTAATTGATGTATTGCCCTGAAGATTGAATCTCACAAATTTCAACATCAAAATTATTAAAATTTTTAACATATATATATATAATATATATATATATATATATATATGTTTGTTGTGTGTGTATGTGTGTGAACACAGTATACATTATGTAAATTCAAAGATGTAAGTGTAATAGATGCTTTCTACTAATTATCACAGTATACTTGTATTTCGAATGATTGAATCACTTACCAAATACTGGTTTACCAACTTCAGGATTCAGTTTTTTAATCTGTTAAGAATAAAAACATAAAGCACATTAAACAAAAAAAAAACAAGATAATTGTTTATAAATTGTAGGCATACCTCTTTCTTGAAATCGATAGAAAGTTCATCAATGTAATTCAAAAATATTTGCTTAAGAATTTCTCCTTTAGGTGTATCGAACCCAGTTCGTATTTTGTGTTTTAAATTTTAATAAAGTTGGCGTCATCATTTTCTATTAACGACAGCATCTTTTTCTGTATAAGTGAAATAAAAAGCATTGAAATTTAGTTTTAATATCTTAATGGTAATGTACTCCTCCTAATTTGAACAAGATCATATTTATTGTTTTTCATCATATTCTGATAATAATATTTTCAATATCTTGTGATAGCAGTAATTCAAGCAAACCAAAATTAAACTAATTATGTGCAGATAACAGTGCCAATGTATGTAATTAAGAGTATTTTGAAAATAATATAATCATGAGTAATTATGTTAGATTACATGTTCAGATATTTTACTGCACAAGTGCATTTCAATTTCATTTCAAATATTATAACGCGGTAAGGTATAATTAGTATTAGGTATAATTAATTGTAACAGTTATAATATATTAAGCAGTTAATACTGTCTGTAAAATCTTCTTTCCTTGTTAAATCTTTTCAAACAAAAATATGCAAACACACTTTATAAAATGAATAATGAATGTTTTATTTAAAACTATACTTACATCATCAACATGTGGTTCTTCTTCATCCGTTTCCATTCTCATTTCTTCTTCTTCACAAGTGTTGTTTTTTTTAGCACCCACAATTAAAAACTCAGGTTTCATTTGTCTCAAAGACAAAATTGTCAGCGCATCACACACAATAGCTAATTCATCAGGGCCGTTGGAAGATTCATCAGTAGAAAGACTCCAAGGTTCTAACAAATATAATATGCATATATAATAATAGGTAATTATACTTATTATTATAAAAAATTATCTAATCATTTTCAAAAGTAAGAGTTTTTATTATTATAAAAAGTACAATGGTGTTCAAGGTGGATATTTAGAAAAATTACAAATTGTGAAAGTCATTTAACTTTTAAATTGGTTGTAATATCCAAAATTTGAGTAAACACCGTTTATAAGAGTATTCAGCCCGGACAATGTGAGTATATAATATATTCATATTATATTCTCATTATATTATTCATATTGGTAGTCAGATTATCATAATAATTCATTACTTGCGATGAATGCTAAAATGTTAAAAATTTCAGTGTGTTGGTAAGGAACCAAATCATGTATGTAAAAAAACACATATTACCTACCTAAAATATTATTGTATAAAGCTTGTACAGTTTATATCGAGATTGTTCCCTCATATTGAAGACCATATATCGATACAAATTATGTCGAGTAATTATCATTTCATCACCATTATAAGAAAAAGCCTTTCCTAGAGCTAAAGATGAAACCTAAATAGAATTTATAGAGAGTTATATATGTATATTATCACTAATCACTAATCTAAAGTATACTAATTTATTTAGGAAGTGACTTGATTTCAAATAAAATTGAATTTACATTTTGGTATGTAAAGCTCACATTTTATATTGTATAATTATGTACATAATAAAACAAAATAAAAAGTAAGTCCTTAAGAAAAAACAATGATATTTGATCAAGAAATATTAATATACAGTAATGGACAAATTAAATAAATAATTGAATTTAATACTCACAGAGAAAAGAAAAGAAAATACTTATTATTATTATAGTTGATCCCAATGAATGAAGTACCACTATTAACACTTTAACAATTTAGTTTAATTAGACTAAATACAGTAACATAATTAAAAATCAAGTACATTTTATTAATTCTAATTTAGTTTTTAATCTTTATTTATTAGTACACAAAGAAATTTACCTTGTTATTGTGAAAGTATATCACGCTCAGCAGCATGTCATGTAAAAAATCTTTGTCTTGGCTGGCTGTTGCCTTTTGTGAAATAAAGTACTCCACCACACATTTACATCTTTCTGTTCGTCCAATACCATTGAAAAGTAGCAAACCATTTGTTCTTCGTTGAGTTTAATGTAGCCATCAGCCATTAATTCAGTAATCAGACGAGCAGCAACTGCGCGCACACGATTCTCACAACGAAAACAGAGCAATAATACATCCAAATGTGGTTCCACTAGCCTTGTGTACCTGAACACAAAATTAATAGATAAATAAAATATTTTTCATTTAATTAAATATATGTTCATACATACAGTATCTCATTCTGACAACAGACATAAATTGTTATTCATAATAGTTTATTCTTAAATCTATTTCACAATTCTTTCAGATAAATAATAATCATAAAGTTGTGACTTAATACTTTTAAAATGTTTCATTTGATATTTTTCAAATATATATATATATATATATATATATATATATATATATTTACTAGCATATTTTTTACACTGGAAAAAAATAATTTAAGTCAAAAAAGTTTCAAATGCAAAGATTGAACCCAAAAATGTGACTAATTTAAACATTTCTTTATCCACATAACGTCATAAATAATTATCTGTTCGATGTTGTCAAATATAGGTGATAAAAAGAGATGTTTTAAGTAGTATTGTTTCACTTTAATACCTAAATTATCAAAAGAATGAAAGCAA